>NC_137821.1:8926922-9149422 GCF_963921795.1 Nannobrachium achirus | reverse complement strand
GACTGTTACACTTCTTTTACTTGTTTGACATAAAAGCGGTGACCTTTGCGTGTTTCTGCACAGAAATAACTGATCTACGCATGACTGCACTGTGTGTGGTATATGTTGGATATGTAGAAGGATATTGAAACAAATGTGAAGTTGTTACTGCATGTCCTGCTGCATAATACTGGAAATAAAATGTTTCTCAGTTCTGCAAGCTTTCTGTGACAACTGACAATCATTTATAGTATACTAGGAAATGAACAGTCAGTTTCCTAATAAGATTCTCTGTTTTAATTTAACTTTGAGAATGTATAATGTAACTCTCAGAGTTCCAAACGGATGAATTAATGGGGACTGCCCATAATTCCGAAGGTTCATTGTTCCGAAGGTTCATTAGCCCGAATTTAGTTATGGTTACTGAGGTTAAGGTTAGGATTAGGGTTAGAGTTGGGGATAGTTTTCTTAACAAATTTGGACTAATGAACCTTCGGAACAATGAACCTTCGGAGCAATGCCATGGCAACGAATTAATATCATACGTGACGTTGTGACACTGTGTTTGTTGTCTTTATCAAGTGTTAAATGAACTCTGACATGACTGCTGTTTCTTCGCACTCTGAGCTAAACGGACACATAAAGGACGCCGCCTTTCAAGTCTTCCGAGACCTGACTCAACTCGAGTCAAAGTGACTCACGTCACTGTGCTGTTTAATCATTGGCGATCACTTTAAAAAGGCTTGATTGATTGTTGAATCAGTGGCAACAACAATTCACTAAACAGCTAATCATCCACTTCAGGCTAATGGTCAACCCTAATCAGCCCATCGCGGTCAGGTCCCTCAAAAAGAAGTTGTTTTTTGACCACTTAAAAAAAGTAAAGGCCAAGTAATCAGCCCTGCATCACCTCTCAAAAATAAGTTGTTTTTGCCACCACCGTATCCATTGTTATAGTAAGGAAACAATGGATTAAGTTACACCAAAAAATTAAAAATATAAGAAATAACATGTTCTGTTAAAAAAGTTTTAAAGTCATATTATGCGGCCCTTTCAAACAGAACATGGCGTGACATTAGAATAACAGTAGCATTTATGTAACTGACCAGGTGCAAAAGAGAACACTTTGAAAGCACTACTAGTGTTTATTAATGCAGTTGAATTTAACACTTCTCTGATGGACAAACTGACTTAAGTAGCGGCCACACCAAGATTTATATCAGCCCCCGAGAAGGAAACAAACACCTTTGAAACTCCCAAATGATTGTCACTGATAAATCTGCACTTAATGAGACTGCAATGTTTACCATAAATAAAACGGCAACACTTTGAGAGCCAGCCTAGGGCATGCAAGGAAAAACAGGGGTGTCGCACCAAATTCTGTGCCCTGGGTACAAGGATTCACTGTGGGCCCCCCATAAACGCATTATTATGCATTATTTTGTGCTTTAACTATTGAAATATAGCAGATATACAAGCTCGTAGATCTGCTATTTTTGAAAAATCGTGAAAATTTGTGCAAGTCTTCTAAGGTTTTTTTGAAAAATCTATGTTTCTATGTCAGTGGTGCTCAAACCTTTTCATGTGAAGGACCCCCAAAATGATATGTATTTGGCCACGGACCCCCATCTCAAAATATTTAGTTCCAGGGACCCCCAGAAGCAACATTTGAGTTACAAAATACATATATTCAAATATTTGCACACATTTTCACGACTTTTCAAAAATAGCAGGTATACAAGCTTGCAGCGCGGCACTCGGTGCCGCGCTGTGAGCTTGTATATCTGCTATTTTTCAATAGCCAAAGTATAAAATGATGAAGGCCCCTCCACCTTGGTCCCTATAGTAACTCAGTCCCACTTTCCCCCCCCTTGTGACGCCCCTGCAAGGAAAACCAGAGCCCATGGCCATGCATATCTGCCTTCCACCAGGCAGGGGGTAATGGAGATGGAGAAAGGGTTTTTTGGGGGAAACCACTAGCATTTCTTAACAAAGACCTTGGTTAGGGCAGCATAATAAAAGGCCTATTTGGCCAAACCAACAGACCTCTTCCTTATTCTCAGGGAGCCCTAAAGTAATTCTGGCCGCTATTGTACCCGAATCAATACCCCCGTGTATAAAGACAAATCTTCAAGACAATCACGCTGAAAGGATGGGTCATGCAGACGGCTAGGGGGGAAAAGAAGAAATCGCAGACACAACAAGTTAATTCGTTTGCCGAAAAAATTACCTTTTTTCTCCCTCTATGGACGTTTAATGGGCGGCCCTACTTTGGTACTTTTGTAGTGAGTGCATTTCTGAAGTAGCCTGTTATAATGGATGCCCCAATCGATTATGGACACCATGGTTGCTTAGATTTCAAAGCAGTTTCCATTATAGGCTACAGAGAGAGGTCACATAATTAATGAACTTCACTCCCAAAATGGATATAGTATTAAAGTTTGGGTCAGTGTTGAGTTATTATGTCAAAGAATACATTTAAAAAAAGACTATTAAATCGATTATAGACACTGTGATGCTTAAATTTCAAAGCAGTTCTCATTAAGCTATATGGAGGTCACATAATGAACTTCACTCCCAAATGGATAATATAGAATGAAAGTCTGGTTCGGTTATTATGTCAAAGGCAAAGCATAAAAAGATTGACTATTAAATCACAAACATGACAAAATCATCAACAGCCCATGGTGTCAAATAAATATTCTATGGGCCAAATTTCATGAGATAATCACTATAGGCTAACTAATGAACTTCACCCAAAATGGATACATAGAATTTAAGTTTGGGTCAGTGTTGTGTTATATTATGTCAAAGTATTAAAAAAAAGTTGACTATTAAATCACAAACATGACAAAATCATCAACAGCCCATCATGGCCAAATAAAATATTCTATGGGCACCAATTTCACGCGAGATAATCACTATAGAAAACACTTCAAAGACACAAACGTCAAATTAATTCCCTCAAATGAAACTTTTTCTCGATTCTCTCTCTCTCTCTCCGTCAACAAGTGCTCCCCCTCTCCCTCTCTCACCCCCCCCCCCCCCCCCGCCCCTCATCCTCCTTTCACATGCAAATGAGCACGCGCGCGCACGGCGCAGGCAGCCCTGCCATTGGTCGGCGGCGGGAGCGAGCGCACCAAAGAAAGAGACCAACTTTTTTTGTCAACACGAGGTTCCATTCAGTCTGACCGAGGCAGCTCCACAAGTGGTTTACACTGTTCTCTACTCTCTCTCTTAACTGAAACTCCGCTTTCTCATGACTTTTTAACAACCACTGTTTCAGCTATTTTAATTCTAATTCTCCGTATCGAAGCGGTTTAACCCCTTTTTTTTAACGCAGATAACTTGTTGAATTTGAAGCGTTCTTCTGTTGTGGCATCGTGGTCTCGTTGGCAGGTGTCTCAGATTTAATTAGTTTGATTCGGAACAGCCGGTGGTGCGCGCTCCGCTCTGCGTCTAGCTTGACGCGCAAACCTGGCCAACAAGTCGCCAGGTATCAAACCAGGCTGACTTTTAACGGCTTTTCTTTAGTTTTTTAACTGTTAAAAACAAAACAACAAAACGCTTCTTAAATGAACATGTACAGCATGATGGAGCACGAGCTGAAGCCCAGCGCGGGCCAGCCGCCCCAGCAGCAGCACGGCGGGCAGGGCATGTCCCCGCTGACCGGCAACATGACCGGCATGGGCCAGCAGAACGCGCCGGGCGTCAACTCGCACCACCCGGGCTCCAAGACGTCGGCGCAGTGCGGCGGACCCCCCGCCGTGGACCCCATGGACAAGGTGAAGCGGCCCATGAACGCCTTCATGGTGTGGTCCCGCGGCCAGCGGCGCAAGATGGCCCAGGAGAACCCCAAGATGCACAACTCCGAGATCAGCAAGCGGCTGGGCGCCGAGTGGAAGCTGCTCACCGACGCCGAGAAGCGGCCGTTCATCGACGAGGCCAAGCGGCTGCGCGCCGTGCACATGAAGGAGTACCCGGACTACAAGTACAAGCCGCGGCGCAAGACCAAGCCTCTGCTGAAGAAGGACACGGCGCTGCACCAGGGCAAGTACCCGCTGTCCGCCGGCAACCTGCTGCACGCCGCGGCCGCCGCGCAGGCCCACGGCGGCGGCGGCGGCTCCCCCAGGATGGAGAGCTACGGCTGGGGCCCCGCCGGAGGCTACGCCGGCATGCAGGGCGAGGCCCTGGGCTACACGCAGCAGCTGCACCGCTACGACCTGTCCGCGCTCCAGTACCCGCCCGTGTCCATGACGGCGCAGAGCTACATGAACGGTGCCAACTCCTACAGGTGAGAATGAACCGATGATGATGTTTAAAGGAGTAGTTCACCTCCAAAATGACTTTTTTTCCTTTACTCATGCCATGGTGACTTCAGTTCAATAATGTATTTTTGTATTTGTCACATTAAGACTATAATTTGATTACAGTATTGATTCCAGATGGATGCATTTTTCTCTTAGGAATTTTCTCTTGAGTACAAAAACATTATTGAACTAAAGTCTCCATGGCGTGATAAATAGATAAGTCATTTTGGGAGTGAACTACTCCTTTTAATGAAGTGTTTATAAAACTTTCAAATGTCAAGGTCTCCCCCTTAACTCTTGACAGTGTACAAATGAAACCAAATGGACCCCTTAGGGTTCATTTGGTTCCATTTGTACACTGTCAGAGTTAGAGACTTGTATGGGTCAATTTAGACCCACAGACAGAGTCCCCCATGGAATCCTCTGGTTTAATGAGTGCAAAAGGGTGTTTATTTGGGGTCCCACTTGTTCGATTCTTTACCAAAAAAGTTCAGTTTATTCACACATTTGTCTTTGTAAATTAATCTGACTGTAGATCTGAGATGAGTGCGTCTCAACCCGAACCCACGGCCGTCCAGCTAGCCTACTACATGTGAGTGACACTGAGGAAAAGTGGAAATAAAGCCGATCTTCAAGCTCACAGTGCATTGCATCAATACACAACGTGAGCTTGCTGATCGGCTATTTTCACCAATATGAAATGGGGCTTTGAGTGAGCACTTATACTTTCTGAAATCAGGCCTCACTGTGGGTGCACAGTGCACTGCATGTCACTTTGTCACTTTATCAAGTAAAGAAAAGTTAAAAGCACTGTGCAAATATAAGGCTGTTATTTCCCAGAGCTGGGTGTGTGTGCCGAACATTCCTGGGTGCTGTTGCCAATTTACTTATTCCACAACTGGTCATTATAAGCAGGCAGGAAAATTGTTCGAATTCAGGTCCAACAGGTGCAGCCAGTTTGCGTAATAATGTTTTGTTGTGTGTGGATTGATTTTAAATGTACATATCACCTGCTCCCTCTGGATTTTATTAGACTGCAGGCCTAAAATATGAACTACCAAAACTGGGATCAAACTAATTTGGATTAGGCTTAACTTTTCGTAGTGTTAACATTTTCTTGCAGGAAAAAGGGGAAAGCCTTTCTGAAAATCATTAAACTTGTAACATTTTATTTCATTAAACAGCTAATAAATTGGAGACTTAATTTGTATTGATTACATTACTATTGTTTTCAGCCTACCACTTGCAACAGGTGCCACTTTACTATTTGCAGTACAAAAAGTTATTTTTGAATTTGGTCTATATTTTTTCACTCAAATTAAATGCATGCAAATATCTTTTGTAAATTCATTCGACCTATTCTAAAATTCCATGGAAGTTTCTCTTCATTTGACCAATTTGACAACCCTCTCTGAAGCAGAATTAAGTGGTAAATATTTAGTTGTCAATTCGATAATATTCTCCATGTTTGGCCACCAAATTGTAATTTCTTTTAGTTGTCATTCTTGACATGTCAATTTAATTAAGTTTCCCTTCAGAATCATGTAATGGTTTAAATCAATGCAATAGGCGATGTATCAAATGTAATTGAAATAACTAATAACAAATAACATTATTTATTACAGATACCAATAGTTATTCGTGATATAAAATCAATAATGTATAGGCTATCCAATAATATAGGCTACAAATTACTGGATACATTAATGAATTCAGACTATGGCTGAAAGTAGCCTGCTAATGACCAAAATTGACCGCACAGATTGTTTTTAATTAACTCTTAAAACTTGTGGTAATCACCAGCATGAGCAGAATCTAATACAGACCTTATTTTATTAGTCGTCTTTGTAGACTTGTTGGAGGTTCTAGTGAGAAGTGTTGGTTCTATTCCTGCACTGCATCCTCTTCTCGGGGGCCAGGAGAACTTGGTGTGTGGTCCCCTCCTACCCAGAATGCCTTGCTACGCCTCAGTGAAAAGTTTCTTTTCAGGACTAAATGACGTCACACGGTCAACGGAGATTGGGGGTGTGTGGGGTGGGGGTCTCTCTCTCTCTCTCCACGCAAGAATGTTGTGACAGAAATGTAAAGATTAGTATGCTCACTGTATCAAAAAGGCTAGTTTTTTAGACTCTTATGTTTAGTCTTTTTGAACAAATTCACGATTTTAAGATAAGCTCAAATGTGATTAAGTCAGAGTAGTATATGTTTGGGTTGTTCCCAGTTATGCTGGTACTAGTCAGACTTGTTTGGGCTTGTCCCCTCTGTCCCAAGCCCAGTGTGTGCAGACTGTGCACCAAGCTGATGGCACATGGAAAGCAACAGATTCCACCTTGATGGATAGATATGGCCTGAGTGCTTCCTCCCAAGCTTTGGTCCCAATTGGAGTTGAGCCTTTTTGTTGCGAATCAGGCTAATTTAAAACCCCATGTTGGGGTATGTTAAGGCAAGCCATGTTGGGTGCTAATAACTTGACAAGAGGTTCACAGTTAATTTTGACCTCAAAGCTGAATTCTGCTCAAAGCATTCACGGAACTAGGTTATTAAATAACACTAAATTAACCACTTGAACCTATCTACTTACTTAGTTGACTGGGATCCCCCGTGACTGTACCAGGCCCCCCTCCTGTTTTTGCACTCCACTTAAATGGGCCCTATGTTGGCCAAAAATAGCAGATCTACAAGCTCACAATGCGTCATGTTGCAAAGCACACAGTGAGCCTGTATATTTGCTATTGTATGGCCGAACTTTTGCTCCCAGAAGAAATAGGGAAGCTAAGAGTTCATGTGGTTTAGGGAACTACGTTATTTTAAAAACGACACAAAATTAAAAGTAGTTCTTCTTTGTCCGCAACGCTTGTCAGAACATGTGTTCTGGGTCCCTCTCTGAGTTCATGTGTTCTAAACCACAGGTTGAGAGACAGCGGCGTTAAAATAAAGGAACCATGCCTCAAATACCACTTAGAAAAAAACGATGTTCTATGTGGAGCATGAAAACAACCATGATGCACGCTATAGTGATTCTTGGCTCTGCATTAAGTTGTTTTGCAACAAAAAAAAAGATCCTGCTCAAAGTCAAATCTTTTCACTTGCTGTCTAAACACGCTTAAGTAAATAAATCCCAGATCCCTGAGCTATCTGTGCGTTTTAAGGCTGGCGTTGAAAAGACGAGGTGTCTGCGACGGTGGGAAAAACAGCAGGTTTGCAGGTGGCGGTGTAAACTGGGCCAGCGCTGATCCCAAGATCAGTCAAATATGCAACGGGGCTCGATCTCCCTGAGCCCTGCCTTTTGTACGTCTGAGCACGCAGGTGTACCGCGCTCATTATGATTAATCTGTGTTTGCTGCTTGGGAACTGACTGCATTGTGTGTGTCTCTACTCAAACACACACACTGACTGACTCACCCAAAGTGGAGGGAGGTTTCAACTTGAGTAAATGTTGCAATTACAAGTACAAGTATTGTATTTTAATAATGGTACTTCCCCAACATAGAGGTACTGTTTTTTTTAAATGTTACTTCGGAAGGCATCAAAAATTTAAACTTTATAAACTCAGTTTAATACATTTCCAAGTTTTTTGTTAGAAAATAGCAGATCTGTAAGCTCACAACGTATTGGATTACGACATGTTGAGAGATTGTAGATTGGCTATTTTTGAGTAGCCAAAGTGTAACATGGGGCTTATTTAGTTTATGGGTGTTTTATATTGATAAACTAAGTCTGCAAAGTAACTTTCAAAAAATAAGCACTATTAGAGTTTTTAAAAAGTACAATATTTGCCTTCTTTAGTGGAGTTAAAGTATATAAACGTGGTTATACTCAATACTTTATACTTTCTTTCTTTTTTTTATGCCTCAATTGTACTCGAGTACAGTACTTTTTGAGTAAATGTACTTGGTTACTTTCCACCAGCCTGTGGCTTTTGTGTGCATTTGTGTGAAGCGGAGAGAGTTGGCACGCTTAAGCCAGGAAGGCACGCTCACGCTCAGCAGAATTGGGCTCTTCCGTTCCTGGGCAAGCCCTGACTTCCTTCCACTGAGAGAAATGGTTGCGGTCGCTTTGGGATTGTCTTAAACACGGTCGGGAACAATGTTGATTTTGTGTTGGCTCAGGGTTACTTAAAAAAGGGGAAAAAAGAGAAAAGGGTGTTTCTGTGTTGTACAGAAAAGAAATATGACTTTTAAAACGAAAAGAAAATGTTTAGGTCAAAGAATGTTTAACAATTTCTAGATTGTAAATTGATGTAATAATTACACCCAACAAGTTTCTTGAGATGAAGACCTCAAGGAGACTAAATCAATTAGATGATTCATTACTTTAAAACGTATCCCTGTATTTTAACAATCCCACAAGTCAATTTGAAGTTTGACACTGCTGGGTCCTCTGTAAAGTTCATAGCAATTGCATTTATTTAGGCTACTGCCAACAATTTCAACTTAGTCTTAATCAATAATATATTGCATAATGTATATCTAGTCAATATTTAACTTTGATGTGATGGCTCTTCTAAAAGTTGTCTGGGTTGGGTTTTGGTGTTGTCACTTTGGATGGTTGGCTGGTTTATCATCAATAACTCACAGCAACACTCTCAGTACACTCGGTGTGGTTATCAGGTTGTGTTAAATCTTATGTCATTCACTTAACCAACTTTAAACCTGGTCATGTCATTTTTAGGCAAAAATCACCCATCTACAAGCTCATAGATCGGCTATTTTTGCCACTGTCCTACAACGAAGTATAAAACTTGGTGTGTTTTTCTTGCATATAAAGTCTAAAACACTCTCTCCTCCTCTTCTTCCAACAGTCCCATGTCGTACAGCAGCAGCCCCCAGCAGCCCAGCCCCGTCACCATGTCCATGGTGAAGCCCGAGCCCCACTCCCCTCCGTCCGGCACTCCCAGCCACCACCGAGGGCCCATGCAGGGCGACATCAGGGACATGAGGGACATGATCAGCATGTACATCCCCGGCGGGGACGCCGGAGACCCCACGGGCGCGCAGCGGGGGTACACCAGCGTCCAGCAGCATTACCTCAGCGGGACCGTTCCACTCACGCACATCTGAGGAGGAGGAGATGACGATGGTCGTTGATGGGAGCACTGAGAACGATGGGAATGAAGACTGGACTGTGCCTTTTCGCTTGTGCACGGGACCAGGGGAGGGAGCGTGGGCAGTGGGATATGGCGGATAAGAGACACTCCCCCCACTGAGGCACATTTTTTGGGGGACAAGTTTTGGGACACTAGACTGAAGATGTTGTGGATGGATGCGTGAGAAATGTAAGGATGTACATACACACAGACACACACTCTTGTGCACGCGGCGTGCGCATAAGAGACTTGACAAACACTACACACACATTGTGGTATTACAAGCAAAGCAGTGACTATTTTTTTTTCTTAAATAAAAGGCTATTTTTCTACCTCTTCATGTTTATGTAAGACTTAACATCCCAGCCCCGCTAGACAGACGCGACACACACACAACACGACCCCAGCGGAGAGTCTTCGCCCTGCCCTAATGCGGTCAAATGGACATCCCTTTCATGAAGGACTTCTGTACATAGTTTTAGTGACTTTTGTTTTCGTGTACAGGTGTTGTCATTTTGTCTTTACGTTTGTGAACTCGACTCCTGTTCACAAACGCCTGTTGTTGATGATGCCTCGTCTCGGCACTTATGACACGGCCGGGGTCCTCCAAATATCACTCCATGTACAGTCAGTCGTCCCTAAAAACCCGCTCGCTTCGTCACACATGTGACATCGAGGTCCTTGTCGGCAGTGTTGGATAACGGGCACGCATGCTGACAAGATATGTTTTTATAGTCTTTCCCCTATTGTTTTAAGTTTGAGGTCAGGGAGAGCTATGGGGTGCCACTTCTTTCCTGGCAGCTTCGTCGTCGCGCCAGTGGTCACCGGTCCCACGAGAAGTCCCGACACCCCAACAGATGCACCCCTATGGCAGTGGTGGTTCTCAAACCTTTTTAATTTCAAGGACCCTGCCCCCCAGTTTGCTGTGCCACTAACTTGAGTGTACGAAATGGAACCGAATGGAACTTTTAACGGGTCCGTTCGTTTCCATTTCGTGAACTCTCAAGAGTTAACAGGCTTGTTTAAATGGGTCCATTTGGTTCGTCACTATAGCAATAATTTTTAGTCACACTTTGAGAACCACACTCGCCCTAAAGAAGCCTCTTAAAAAAAAACTCTTTTATACGAACCAGGTCAACCGGTTCAAACCGTCGGGGCCCGTGACATGCAAATCACGTGACCCCTCCAGGATTCCGGTGGTCCGATGTTCGGGCCAGATGAGTTTGGGGAGGGGGAGGGGGAGGGGGGTGACGGGTATGGAGGGTGGTCCCGCTTCCAAGAGCTCCATAGCAGCTGCTCATTACACAGTAAAATCCTGTGTTTTAATTTAACTCCGAATGGTGTACAAATACGACCAAATGGACCCCTAAGAGTCTGTAATAGAGGATCTGTGAACCTACAGGATCAATACATCGTCCTGTTATGAGGGGGAGGATCGCAGCTTGTTCTAGATTTATCAAATCTTGTTTACACTGTAACATTACGGGTCCATTTGGTTCCATGTGCAACTCGAGAAAAGTTTTGTATGTTGAGAAGCCTCCCTAGTTTCGTTTAATTCTGTGGGTCCGCTTCTCTTTAACGTCTGTGCTTTTCTGCTGTTAATGCAAATGTTGCATTTCCCTTTTTTGGAGTTAAATTAACAACAAGGATTTTACTCTTTAGCTCGCTAAACTTGAATTACAAGAAATATATATATTTTTTACAAGTTTGAACTCTGTGCCTTGGGGGGGCTTCTTTCTGGTTTGACTAAAGTGCTATTTTATATTATAGTATATTTTTGTGATTTTATAAAGAACTCTAGCCTGTTGGGAGGACATGGTAAAAGAAACAAAAGCCTGTTGGACAATCGTCACTGTTATCCAATGGAAAACTAATCTAGTGGTTCTCAAAGTGCGGTCCGGGGACCCCTCAAGGTTCCTTGAGGGGGTTCGCAATTGGATCCTCTGAGAGTGCACAAATGGAACCAAATGGACCCATTTCTATGCTCTCAGCGTCTTTGAAATTAAAAAGTTTGAGAACCACTGAAACATAGGATTTTTAGAATGCCAAGTGTGTTCTGATATTCAGTATAGCGTGCAAGATTAGAAGTTACTATAGAGATAAAACCGGTACTCTGTGTCACACTACACCATAAAATGTTCATGTTTTGAGTGGGAAAGATGTGATTGATCGCTGATCTCTTCTGCTGCCACTGAGTTTTAAATGTCAGCACAATTTATAGTCTTACACTAGGTTGAATTTGTTTGTTCTTTTGTGTAAAATGTTTTATTTTTGTTGTTTTTTTGTTGTCCCATGCCGGCAGCACCCCAAGTTGCTCTTCATTTTATAATTCTACTGTTTGTTTTGTTTATTGGTTTGGATCCGTTGATTAACACAATAAACATTTTGTATTCAATGCTGCATTCCTGTTAAATGGTGTTTTACTTCAAACTGAAATTTCAGAGCACAATTATTTAAACTTTTCTTCTAACTTTCTATCAATTTCTTTAAGCCATTTCATTTGATCACAAATGGAAGGAGAGTGTATAGGCCTGTTGAATTGTAGGAAAAAAAATAAGGCAACAATTTAAATCTGACCACAATTTGTTTTAATCAGTTTTCAAAGTTAGTGTTTCTTTCAGAATATTCAAATCTCAGCAAGAGTTTTAATTTATGATGCACCATATGGCGGTGTTGCGTGCCCAAAACTTGCCCATTAGAAGCTCACTTTCACTTGGTGAGCTTGCAGATCGGCTGTTTTAGGAGCAGCGAAGTAATCACTTCAGGCGTTGTCAGACTCAGTCCAGCTGCTATTAGTCTTGAAACGGGGAACTTAATTTGTATATTTTTGGATAAATAAAATGAACACTTGTTTGAGAACATTTGAGCATGTGGAACATGATCTAAATACTCTCACTTTTGGACTGTTTCCCTTTTTTCTTTTGTTTTCTTATAGTTGTGTGCAATCCACTACTAACTAAAACCAGAACTTTTGCCTTTCATGGGGAGTAAAAATAAAAGGGAAATTTGTAGTCACTTGATCTGTGAAAGTCCTGCTATGGTCTTTCATAAGTGTTTACATTGCAATCCAAGTGTTTTTTTGAAAAATTAACTTTTTTTGTTTTGTTTGTATTATATTATTTTTGACTTGTATTTCAGTTTCTTTAGTATAATGTTAATACTTGTAAACATTGTAAGATGTGGAAGCGTGGGAGCGTTCGTTCATGTTGTAAATAGTTGTATGAAATTCTTTTAGGCTCTTATAATAAGAGTCTTAATCTTTTTGTTTTATTACAAAAAAAATGTCATTTTCTCCATGATGACGGACAAAATATTAATAAAAAGCAAAAACAATGACAACTTGTATAATGATTCATTTCTTATTTATAGCCTACATCACATGCAACCTGTTGGAGTAGCCTATGTTAAATATAGGGCCTATTGCAGGGGTGGGCAACTTTGATGATGGTGAGGGCCACTATATTTCCACCTTCACTCCAGAGGGCCACATTGCATATTGCTACGTCCTACTTTGTCATTCTAGCATCTCATACAAAAGAAGCAAAAATAGCAGATCTACAAGCTCAAAACGCAGATGCGTTTTGAGCTTGTAGATCTGCTATTTTTGCTTCTTTTGAATTAGAATCCTGAATTATTTTTTGTTGTTTTTTAATTGGAATCCTGAAATGTAACATTTAGATTTCATTTCAAAGGCATTTAGTTATATACTCATGTTAACTTTATGAACCTAAATACAAATATATTGTACATAAAAAATACATTTTAATACTACTATACTAGTCATTAAGCTACTAATATAGACTGAAGGAATTAAAGCAGGTCATGTTTGGAATTGTAACAGCTGAAATCAATAATATATCAGTATTCCGGTATTAACCTGCGGGCCGCATTAAGTGAAGGTGGGGGCCGCATGTGGCCCCCGGGCCGCCAGTTGCCCATGTATGGCCTATAGGCTATATAGGCATTATTTATGGTGGAGAGATGATCATACTCTTTTGTAGCCTATATTAAAGCTATACAAAAGAATACCCTGGTCCAGGCTATTTTCCCAGGGGGCTCTTTATACCTTCCTTCTAATGAAAGGCCATCAGGGGTGTCACACCAAATTCTAGGCCCTGGGTACAAGGATTCACTGCGGGCCCCCGCACAAATATCAAATATTTTGTGCTTTATATTGAAAAATAGCAGATATACAAGCTCACCAGCACTGCACCGAGTGTTTCTATGTCAGTGGTGCTCAAACTTTTTCATGTGAAGGACCCCCAAAATTACATGTATTTGGCCACAGACCCCCATCTCAAAATATTTAGTTCCAGGGACCCCCCAGTAGCAAAATTTGAGTTACAAATGTTCGCTTAAAAAAATACATATATTCAAAGATTTGCACACATCTTCACGACTTTTCAAAAATAGCAGATCTACAAGCTCGGTGTGAGCTTGTATATCTGCTATTTTTCAATAGCTAAAGTATCGACATTGCACTATTAGGTTGTGTTGGTAGTTTCTGAGTATGTGTCTTGTTTAACAATGACAGTGAGATACTTGTTGCACTAACTAGCATTGACTGCTTTGGTCTCTTTTTGTAAGACACTTTATGTATATATACTTATATTTAATTCGCCCCCTCTATGATGCACCTTCTCTTTTTTGGTACTGTACTGCTCTTGTTTTTACTCTTATCTATTTTTTCCTACTTCTCTGTAACTTTGTAAATAACTGTAGGCCTATACTGCTGTGCTACAACTGGGACAACTAAATGTCCCCCTTGGGATAATAAAGGTATCTATCTATCTATCTATCTATAAAATAACGAAAGCCCCTCCACCTTGGGCCCTAGTAACTCATGCAGTCCCCCCCCCCCCCCCCCCCTTGTGACGCCCCTGAAGGCCATCAATGAGCATCTTTTAAATAATGGACAGATTAGTAGAGAAGTCGATTCAAGCTAATAAATGGGCTTTTGGAGCCCCATAGTCATTTGGTTTCCACGCTATATTCACTGGCCCTGAAGACATGCATGCTGCTGCCTTCCATTTGAGTTGATTATAGTCAAAGCAGGGAGATGAGTGATATATAGCCTATTAGTAAAAATCACTTCATTTAAGCATTTGTGTGACCAGATAATGGACACTTTATTATAGGGGTCCATTTGGTTAAATGTGTTCACACCATGCAGAGAGCTAAATTAAGCACTTGTGGTTTTGTTTTAAGACAGTTTTTCTAAGTTCCAAAGTGACAGCTGACGGCTGAGAAATACAAAACTAATATGAAATATAACAATTGAAGCTATTCCTTTCAATTGTTATAGTAGCCTATATTTCTTGGTTTTTAATTATTTTATGTGTGCTTTTCTTTTATTAAAAAAATAATTAAGGCCCTTTCTTGAATTGAATTGCTAAATTAACATGCATTTTATAGCCTATAATTCGCCCCCAGAAAATGAACTTTTGTTTTTTTTTATGGCATGGCAATGATGGCATCATGACATGCTCAGCTGTTTTCTTTTCTCCGTTATTCAATCAACCCCAGTCTGTCCCATGCAAAACGATTATAGAACAGTATTTAACAATCTGCGTATCTGCCCCCCCAAACGAAGCAGTTATTATAAGGTCTCGCGGCGATTCTCCACAGGTGTTTTCTGCATCATCATGGGGTGGTTGTTGTAAGAAGACTGCTTAAAATACAACTCTGAGCTGGAGGGAGAGGGAACAAAACAAAAAAGTTTTCTCTTCATAGCCTATATTTTTTTGCGGAGGAGAGGAGGAGAACATGGGTGTCCAACCTAAGCCAACCTAAACCAACCAACCAACCCGGGTGGGAGAGGAGAGGAGAGCATATATAGGAGGGGAGGAGGGAGGGGGTCCCGCAGAATGATTTAAGGGTCGATCATTTACTTTCTTCTCTCAGTTTCCCCCCACTTTTAAATTCACTTTCTCTTCCCCTCCCCTCCTCCATAGGCTGCTAACCCCCCCCCCCCCCTCTTCGAGAGAGAGAGAGAGAGAGAGAGAGAGAGAGAGAGAGAGAGAGAGAGAGTTAAAGCGGGTGGCTTGGCCCCGTCCGTAATTGGCCGTTTCAGAGGCACATTGTCCGTGCCTTTTGAGCTCGCAGGTGCACACAGTAAAGCCCAGGAGTTCCCGGGGTACCGCCTCCCCCCTCATCCCCCCTCATCCCCCCCCCTCTCTCTCCATCTCTCTACCCCCCCCCCCCCCCCTCCATTGTTCCCATTCTCCTGCTCCCCCGCGGAGCAGAAAATTAGCGTTGCTTCGTCTTCCCTTCTTCCGCAGGAGCTCCAGGGCTTAACCCTTTCACCGCACCACCGCCATTCTCATGGAAATGATGCAGGGGTTGGGGTGTTGGGGGGGAGGGGGGGCAGGCCCGCACCGGCTAATCGGCCAGGGAGGGGAGGAGGGGATGGGATGAGATGAGAGAGAGAGAGAGAGAGAGAGGGATGGATGGATGGATAATATGGATGGCAGTGCATGGGTGGAAAAAGTACACAAATGTTTTAGTTAAGTAAAAGTAGTAGAAATAGGCCTATACTCTGTTACAACTATAAAAGTCTGGAATTCAAAGTGTAGGCTACTTGAGTAAAAGTACAAAAATGCTGGCATCAAAATGTAGGCTACTTCAAGTATCCTTCTGTCTTATTATATGAGATACATAAAGTGGTTCCTGATATGTGTAAATAAGCCGCTTACTAGGATCTCCTTTTAGTTGACCTTGTACCAGTGATTTGTGCTGTCATGAAACTGTACTTTTTCCCAGGGGCGTCAATTGGGTATGGCAGGGGTATGCAGCTGCCATACCCTGGGTCCAGGGGGGGAAATAAAAGTTACTTTTAAATATAAAACAAATGCAAAATTTTACAAAATGGTCACTTAAACAAGGTATTATAATTATATCATGCCTGTTGCTAAGTTATGGCAACACGACTGGTGTCTTCGCGCGCGTGCAAGACACCAGTCATGTTGCCATACCTTAGCTTTTTCAGAACTGACACCACTGTTCCTGTGTAAATAGCCTAAGCCGCTTACCAGGATCTCCTTTTAGTTGACCTTGTACCAGTGATTTGTGTTGTCATGAAACTGTACTTTTTCCTATTGCAAACTTCTAATACATTCTTCGACCAATCAAGTAAAAGTAGGCCTACTCCTTATGCAGAATGTCCCTTTTCAAGTTTTCAAATGTATAACAATCTTTTGAAAATAGCAGATCTACAAGCTCAAGATGCGTGGCATCGCTAACGCATTGTGAGCTTGTAGCTATTTTCAAATGGCCAAAATGTATATGGGGCTGAAGTGTTTAATGTATAGTTTTGTAAAAATTATCAATCTACAAAGTTTTCAAACAAATGTAGTGGAGTAAACTACAACATTTGGATCTGAGATATAGTGGAGTAAAAGTACAATTATTGGAAATTGGAAATGTACTTAGTTACTTTACGCCACGGACGGATGGATGGATGGATGGATGGATGGATGGATGAATGGATGGATGGATGGATGGATGGGTGGGAGCTACCGAGAAAAGATGTCGAGTACACCAGAATGAGGAGAGATGGAGTGGGGGGTGGGGGCACTCATCCCTTCTTCTCCAACATAAGGTTCGGGTCGAGATCCCATATCCTCCTCCTCCTCCTCCTCAGAGAGAGAGAGAGAGAGAGAGAGAGAGAGAGAGAGAGAGAGAGAGAGAGAGAGAGAGAGGATAATATCCATTGTGGTAGTGGGCTGTTTAGCTGTCAGCTCCACTGTGTTGGCACTATAAAAGTAAACACTGTATTTGTCAAAGGAGAAAAGTTTACACATTTATGACGGCCTGTGGCTGTGCGTTTCATATGGATTATCTTTTCAAGCGTCTAAGTATTGATAGACTATCATTCAATGTAGTATGTAATGTATCTATGTAGGCATATGTACTGTATGTATGTATGTATGTATGTATGTATGTATGTATGTATGTATGTATGTATGTGTCTGTCTGTCTGTCTGTCTGTCTGTCTGTCTGTCTGTCTGTCTGTCTGTCTGTCTGTCTGTCTATCTATCTATCTATCTATCTATCTATCTATCTATCTATCTGATGATGGTGATGATGATGATGATGACAGGCTGATTGTCTGAACTTTCTCTTAAACAAAAAGAAGTATCAGGCCTATAGAAGTTTAGACAAAGAGAGCACTTTCTCAGAGAGATTTCTTTCGCAGTTAAATTATGGTGTTTCTATCAACTTTAGTTTAATCGCACTGTAACTCTTTGATTGATCGCTTGATTGATTGAAAACTTCAGAATGAAATGTAAACAGCACGTGGTTGTCCAGTAAGTCATTAAGGCTGAAATGATATTTTTAAGTTTCATAACTATATGTGCGTATGGGACTTATAGCTTACTCAAGGATCAATAATAAACAAGCCCATAGATATAAGCTAGTAATTACTTAAACTAAAGCAGCCAATCACAGCGCAAACGATCAGGCTATGGGAACTGGCCTCTATACCTTAGGTTGGGGATGGGGGGTGGGGGGGTGGAAGGGGGGTTGCTAAGGTCGACGAGGGGCACTTTTGGGGGCGTTGGAGGAGGAGGAGGAGAGGTGGTGGGGGGGGGGGGGGGAGGGGAAAGGGTGAGGGGAGGAAGAGGAGGGGAGGGGAAGGGAGAGGAGGGGAGGGGGGAGAAAGGATTTTCTTGTGGAATACATCCCATCTCCTAGCAACGGCCAGTGAGGCTTCAACAAGTGGTTGCCATGGGGACGCGGGGCTAAGTAAGTGCGTGGGAGACGCTTGGCGGTGGATGACTTTAAAGTCGTTACGAGAGAGAGAGAGAGAGAGAGAGAGAGAGAGAGAGGGAGAGAGAGAGAGAGAGAGAGAAGCCCAAAGCTCAACACAAGAGGGGCTCTGTGTGCGTGTGTGTGTGTGTGTGTGCGTGCGCGCGCGCGCGTGTGTGTGAATCAGGTGGTGGTCACCCACAGCTTTTCTCTTTTTTTATGCACTAGCTGGCATTTGCTTTGCTGACACACAATTTACTCATAAACCCATTTTCTTGTCCCCCTTTGGGGGGGGCTTTTGATGCCCCGCTCTTACTCTTACGCCTCGCGGGTTAATTTACGTCAGCGTTTTTCCCGGACGTTTAAATTTCAAGGACCCTCTCAGTTTGGTATGCGTTATACGCCACAGACCCCCATAACTCTGAGAGTGTACGGATGACAAAACCAAGCGGACCCCTTATACCCATTTGTACACTCAGAGCTACAGACGAAAAGTCACCTAGGCTACAAGCGGCTGCTACTCGAAACTTGTAAATAGACTAAGCATATACTCACCTCCCATTTTCCACTGTAACTATCTGCTTCTTCTGTTTATTTTTATTTTTCCTTCATTCTTATTCTTCTGCCGTTATAATTGATGTTATCCTATATGCAAAGTACTGTGTTCTATCCGTCTGTCTTTCAATGTTATATGAGACACATAAAGTTGTTCCTGTGTAAATAAGCCAAAAAGCTTACTAGGATCTCCTTTTAGTTGACCGTGTACCAGTGATTTGTACTGTCATGAAACTGTACTTTTTTCAATTGCAAACTTCTAATAAATTCTTCAATCAATCAGTCCATTTGCTTCCCATTGCTATCCTTACAGACCCGCCTGCAAGGGTGGATTTGGTTCCTGACTATCAATATAATCTATCTGGGGGCCCCCTTGGAGCTCCCCTCAAGGGCCCCTGCGGGACCCCAGATGCCATATGCCTGTGTGCATAGGGCGGGAATCTGGATACTGTAACGACACCAAGGGACGGGGTGTATTTTATGGCCAGTGGTGGTTCCCAAGCGCTTTATTAAGCTCCAGACCCAAAAGAGACATTTGATTGTCTCCCCCAATAAGCCCAAACTATAATGAAAATAGACGGCTTAAAAGCTTGTAGATCTGCTATATTGTCACTTTTTCTTTTATGTTTGAAATATAAATACATTAAAAACAAAATATAAAGCCATAATATGCTATTGTTCCAGTGTTCATTTTTACTTTTATTTTCAATAAAACTTTGTTTTAGTCTAGTTTTAGTCGACTAAATATCATACGATTTTAGTCGCCTATTTAGTCTACATTTGATTTTGTTGACAAAAAAAGGTATTTTGGCAGGCCTTGATGGCGTTGTAATGCCTGATTTTACACTCTGTTGCATGATGAAAATAGCCGATCTACTAACTAAAGTTTTTCAAATTGATTGTTGTGTAGTGGAGTAGAAGTGAAAGTACTAAAAAAGTACTCAAGTATAGTCAAAATTGTACTTAAGTACTGTACTTGGGTAAATGGTCTAAATAATAATAATAATACATTTTATTTGTAACGCACTTTACATTTGACAGCAAACCTCAAAGTGCTACAGTACAGATAAAATAAAAACAGCATAAGATAAAACGTTGGCAAAAAGCAATCAAAGCAAGTTAAAACAAGTTAAAAGGGCAGGGTTTTAAAGACATAAAAGCTTAGCTAACCAAAAGCTTTGTTACTTTACACCACAGGTCAGAAGTGGGATGTCAGTCTGTATCTGTACCTTGACTAGACTGTGCTGTTTGTGGAGACTGAATGGTTTCCCATAGGAGCTCCAGTGGCGCAATCGGTTAGCGTGCGGTACTTATATGACAGTACATTGTAGAGCAATGCCGAGGTTGTGAGTTCGAGCCTCACCTGGAGCAGATATATTCTCAATGAATTTGAGTACAAAATAGACCCTGATGTAAACAAGCCGTAGGGTTTATTTCCCCTTTTTTTAAAGATATTTTTGGGCCTTTATTGATAGGTACACAGTATGTTGACAGGAAATGGGGAGTGATACACAGCAAAAGTCACCAGGATCAGGACTCGAACCCGCGACACACTGTCAGGCAGGATTATCAGCCTATAGGTGCTTGTACCACCTCCCCGAGGCCAGGCCCATAGTGCGTTCCCAGGGTTAAATCCTATTAGTAGGCCGTGTATCTGAACTGTGTCATGTATGTTTCTATGCAAACTGCTAATAAAGTATTAAATCAATCAATCAATCAATCAATCAAAACAGAATCAATTTAAAGGTCTAGTCCTCAGTAGCAGTGATTTACTCTAGGGATGGGATGATATACGATATTATCGTTTATCGTGATAAGAAATACTCACGATAATCGTATTGTGGAGTTTTAATTTACCGTGATATCGTCCTCCGTCATGCACTGGGATCAATTCACCTTTTATTTGCCAAGCTGCATATCTGGTAACATTTAAACCCTGTTATCTGATAAAAGGTGCTTATAATATACAGACTTGATTCAGTCTCTTTTTCACTCTCTATCAATTGTCTTTGCCAAAAAATTGCAGAAAATAGACGAAAATCTGCTATTTTTTGGCAAATGTTCCGCCCCAGGATAATGGATCTTGATTATCGCGATAATATTGTGAATCGCGATTTATTTTGTCACAATAATCGTGATATGAAAATGTCATATCGTCCCATCCCTAATCTACCCTGACTCATAGCCTGCTCAGCTCTCTCTCTCTCTCTGTTGACTAGAGGTGTGTTATTATTTTGTGAATGAAGCTCTCCTCAGTGATTGGAGGATTATATAAAACACTGCAGATGAAAGGAGAAGGGATTCGTCAACCTCCTCCTCGTTGAGCTCGATCTCCTCCAGGAAACGGCCTCATAAAGGTCACCATGGCAACGCTCCATGCGTGTTTATGTACACTGTACTGTATACCTGCTGCATTCCACCAACCACTCCTCTGCCGCACGCAATACACACACACACACACACACACGCACACACACACACGCACACACACACGCACGCACGCACACGCACGCGCGCACACACACACACACACACACACACACACACACACACACACACACACACACACACACACACCACATACACACATTGGAAACAGTTTCATTATATACTTTAATGTGTTATCATGGGTTTAAGTTATATTGTGAATTTGTTATTTTAGTTGTATATCCTTTACCCAAATACCGGTAAATCACACACACACACACACACACACAGACATGCACGCACACACACATGTATGCACGCACGCACGCACGCACGCACGCACGCACGCACGCACGCACGCACACACACACACACACCCACACACACACAACCATTGAGGCATGGTAATCCAAAATGCTAACTGACTCAATTACAGCTTCTATAAATATGTAAAAAAAGGTCATGTCTTGCTTCAGTTCTTTAACACAACATATCTCACAGTGGGGTCCAGGCAGGGACCCTCAGGGTTCCTTGAAGGGGTTCCAAAAGGAACCTTACATGTCTGTGTCTCTACAAATGAAACCAGGGTCCTTGAAATGAAATGTTTGATAACCACTGCTAGTAAGTTATGTGCAACCACAACTGTTCCTCAGGGGGGTCCCCAAATTATTTTGGGGGGTCCCCAGATGATTACGTTAATGTGAAACACTGTTTTCTCACTTTATAGTGAACCAACCAACATAACGTTGAAGTATATAAAGGGTATCTGCACAGCAAGTGACAAATTGAGGACTTTTTTATACCTCTAAAATGATACGGGTGAAATTGTCAAATATTAAAGGCAGAAATTGTGAAAATAGCCGATCGACATGCTCACAACGCCTTGCAACGCGAGGCGTTGTGAGCATGTAGATCTGCTATTTTCACAATAGAACCATGTTACACAAAATGTAATGCCTCAACTCATAGTGCTCATCAGGGTGGGAGGGGGATCCCCAATAGTTCAAATATGACTTTTTGGGGGTCGCGGCCTGAAAACGTTGAAGACCCCTGCTCTAGGGGTGACCAAGGGGGAGGCCCTCATTCAGAATAATGAATAATGAAAATTATATAAAAAAATGTTTTACCTGAAACAAAGAAAAGGAAGAATGGAATAAAGAAAAATACATTGAAATGCATAATAATAATAATAATAATAAAAACTAAAGAAAAACAAAAAATTTCAACCCGTGAGAACTCATACTATTTTAGGATCCAGATGCCTGGTGTATTACAAGTTCTAAAGTATGCAGACCTGCATGCACTTCAAAGCCCCGCGCACCGCTCACACAATGCACTGCATAGATAAATATAGTTCTGTGACAGACAGACACACACACACACACACACACCCGCCTTATTATGGTACACACCCTCCCGTGTACACACACACAAGCGCAAGCACACGCACACACACCCCGTACATTTCACGGCGGTATTATCAGTGACTTTTGCTTTGAGATTTGATGTGTTTGAGCTGTTTGCTCAGTAAAGCTAATATGGTTCTGCAGGGTTCAACATTCCTGCAGGCAGCTTGGCTATCAAAAGTGTTGAATTAGCTGTTGGTACAGCCTCAAAGCTATAGTGATTTGAATAAAATGTTATTTGGACCAATATGTATGGTAGAGCATGTTGATACAGTATACTGTAACTAATACACCTGTGGTGGATGTATTTTGTCTATCTGCTCTGCTATATTGAGACATTATGATCCTTGCTTGGGTCTGGTTTGACCACTGCTGGTTGACACGTGGTGCTGCCTGAAAGTCAAAAGTCAAGATCTCTCCTGAGCAAGAAGGTGTGCTCTATTGGATGAGTGGTAAAAAAGAATGTCAACACTTGCACAGGGGGACCTGAGTTCAATTCAGGCTTTTGCAAATCCCGCCCCATTCTGCCCTGTTACTATGGTGGGACATTAACCCTGGGCAGATTGTTTTTATAGTGGCAGTGAATGTGATGTTTTTTTTTTCATAGCCTCATTATTGCAATTTATACCAAAGGAAAAACATCTAGGTGATATTAATAAAAAGGGAAGACAAAGGTACAGTAGTTACATTGCAAAACAGGGGGTTTCCCCGAAAATATATGTTTTAATTTGTTTAATCCCAGTGGGACAGAATCACTATTGCAGATTCTTTTATAGTGGAAGTGGATGGGATTTTTTTTTCCTTCATAGCCTCATTACAGCTATATAAAGTACCAAAAAAAACACATCTATGTGATATTAATAAAAAGGGAAGAAAAAGTTACAGTAATTACATAGCAAAACAGTAATTTCCCCCCGAAAATATATGTTTTAATTAGTTTAATCCTCTGGATCAGAGAGAGAATAGAAATAGAAGGAGAAAGCGCATTGCATCTTGGGTAGGAAGAGGAGAACTAATCTGTTCTCCTCACATAATAGGCTGGCTTTTCGTAATTCTGCCCATTTAAAATATATGTACCCAATCGTAACAAGTTAGACCATTGATAAGGTCCATGTGAACTAGTCTGTTGAAGCTTATTCATTACAATGATCGCAAACGCTATGGTCGCGAGCGGCCTGGCCGTGCTCCGCAGTTCGGACAGCCGGTGAAAGACGGCTGCCACTTTCTCCGACTGCAGAACTCCACCCCCGCTTGCAAAAAGTGAATGTATTTTTCTGGTTGGCCAGTCAGGGAGTCTCAGGGACCAATCAGAAGGCTGACAAACGGTGAATTCCCTGGTGGGACAGGGAGTCAATTCCAGTAATTTCCCAGGTCGGTACCATAAGCATCTGTTAAAATTATGATCTGTTGAAATGAACTTAAGATTCAAGACGTTTATTTATTCCATCTCATCTGAGTTGAACTAATGAGGTATTTTAAATGAATCTCGTAAGGCAGGGTTTCCCAAAGTGGGTGCCGTGGCACCCTAGGGTGCCGTAATGCCAGTCCAGAGGTGCCGCAGAATAATCTGATAATAACATAATGGAATTCATCAATATCACTAAGTCAATATCACTTCACTATGCTTTGTTACCCCCAGAATAGGGAGGCTTTAGTTCAAGTGGTTAAACGTCTAAAGTTAATTTTCAGTCAGTCCTGATGGAAACAGATATTTCTCCAATATGACGTAAGATTCTAAAAATGTACAGTGTAATTCAGGGGTGCCGTGGATTAAAAGGTTATTTACAGGGGTGCCCTGAGTCAAAAAAAGTTTGAAAACCCCTGCTCTAAGGTTTACCAACATGAACATTCTGTAAAAACAGTGGACAGTGGGGGGCAAGAACCACCAAATCCACAGTTCAATCTGGTGGAAACAAAAGCTGGTTCACGCCTGGTTCGCAAGAACGAACCCAAGGTTCCAAGAAAGTTGAACGGCATTGGTTCTTGAACCAAGGTTCTTTCGGTGGAAAAGGCCCCCAAAAGGCCCCCAAGATGCACCATTCTTGTGAGAACCAGTCTTTATTTTGTACAAAGTAACACTATTATGCCATTTGCCATGCACACACAGCACAGGACACACACACAGCACAGGAGCAGCAGCCAAAGAAAGACAGAAAGAAAGACAGACATCAACAGGTATGTGCATGTGACTGATTAGCTTAGCGCGGCGGCCCCTCCCATGCATCTCGTTGACAGAGCAGCGTAGCAGGCTGTGTGTGCCTGGCTGTGTTTGCACACGGCCAGGTGAGCCGCTGGGTGTCTGCTTTCTTGGCAGCTAGCCGCCACGGTTGGATGCCGTGTCACAGCGCACTCCGGATCCGCCGCATTTTTGGACTCACGCTCACTCCACTCCACTCCCCTCCGCATGCAGCTGAGAAGGCTCCCGCTGTCACGCAATGGCACTGACTGACTGACTGGGTGGGTGGATGGGTGGATGGGTGGGGGTGAGGGTTGAGGGGGCGAAGGAGAGAGAGAGAGGGGGGGGGGGATAAAAGCAGTGGTGGATGTTGTACTTAAGTAAAAGTAGTAATACCGTGTTGTAAAAAAACTGTTAGAAGTAGAAGTCCTGCATTCAAAATCATAGGCCCTTAAGCTAGTGTAGCAGAGTGACTCACTGCTTCAGCCTAATGGCCTCAAAAGTCCCTGATTCACAGGTATAGCCCTTTGGTCAAGTGGTTAAAATGTTGGACTTCCGTGTGGGAGATTGGGTTCAAATCCTGGGCGTTGCACTTGCACTACATGGGCTGTATTTTGATTGTCTCATACCTTCTCCGACCACCGAACCTTTCGTCTGAGAGTTCCGAGAACTTCAGACTTTCCGACGTGCAGCTTTCCAAACTCTAATTCGGGGTAATGCTTTTCAGAAGATGCGAGTGACGTCATTTTGTAGTTGAACCGGACCTTTCCGAGTTCCGACAAAAAGTTTGGTGGTCGGAGACAGTATGGACAGACATTAAAGTTAAGGCTTAAGAGCTGGTACTTAAGACAATCAAAATAGAGCCCACAGTAACTTTCCTCTTCTCCCCCGGATCTGAACCCAGGTTTCCGGTGCAAGTGACCATATAGAGCTAATATAGCCTACTGCTGCTTGCTCAGGGGTTTACATTTTATCTTGACCATCGGGGTCAAAGGTCGAGGCAGATCTTGTGTCTAGGTGCGGCTGTAGCTCAGGAGGAGCTACAGCTACAGGTTGGCCAAGGATCCGTGGGTCGGCGGTTCAAATCCCGGCTCCTCCTGTCAACATGTCAAAGGGTCCTTGGGCAACGGTGAGCAGGTTGGTCACCGTGCATGGTTTCCTCCGCCATCGCTGTATGAATTATAGGGCATTAACGACTTGTGATTTTTGCAAGTCGACTCAACTCAGTAAAAAGTTGAGTTGAAGTCGATTTTATCGTTTGATGACAGCACACACGACCCCAGATGATTAACTTAATGTGAAACATAGTTTTTTCACTCAACAGTAAACAAACCAAAGTGTACAGAGGGTATCTTCACATTTCTAAAGTGACAATTTAAGGACTTTTTAATACCTCTGAAATGACAAATTAAACATTGTCCAAATTGTCAAATATATAGAGGCAGAAATTGTGAAAATAGCCGATCTACATGCTCACAACGCCTCGCAACGCACACACACACACACACACACACACACACACACACACACACACACACACACACACACACACACATGCACGTGCGCTGGTGTTGTGCGCCAAGAATAGCAAGGCGCTGTGAGAATACAGATCTGCTATTTCTGGAATGCGACACCATTGTGCAACTAAGCTTAACTCTAAACAACTTTAATTATTATTATTATATCAATATCTTTACCATAAAACAACCATTTATCCTGTGAGGAGCAGGAAAATGATCCGTAGAATGTCTGTTACTCAAATTCTACAATACCTTCTTTGGGGACATGTTTTGGCCCTCAAGTATAATACAATACAAGCAAGCACACACGCACACGCACACGCGCACGCGCACGCGCACGCACACACGCACACACACACACACACACACACACACACACACACACACACACACACACACACACACACACAGGTACAGGTACAGGTACAGGTACAGGTACACATGCAGGAGCTGAGGGAGAGAGAGAGGGACCGGAATTGCGCTGGGCGATATGAATCAGTGTTTTGTCTGTACAGTAGTAGGAAACGTTATCTCTAAACGTTATCTCCAGAGATAATTAGCCGCTGCAGGATATGAGCGCTGGCTGACGGACCGCTGATAAACCACACAACCTTCTAGTAGACGGATGGCTTTGACCTTTGCGCCCTCTAACTATCAGTTAGTCTTTCTCCAGACAGACAACTATTACACAATCTTCCAATGCAAACTGTTTACGCCTCCTGAAAGCTGCCAACGGAAGCTATCGTTTCTAAGCTTCGGACAAAACAGACTGATACGACAACGGTACCACTATCCACCTCATTCCAGTACACTTAATTGTTGCCAGTTTGGGATGGCCTCAGGGTAGAAGACAAAGTAAATAACAATGGGATTGGTATTTAAGATAGTCAAAGGGACAGTCCCCTCAGTACTCTCATAGCTGTCTACTAAGTTAGTGACAACCACAGCCACAACACTAGAGGGAGCAACCAAATTTTAGATGGGAAAATTCTCCTTCTATGACGCTGACACAAAACTCTGACACCATTAAACTAAAGGATGTATAATACTACAGTATTTTCTGGACTATAAGGCGCACCTGACTATAAGGCGCACATAATAGACTCTACCGTTGCGTTATGCATCCAACAGATGGAGCTGTGCTAAAGGGAATGTCAATGTCAATGAATGATCCATATATAAGGCGCACTGGACTATAAGGCGCACTGTAGTTTTTTGAGAAAATTAAAGGCTTTTAAGTGCGCCTTATAGTCCGGAAAATACGGTAGTTTCTTTCAAAACTGGCCTGGCTGAAAAGCATCTATCAAGAGACCACAGGGAGAGGGGGGGGGGGGGGGGGGGGGGTAAATATGAATTCCCATCCAAAGGAGGAGTCATAATTTCCTTTTCTCCTTGAATTCCCATCCAAAGGAGGAGTCATAATTTCCTTTTCTCCTTGTATACAGTGTTTTGTATTTGTTGATGACACATATTATTGTTGTTAGGCCATGAATTGAATACATGGGACCTAAACGGAAACAAGTCCCCATTTTTACAAGTTCTAAAGTATGCAGACTTGAATGCACTTCAAAGCCCTCCACACCGTTCACAATGCATTGCAAGGATAAATATAGTTCTGTGACTGACAGACACACACCTGCCTTATTATGGTACATCCCCATTTGTGTTATCCTTTTAGCCTTTATGTCTTACTATACCACGTGCTGTTCACATTTCTGACTAAAGTATTTAATCAGTCAATGCTAAGTGGCAAGGCTTATTTGATTGACAGTCAAATTTGCGTGACTGCGAAAGACGAGACGGAAGTGGGGGTGAGAGAAGGAAGACAGTTTCTTCGTATTTTGGTGGAAGCGTTTGAGAATTGAGTGAGTCATCTGTCTGGAGAGACAGACTCTCTATCAGTGGATGCAGGCGGTGTGGCGTGCCATGTACGGGAGGGGAAGAAAGCTACACGCTCCTTGAGTAACACGAGAAAACATTCCAAATATACCATGTAAAAAAACACCAGAGGTATCAATATGTGCAGGGGATGGATCCAACATGACACCAGAGATGTTTAAATGTTGTTTTATGCCAGGAACTCAAAGTAAAGTATTGATTATAACTAGCTTGTAAACAGTGGTGTAAAAGTGACTGAGGGGGCGGCAGTGGTTCAGGGGTAGAGTTGCCGTCTCGGAACACGAAGGGTTCCCAGTTCAATCCTGGGCTCCCCCAGAGTTAGCGTTGAAGAGTCCTTGAGCAAGACTCTGAACCCCTAGTTTGCTCCCGGTGAGCAGGTTGGTGCCTTGCATGATTTCCTCTGCCATTGGTGTATGAATGTGTGTGTGAATGGGTGAATGTAATGCACAAATCTCTGTAAATCGCCTTGGATAAATTGCTATATAAATGCACCATTTACTGAACAAGTACATTTACTGAAGTAGTCAAGTGCTGAGATTTTTACCATTGAGCTAAGGGGATAAATTGAATCCTGGCAATCAGGTCAGAATTCGTGTCAGATCCTGTGTCTAGGTGAGACATAACCTTTGACACGATCTAAATGTCTCAATAAGAGCAGGGAGACAAAATATAACCAAGACAATTGTATAAGTTATACTGTATTAACATATTCTACCATACAGATTGTATTTATTCATTAAACAATTTTACATTGATTCGATTTAAGTACAAGTTTGAGGTACATTTAATTTATTTGATATTTTAAACTTCTACTCCACTACATGTCAGAGAAATAATATATTGTTAATTTTTCTCCACTGCAATTATTTGACCGCTTTAGTTTCAAAATAGATGATTTACAAGCTCACAATGTTGTAGACCAGCTATTTTAGTTTGACAAATCATGTCTGCAAGTAGGGTAGGCTATACATTTCGATGCTTTCACTCAAGTGCAGCAGATCTCAGATACAGCACTTTTACTTCAACAGCTTATATTTATATTGTGGTGATGTTACTTTTACTTAAGTAAAACAATCAGATTACTCCTCTAAAGCACCGTGTACAGAGCGGGCTTAGCAGCAAGGAACTCGGGCTTATGAGTAATCCCCGGTATCCCTCTCCTGCAGGTGGGGACACGAACGCTAACCCGTCCCTCCCTGTGGAAATCAAACCCACGGCTCTCTGAATAACATGAAGTTGTTTATTGAAACCTGTGCTGCTGTCCTGACACGTCCCGTAGGGCCCTCCTTAACTCAGGGCCTGATTGGAGATCCCACTGGTCCACCTAAAAGCAGGGGTTCCCAAAACATGTTCAAGTCTGGAACAGAAAGGTCCTCTGGTTACCTGTTCTTTTCAAACATGTACGCAGTGGTTCCCAAAGCATTTTAGTTTGTTTAGAAACCCAAAAGAGAAATTCTCCCCAGTGACACAAACTAGTGAAACTAGCAGATCTACAAGCCGATGCGACACATTGTGAGCTTGTAGATAGATTTATGGAATGTTTTTGATTCTTTAGAAAATGTATGAAATTGTCTTTTCAGATTTTTTTTTCTTTTTGATTTTTTTTAAATACTTTATCGTAAAAGGAAAAAAAAATATATTTAATCGTGGCCCTTAAGTCATGATGAGTCACAGCCATGATTTTATTGTTTTATTCAATATGGATTTGAATAATAATTCATCTTAATAAATATATTTGATTATATATATGTGTGTGTGTGTGTGTGTGTGTGCGTGTGTGCGTGCGTGCGTGCGTGCGTGCATGCATGCGTGTGTGTGATTAAACTGATTTTAAAGCAACCATGGAAAAAAATCATTTCATGAACAAAAACCCTGCAGAGACTGCTCTTGCTCAGCAGTGTCGGTTTTTATTCAAATTGACAGACGTTTTTTCCCGGTCCCTCTGGACCTTCATGAAGAGTGTCTCTTGATGCTGATGCTTGTATTAACACATTCTGCCCTCTGGAACCCCCCTTAAGGACCCCTGGGAGTCCCCGGACGGACCCCCCCTCTCTGTGAGGGCCGGGGCCCCAGGGCCCTCCACGCAGGGCCTAATTGGAATTCCCTGCGGTCCTCATTCAGATCAAACAGGGATTGTTGCTCCTGTGGCCCGCAGATTACAGAAGCTATGACATCGCTGTTGACATCATGCTGTCTCATTCTGTCCCTGTTTAAAACAACATAAAAGGTGTATTATCTTTTCTACCCTGGGTGGCTTGTTACTCTGTGTATGACGTACTGTTATTATGCCAGTTTCTTATGTTTTTTTAGTGGTTAAAAAAATATATTATCGCTGAAAGAAATGTATCTATCTAAGACAGTGTATATATATATATATATTAGGGGTGCAAACGGTTCACAAAATTCACGGTTCGGTTCAGTTCGATATTTTGGTGACACGGTTCGATACTTTTTCGATACAAAAAATAAACAGAAATGTCCTTGATTTATAAATGCATTTTTATAACTACGTATTTTTCTGTTTTAATTCTGAACAATACGGTACCCAACCTATAGGGTAGTGGTTCTTTAAGTTGGCTCTGCGGAACACTAGGGGTCCTTGAGGGGGTTCCAGGGGAATGTGGATGTGGAGTGGTATTGTATTGTATTGTTTGGTACAGAGTCATTCGGTTCGATATTTTTCGGTTCGGTCCGATTTTCAATATTCGGTTCGATATGTTGCATATATATAATATTGTGTAAAATTATATATTTTCGTCTTTAAACTTTCATATATTCTAGATACATTACGCATACCAGTGAAATATTCCAAACCTTTTTGGTTTAAATTTTGAAGTTCTATGGCATACAGCTCATGAATATCAAAAATCCATGTCTCAAAATATTACAATATTACACGAGACCACTCAAAACATGAAGGATTCATAATAGACATGTCAAACTTCTGAAGTCAGAGTTGCTTTAAGTCCAGTGTGAAGTTTCCGCAGTTATGAATAATTGGGCTGCTAGGGAATCTGCATGATTTTTTACACAATATTCAATTTTCTTAGATGAATCTTTATACAATGAGTTTGTTTTTGAAATGATACTTATTGTTAGTAAGTAATAAATAAATAAATAAAACATTTAAAAGATTTTGGATCACTTGGATTCCACAGACAGTGTGTCTGTGGATTTCTATAAATATTTAACCGATGTAAACAAGAGCTTGTGACTAATAACATACATATATTGGAAGTTATATATTCTATGTTTTTCTTCTGCTTGAGTCCTCCAGTCTTATCAGATTAGCTCTGTTTATTATCTTATATTGTATGTCTTTTGCTATTGTTTGTGAAGCCCTTCGGGATCCACTTGCTTGGTGCTTTATACACATTAGTTACTAAAAGCTAACATAAGAAATGTAGTGACTTTCTTGTAACGTCAGAGACTTGACTGTGGTTCATGGTGAATATGACATTGTTATGACACCATTCTGCACGATGTCATGCCACTCAAACTGGCCCGGACTGCTGGCCTCGCGGTCTGGGCGGTCCAGGCACTTGGGCTCTAATGTAGCCTGACAGTGAATCGTGGGTTTGAGTCCTGTTACCGGCGATCTTCACTGCATGTCTCTCTCCCTCTCCCTATTTCTTGTCAATCTCCACTTAATAACTATATATAACTTTGAGCTTGTAGATCTGCTACTTCTGCTGCTTCTGTGTGACTATGTTGTTATTGTAGTGTAATCAAGTAAAACGTAAATGTATAGGAAAAGTAAAAGAATATGGAGATAAGAGGTTTCTGCCCGAGATGACATGTTCAGTCTGAACTGTGTTCACACTTCACACAGACAAAGCAATGCATGCTGGGAGGCCATGCACAGGACAGGACACTGGCGATGGAAAAACTGCATGAGTGTGTGTCTGTGTGTGTGTGTGTGTGTGTGTGTGTGTGTGTGTGTGTGTGTGTGTGTGTGTGTGTGTGTGCGCGCGTGCGTGTCGCTGCGGTAGGGAGGGAAGGCCTGACTCGCTCCCTCATCGCTCAACAGTAGCTGTCAGTGCAGACACCCTCCACTGGCAGCCACCGATCTACACACTGATAACACACACACACACACACACGCACGCACGCACGCACGCGCGCACACACACACACACACACACACACACACACACACACACACACACACACACACACACACACACACACACACACACACACACACACGCACACACACACACACACACACACACTGTGCTGTGTGTGGATTTAACATGGCACTCTCTTATTTAGAGTGGCCAAAAAAACGCTGCTCTCGTAATGCAATGTGATCATTCATGTTAACACATACGGATGGGTAGGAACACGTTGGTGTTAACCACACTTATATCAGTGGTTCTCAAAGTGGGGAAGGTTTGGGGACCCCCAGCCAGGTGTCCTTGAGGGGGCCAGGGGGGTTCCCCAGCAAAAAATGAGGAGCAGTTCAATTTGACCAGAAGTTAGACCTCGAGTCTAAACTTCTAAAGAATGTCTAAAGAATGGCTATTCAGATCAGACCAGACGCATATCCACTATTATCTCCCCATCTACAATACAGAGCTGTAGAATTCTGTGCAACATCAAATGTAAAATCGTCTCTTAAGGGGGGTCCCTGGCACATTAGATTAGTTGTACTAAGTATTACTATTTGTGTTATGACGTGACAATTACAGTATGTAGCATTGACTGTTCTTGACCCTTTATATATATATTTTATTTTATTTTATTTTGGTTTATACTTATGTTTACAACTGCTCTGTATTGTTGATTTTCCTTTTTTTGCCTTGTTTTTTCCGCTGTCCACAATAGTACCTTTTTCTTTTCATACTTCTCTGTTACTTTGTAACCTTAACTGCTGTGCTGCCTCTTGGCGACTGATTTCCCCCCCTTGGGATAAAGGTATCTATCTGAAAGTGAGAAGCATTGTCCCAATCCCATATGCTTTGTCATATTGACAAATAGTGACATTAAAGCTGTCTGCCAGCTTTGATTGATTGAATATTTTATTGGACAGAACAGTACAAGTAGCCTGACACTCGGCCTGACTGAATTGACATTTCGTTTCACTAAACAACATTTTTAAGGGGTGTGGCTAGCGATTCAGGTCTGGAACCAGCTACAGTACGAGTACAGTCAGGGGTGGGCAACTTTGATGATGGCGAGGGCCACTATATTTCCACCTTCACTCCAGAGGGCCACATTGCATATTGCTATGTCCTACTTTAGTATCTCACACAAAAGAAGCAAACATAGCCGATCTACAAGCTCAAAACGCATCGCACTGCGATGCGTTTTGAGCTTGTAGATTGTTTCTTTTGAATTGGAATCCTGAAATGTAACATTTTGATTTAATTTCAAACGCATTTAGTCACATACTCATGTTAACTTTATGAACCTAAATACAAATACATTGGACATAAAAAAAATACATTTTAATACTACTATACTAGTCATTAAGCTACTAATATAGACTGACGGAATTAAAACAGGTCATGTTTAGAATTGTAACAACTGAAATCAATAATATATTCAGTATTCCGGTATTAATAATTAATGTGGGGGCCTTATGTGGCCCCCGGGCCGCCAGTTGTCCATGTATGGTGTAAAAGGATTACACCAAAAGGGTCCTTGCGGTCTTGTTTCCATTGGGGTCCTAATAGGTATTCAATTCATCAACATACTGTAAAGCTACAAGTGACGTGAGTTTGTAGGGTGTGCTGTTTATATTATTCTTAGAAATGTTTTGAATGTCATTCGTAAAAGCTCGCCTATAATTACAAGCAATTACAAAGGAGAGCCGTCAGGTTGAGAGGTGATTAATGAAAGAGTTCCTGAACTCTTGACGTCGTCTGTGTTTGTGTGTGAATGTCACTGCTCTGACACGCTGGGTCTGATTTATGACAACCTGTTCTATAGAGCAGGGGTTCTCAATGTGGGGTCCGGGGACCCCCGCCCAGGGGTCCTTGAGGGAGTTCCAGGCAGGGGGTCCCCAGCTAAATGATAGTCAGGAACCAAATGGACCCTTATGGGTCTGTAAAGCCCCTTTCCCACCCAACACCACACCACTCCACACCACACCGCCCACTTGTGCCAGGTTTTCCACTACAAGGACCTGGGTAGAGTGGTGTGAAAGTTGTACTAAACATGGTACTAAAAAGTATCCAATCTAGAGTAGGTCTGAGCTAGGCCAAACAGGGCCAAACACTTCATAATGACTGATCACTCACTGACTTTTCATTTAGACCACCAGGATATAGTTGTAATACATGATAATAGATTATATTGTGTTATAAGTTATAACCACTATTATAATCCATTATAGTGTATTATAATTTAGGATAGTTGTAATACAAATTGATATTGTATTATAATCACAGTTAAAAGGGTCAATTTGTTCTTACCGATAGGGGTACTTTTGTGTAATGGAAAATGTAGATATTTTTATATGGTGTGGTGTGGTGCTAAAGCTGCAGTCGAAAAGGGGCTAAACTGTGAGAGTGTACACATGGACATGGAACCAAATGAACCCTTTTCATGGGTCTGTAACTCTGAGAGTGTACACATGGAACCAAATGGACCCTAATGAGTCCATTTGGTTCCATTTGTACACTCTCAGAGTTAAATTAACATGGATATTTGCACATAACCCTAATGTATTGACTATTTGCATAGCATGGACAATTTACATGTTTGCACAGCACATTGGCACTTTAATTGAAAATGCAATGTTGAGTGTAATGTTTAGTGAAGTAGAGAAGTGCAATAGTATGTTGTTTTATTGTTGAGTCTGATTGAATGCTTAACAATACCTGGTGTGTTTCACTAGATTGGGCTGGACCATATAGGATGTCAGAGGGGTGGTTGTGATGTGCTTTTGCTATTTATGTTGTAATATAGTATGAAGAAGGATAAGTGATCATTATTGTTGTAGGTTTTTAAGAGTTTTGTTATGTATTTGTATGTGGTTAGATTATAGGTTTTCATGTTTTAGAGTTAGACTACACCCCTCAGTCAGAATGGAGCAGTCAAGGCTCGTTATCTCACCTGGCTATAAAAGGCTGCTGTCAGACAGAGCACAACGGGGGACTGAGGCCTAAGGGGTGGAAGCTAGACACCGCTGTACTGATGAACTGACAATGATTGAAAGTTATTTATTGGTTTGGTGAATACATGTCTGGTTAAACCCTATATCAAAGCCTCCTCTGTACTGCAATCCAGACGCAAAGTCGGGAATTCTCACAATTTTACAATATGAAATGGGATCTCAGAGATAGAAATGCCAGCATTAACCCAGCAAGCACGGTCAGGACCTGGACCAATCAGTGACGTCTCGATTGGGGCCAGATCAAGTCAAACCATGACTAGTCAGATCTGGCCTAGAATATCACCTGATTTCAACCAACATGAATCCTGCCCACGAAAACGGACATCCTGGATTAATCAGAGAGGGTCTGATCGAGGCCAGATAGATATAACTAGTCAGATATGTCCCAGAATATAACCTTACATGCTCATATTTCAACTAACATTACAAACAATAACAATAATCCATATGACGTCCTCGTAATGACGTCAAGATCATGGGCTGTGATCTGGCCTAGTTCTGAACGTCACTGGAGTCACCGGAGGACGTTATCATAACGTCATTTGGCTTGCAGGGAAATGGGGGTCTGTAACCTAATGCATGTTAAACTGGGGGTCCTTGAAATTAAAATGGTTGAAAACCACTGCTTGAGCTGTAGAATTCTTCCCTTATATGAGGGTCCCTGGCATATCTTTTCAAATGGGAGTCTGTGGCTGTGGGCTAATAAATGTCGATCAATTTGGGGGTCCTTGACATGAAAAGGTTTGAGAGTTCTATAGAGTGCGTTCTGCTACACACCTACTGCAGCTATGCTCTCACAATGATGGAAGAAGTACAAGTATCTTACAAATACAAGTCCCGTATTAAAAATGTACTTGAGTAAAAGTACAAAGATGTTGGCATCAAAATATAATTAAAGTAACAAAAGTAAAAGTATACTCTTTATGCAGAAGGTCACAAGTTCACAAGTTTTCAAATGTATCCACAAGTTTCCAACACTCCGGCGCCGCAGCCGAGTGTGATCTACAAGCTCACAACGGCTGCATCTGCGACGCGACGTGAGCTTGTATGTCTGCTGTTAACCGGAAGAGTGGTCCAAACGGGTCCAAATAATCTCCAGTAAACTCCAGCGGAAACAGGTGGATAAAAATCCTTCGAAAATAGCAGATCTACAAGCTCAGAGCTTGTGAGCTTGTAGCTTGGCCAAAGTAGAAGTCTGAAGTGGTTTCGTGAAAATAATAATCAAAATCTACAAACTAGTCACTAGTAGCCTAGTAACAAAAGTTTTTAAACAATTGTAGTGGAGTAAAACTTACAATATTTACACTATTTACAATATTTGTGTGAAGCTGTTTCTGCTGAATGTGACAGACACTGGTCCTGAACGCAGCTAGTGGAGGTGGAAGGTCACTCCTATACTCCTGAGTCACCATGACTTGGCTCCATGACTGGCGTGATGGATAGTAGAGCTAAAATAAGCCTGTTCACTCTGAAGGACATGAGTCAGCATATCATTGACTGATTGAATACTTTATTAGTCAGAACCGTAAACAGCACGCGTTACAGTTAGGTATTAGGTAGGATAAGTGATTTTCTTTGGTAAAGAAAAATAAATACAAAAATATATATAAAAAATATGTGATATAAAATAAGAGATTTCTGATAGCATTGCTATAGACTGTTTGTCTCCATGTCCCTTCAGCACTTTATTAAACAGAAAATTCATTTTCAGGACAGGATACCAATTTCTTTGTTGTATACTATTTAAACCCTATTGCAATTACAAAAATATAAATGCTATTTGTTCCAAAGTGACTGCAAAAGATTTCTTCTATTTGCTTCAAAAAGCGTTATAACCTGTATACTGTATATGTGACATAGCTCTGTTTATACTCGCTGCACTCCCTTCAACTGTAGGCCTACACATGTTCCCTGTTTTCTACTGTTTTTATTATATTTTGACACATGCTTTGGCAATGTAAACGTATGTTTTCTCATGCCAATAAAGCTCCTTTGAATTGAATTGGATTGAGCAAACACTCTATAAGCCACGATTACTATCAGAATATAGTGCTTTGACCTTTTAACAAAACCCTTTTTTGTTTAACCAAAAAAAGTATCGCTTACGCTACCTTCAAGACAAGTTCAGTACTTCAGTACATTTTACTTATACAGTAGCTATACTTTCCACCACTGTGTAAGAGGCTGCATGGTGTTGACCGTATTGTTCAGGGCTCTGATATGATATGAGCTCTACGGTGTCAACCTAGGGGTGGGCGATATGGAAAAATACAATATCACAATATTTTTCCAAGCAGTATCATGATACACAATCTTATCATGATTCTTTTTCATGTTGGTTTTTATGGTCATTCAAGTTACTTAACAGTACAACAACCACTTACAAGGTAACTAAAACTAAAAGAAAAAAGAGTAACAGACCATTTAGACCAGTGGTCCTCAAAGTGGGGTCCAGGGACTCTCTGGGTTCCTTTTGGGAGGTCTAAATTCACCCTTAGAAGTATGTAACTCTGACGAAAGGGTCCATTTGGTTTCATTTGTACACTGTCAGAGTTAAGAGGAGACAGTGACATTTTAAAGTTTGAGAACTACTGATTTAGACCAAAATGAAGGTTTCAATGAATTCTGCAATGAATCTCTGTATTAACAATTCAACACGATATATACGATATCTCTGAAAAGGAATATCGTGGAGACATTGTATTGTCTCAACGATATTTATCACCATATCGCCCATGTCTATGTCAACCCAGCAGCCAGCCAGCCAGTATTAGAGCTCTACTCAGGGGCGTCACACCAAATTCTGGGCCCTGGGTACAAGGATTCACTGCGGGCCCCCCATGAATGTTAACTATTGAAAAATAGCAGATATACAAGCTCACAGCGCGGCACCGAGTGCCGCGCTGCGAGCTTGTAGATCTGCTATTTTTGAAAAATCTTGAAAATGTGTGCAAGAAACCTACGTCAAGGACCCCCAAGATGATATGTATTTGGCCACGGACCCCGATCTCAAAATATTTAGTTCCAGGGACCCCCCCCAGAAGCAAAATTTGAGTTAGAAATGTTCGCTTAAAAAATACATATATTCAAAGATTTTCACACATTTTCACAACTTTTCAAAAATAGCAGATCTACAAGCTCACAGCGCGGCACTCGGTGCCGCGCTGTGAGCTTGTATATCTGCTATTTTTCAATAGATAAAGTTATTAGGGCCCCTCCACCTTGGGCCCTGGTAACTCAGTCCCACTTTCCTACCCCTTGTGACGCCCCTGGCTCTACTGTGTCAACTAGCAGCCAGCCAGCCAGCCAGCCAGCCACGCAGCGCGGCGGTAACTCTACACCTCTAATGTCATCCGGCTCATTGTCACCTGGCTGTGTGAATGAACTGTTTAGGAAGAAGAGCCCGACATGTCAAAACTCAGCCGAAATTAAATGTGCCGCGACCGCAGCCTCGCTATACTTCAGGATGTTTACTGTGAAAACATCAAGACTGCTTGTCATTACAAATAACTGTCTGTCTGTGGTTTGCGTGTTGTCGTGTGAATGTATGTTCTATGCTTGTTTGTTTTTATTTGTTCAAATCCAATCTCAGCTACACTAACAATTAGGTTTACAGAGGGACTGCCACAATGTCGTAAGAAAAGAAAAAAAAATCACACCCAGTATGAAGCGACCTGTGCTATTTATTAAGTTAATTTAATTAGTTTGGCCAATGTGACCCTGGGGCGTACAACAAACTTTGAGCGCTTTGTGCCAAGATGTAGGCCAGTTGTGGGCCAGATGTAGGCCACGTGTTACAGCCCGGACAAAGCCTGATGTTGGAGCTTAGCTCCTTCCACGAACACCACTCAAAAACAACAAGATGTTCAGGTCTAAAATGTGACCCTTATAGCCTATAGGTCTGTAATTGTGTGTACAAGGGGAACCATTTGGTTACAGTTGTACACTCTCAAGAGTTGAATTAATACAGGTGATTCAGTTCAGTGATTCTCAACCTTTTACCATGTCAATGATCACCAGTTTGATATGAATTAGACCAGTGTGGACAAGGGCATTAACCAAAAAGTCGACAAGTCGACTCAGTCGACTTCATTACACAAGTCGACTTCCACCAGAGAAAGTCAAAAGTCGAAGTTTAAAAAAAAAAAAAAAAAAAACTTTCTATTGTGAAAATAGCAGATCTACATGCTCACAACGGCGTTGTGAGCATGTAGATCGGCTATTTTCACAATTTCTGCCTCTATATATTTGACAATTTGGACAATGTTTAATTTGCCATTTTAGAGGTATTAAAAGTCCTTAAATTGGCACTTTAGAAATGTGAAGATACCCTCTATACACTCTATAGTCTATACACTTGGTTTGTTTACAGTTGAGTGAGAAAACAATGTTTCACATCATCTGGGGACCCCCCAAAATAATTGGGGGGTCGTGTGTGATGTGATGACATCATCAAACGACAAACGATAAAGTCGACTTCAACTATATTTTTTACTGAGTCGAGTCGACTTGCAAAAATCACAAGTCGTTAATGACAGGAGTCCAATAGACACCACTTCTGGGCACATCACCTTCTGTGCCACTGTGCGCGTGCGTGCGCGCGCGTGTGTGTTCTTGTCACAACACGAGTTCCACAATATGCACTGAACTTTGCAAGTCCTGTATGTCTTCCCACTACATTGGCAGTGTTCTGTTAATTGTTATTAACCATAATTAGGAACCCTAGCGTCCATCTGGGGGGAACATTTGGCCACAAAAATTGTGAGCTTTCAGATCAGAGACTTGGTGCAGAAACCAAGTATATACAGTAGGGTTCCAGTGTTATTGACAATTCAGTAGGGTTGTCAGCACGTCATAAGCCGAGGAAAAGTCTTTGTTTGGAATCCATACTTGAAATGCCTCCATACACAAACAAACGTCCCAGAACCGTTGTTGTGTGGTGAAGTATTTTTTTTCCCAGCAGATGCAGACTTAGAATTTGATGTTTTGTTTTGTTTTGTTTTATCTTCTTTCCCAGGTAACTTTCCCCATCATGTCTGAGTCAGACTGACAGACAGATAGACAGACAGACAGACAGACAGGCAGGCAGACAGACAGACAGACAGACAGACAGACAGACAGACAGACAGGCAGGCAGACAGACAGACAGACAGACAGACAGACAGACCGACAGACAGACCACCTGAGCGGACAGCTGTGAGTCGCTCCCTTGACAGCCGGCAGTCAACAGATAAAGGCCTAATGCCACTAATAGAGCCAAGTGTTTGCCAAGCCCTGAGAGACTGAGTGACAGCTCGCTCTAATGAGGTGAGGAGAGAGAGAGAGAGAGAGACACACCTTGGGCGAGGAAGGGACGGTTAGAACAACCCCAGCCCCTGTTTTTGTACCTTTGTGGTACAAGGTGGTGGTAGTAGAAAAGAGAAAATAGCAAAAATAGCTGATCTTACGCTATTATGTAATAGCTATTAGGCTGTTGCGTCACTGTTAGGTTAGGTTATGGTGTTGTAATAGTAACAACAAAAGAAAAGAAAAAAAAAAGCATGTAGATTTGCTACTTTGAAACTTTTAGAAAAATGTTTTATACATTTTTGACCATTTTTCAAAGAGCAAGAGACAAGAAGAGAGAGTGTCCGTGACAGAAATTAGGCAAATCTTTGTGATTTGCCTATAAAAAAAATCAAAGTGTGTCATAAATAAAGTATTATTACTAGTATTATTAAGTGACTATGAACCACACCCAGAGAGAGAGAGAGAGAGAGAGAGAGAGAGAGAGAGAGAGAGAGAGAGAGAGAGAGAGAGAGAGACAGTATACAGTGTACACAGTAAGAATATTGGGTGTCAATTTAACTTAGAACCTTTTTATTTAAATCGGTCACTCTATCCACGCTAACTAATTTAGACCTGAGGCCATATAAATCCTTCTACAAATAAAATGTTGCTATATAGGCCTACTGTACTGTACATATCAACTACCCCAAAAGGGATTCCCAGTTTGAAAGGTAAAAACCCCTTCCTAAATGGGTTTTAAACTGCATGACACTCAGGTGTCGTGGCAGTGCCAGTGTGACATCAGGAGCAGTGAAAACGGTGAAAGGTGAGAATAGAAGAACACGGAATCACCGAGCGACCCAGCCTGGCCTGGTGGAGGCTATGTTTGTTTTCACTGTTTGTGTGCACAAGGAGGGGACCGTGTGTGTGTGTGTGTGTCCACAGGTGTGTGTGTGTGTGTGTGTGTGTGTGTGTGTGTGTGTGTGAGACACCTTCATGGGAAAGCGCAGCATGCAGAGAAAACGCCCTGCCCAGCGTTAAGAGAAATAACTCCGCAAACACGCTACATTTCTAGATGTCCCCGATAAACAAGAAGCGGGGGAGGGAGGAGGGATGGGGGGGACAAAAAAACATGTGTCACATTTAAAGGTGAACCGCCGTGACCGGGACCACGGCGGAGGATGAAAGGTTCCGCCTGGATTGGGTTGTTGTCGTTGGTTCCTTATCTGTCTTAAAAAAAAAACGTCGTCACGCCAGGCATTCACGGAACACCCCCGCGCAGCTGGGGAGGAATGGTGCGTTCCGTGTTGTTCACAGAGATACGGTAGGCCAAAAGGAGGGCTGGGAAATACAGGTTGTTGATTGGCTGGCCCGATAAGGCCCACACATGATGAGACAGATCACACAGACCAGGCTCTATGAAGAGAGGGAATTCTCTCTTTCAGCGGATGGCTGCTCAGGTGGTCATGGCGAGCGAACGTTCAGTGGGAGACGGTACCAAGGATCCAATTAGTTTTCCCCAAGGGCCGAATTATGTCTAGGGTGCGACGGTGGCGTTCCCGCTACTCCAGTGATAGTTCAGATATTGTCGTTGTCGGATGAAAATGTTGTATGTCCAAAATCGTTTGTTTTGCATTTATCATTTTAAAAATGATTTAAACTAGTGAAAACAGCCGATCTACGGTCTTGTATGATAAAGCAGGGCTTTACTTTGCGAAAGAACATACACATTTAGAGATACAAGGTTTCCACCCGACAACGACGATATACTAGTGTTGTTGCTGCTCTTATACCACCATTATTGGGTTGGTGGGGGCCAGACAGTAGCACCCCGCCGGCCGCAAATGGCCCGCAGGCCGCCTATTGGGGAACCCTGGGATATGCACTAAATCAAATCTAGGCTCATTTTCCAACTTATATTGATTCCAAATGAATGCCCCTGTCGTCCGGTTTCCCCAGCAGCCCTCATAGCATAAAGTGGAGCCCATATGCCTATTGCTTTTACGATATTTGTTGTGGTCAAAAGTGATTTTATAAAAAAAAGAAACAATCTGTTACTAGTTGTCATTAAACTCATCCATGCCTTGGTTGTCCCACACAAACTGCCATACTCTTCTAAACATACGTTAGGCTGTTATGTGTTTTGCCAAGTCCCGGGAAAGACGCGCTGTGATTGGTCATACAGTAACTTTGATTTTGTTGTGCCGAATGCTCAGCCCAAAATGAGACTGTGGCGGCTGGTGTGGGACAACCAAGGCAAGGATCTGTTTGTAATGACAACTAGTAACACATTCATGAAAGAAATTGTCACTTTTGAACGCAACAAATAGTGTAAAAGTGATAGTGATTATGGGCTCCACTCTATGCTATGAGGGCTGCTGGGGAAACCGGACAACATATAAGTAGGAAAATGAGCCTAGATGTTATTTAGTCTGGAGTTGTCCTTTAAGGGTCAGAAACATAACCCCTAGCATAGCATCCCTATTCTGGTGGCTGCTTTGGGCAAAGATATTTGGTGTAGCAGGGGCCTCTGCCCCTGCCGTGTGCCCCCCCCTTCCCTGGCAGTTTGGCCCTGTTGTCTGTGACTTTGCCCTGCTCCTATAATTACCTCTAGGCCAATCTCCTCTCTTCTCTCCACTTCTCCCCGGAGCCTAGAAGAGTCTTCTTGAGTGAACTTTAGACTGCCGAGTCTGGATGGGGTGATGAGAGTTTCAGTCCAGTCCGGTGATGTGTTCTACTGTATGCTTGTACTGTTTTTGTGAATGTACTTGTGGGTGTTTGTGTTAGTTGTAAAGTTACTTGTGTCTTTTCTCCTGGGTTTGATGTGAGTTTGGAGTTCCTGCACATGGTCCGAACACATCCCCATTCCTGACGGTTTTGTATTTTTGCCACACTTAGTTTTTTTCAAAACCATTATGCTCACATATAGTCAGTATTGTGCGGGGCCTCAGGGTAGACACAGGGCCCTTACAGGAAGTACAGCCACTTCAAACAGAACCCTTTGTGCAGGTGCTGGACTGTGGATATAGAACTGTCACCAAAGCACAAGACCAGCAGCCTCTGGCACAAAGTGCTGAACAATAAGTTGCCGAAAATGACTGTTGATTCATCACAAGTGGATAAAAACGATGCTTTCAAGTCATTTGGGGGCAAATCAAATGTTGGACACGTTACCACATTATCCCTGGCATCACGCAACTCTTCTCTTCCTGATTATCCTCATTATCCTGATTATTTTTGTATTTATTTTTAACACAAATCTTCTCTCTGGGGAGTTCCCCATTGCACGTTATTTTCAGATCATTGACACAAGAACGTTTGATAAGCACCACCGCCTAAAGATAGTAAGTCAGTAAACGGCAGCTGACACGGCAGCAAGAAGGAACATCTACAAACGAGTTCTGATTTAGTATGACAAGATGCTTAGTGGAGATAACGGCCCGGTGCTTCTTTTTCCTTCATGCGTGGTAATATATCTTTCAAACTGACACAATCACACATTGTATCTAAAACCCTGCGGGTAAACCTGCTCCTTGTGTGTGTTGTTGTTTGATGGACTGTGTATAGCAGAGGTTCTTCTCAACCTTTTCGTAATATACGACCCCCCAAACTAATCATATTTGAAACTGGGGACCGCACAAAATAATCACATTTGAAACTGGAGACCGCACAAAATAATGATATTTGAAACTGGGGAACGCACAGAATAATGATATTTGAGTCGAGGCATTACAATTACTTTGACCCGGCTCCACAGATAAATATTGTGAAAATGGCTGAACGCCTCGCGTCACGAGGCGCTGTGAGCTTGTAGATCAGCTATTTTCTAAAGTTTGGCTTCTTTCTCATATTATTTGACAATTTGGCAAAAATATTTGACCAGTTTTCATTATAGCTTGATGATTACTGTTGATGGTCTTTTTTCCTTTCCTTTCACTTCTTTTGGTATTAAAAAGGACACTTTATGTATATATATATTTATATATTATTTGTTCCCTCTCTTGATGTACCTTGCTCTTTACTGTACTCTGTTCTTGTTTTTCTTTTATCTTTTTCTTAATTCTCTGTAACTTTCTGGGCAACTGATTTTCCCCCTTGGGATAATAAAGGTATCTATCTAACTATCTATCTATCTATCTAAAAAAAAGGTCTTAAAAGTCCTTAAATTGTCAATGTACAGTCATCTGGGGGACCCTCCCGGGGGTACCGACCCGCAGGTTGAGAAGCAGTGCTTTTGTAGCCTGTGCGTTGCTGAGGGCCTCTCCTCTGCTCTCTCTCTCTCTCTCCCTCTCCTCCAGAGGAGTTGTGTGGGCGGGCGAGAGGACCTCCCAAGATGAAGAGTCGCAGGTGATACGGCCAAACAAGCTCTAGCCAATCTCTGCCATCTCGCCTTGCACAATCAGATGTAAACCTCCTCCCCCCCTCCCTCCCCCCTACCTCCCCCGCTCTCTCTCTCTCGCTCCCTCTCTCTCGTTTGTTAAATGAGGAGTTCCCTTTTTTTTGTTTAGTTTTTTTCTCGCTGTTGAAATGTGTGTGCTCTCTCTCTCTCGCTCTCTCTCTCTCTCTCTCTCTCTCTCTCTACTAGGCTACCTCACTGTTTCCCAAACAGTGGGTTCGGACCCGTGTTTGGGTCGCGGAGCAATTTCTTATGAGGTTCATGAGTAAATGTATTGCTTATCTCCTTTTTTTCGTTTCCTATATTTATAGAAAGAAATATGTTATTTAAAAAAGTTCAAACTAAGCACTACAACTTTAAGAGCAAATTAAAAAGACAAACTAAGAATTTCCATGAATAATAAAAACGAACAACACACATATAAGAAGTAGTGAAAATAGCAGATAGCAAATCCACAATTGCTTTTTTGGATCTGGTATTTTCTCTAGTTTGGGTCCCAGGGCCTAACCGTCAGAATGTCTCTTCTGGGTCTTGAGCTAAAACAGTTTAGGAACCACTGTTCTCTACCTCAGTGGTTCTCAACCTTTTCAGGCTGCAACCCCCAAAATAATCATTGGTTAACTGGGAACCCCCACGCCCCCCCACCCTGACAAGCACTAAGAGTTGAGGCATTACATATAAAACGGTTCTATTGTTAAAATAACAGATCTACATGCTCACAACCAGGTGCTTTTGTGAGCATGTAGATCTGCTATCTAACATATAATTTAGCGAATGTCTGAGTGTCTGTCTCAGCGTTTCTCCTCGGTGGCTGGAGCAATTGATCTGAAATCGCATCACCATCAGCATATGAACACACCTGACATAACTGTGAAGCCTGTTTGTCACTTTCACAAATCGTATGCTGTATAATAGCATTTTTATGGTGTATCTATATCTATTTAGCCTACAGTACCTTTTGTGACCACACATGTGTGTGCAGGCGGGCAGGCGGGCGGGCGGGCGGGGGGGGGGGGGGGGGGGGGGGGGGGGGGGGGACAGTATCTCTGGAGCCATTAAAAGAAACGGGTTTCTTACATTGATGCTCCTACATCATGCAAGCACCAGTTAAAGTTACTTTCTATCCCTCATATACTGTGTGCACAGTGCACATCCCATAACCCACACACTGCACATCATTTTGGAGCTCATATCTTTGAACGGGTAAGGGCTAGTTTTCATAATTGAGTGAATGGCGAATCGAGTGGCAAAGTGAGTTTAACGTCCTTTAACATTGTTTAATGTAATCAAATAGGACTTCTCTGTTTGGCTGTATGGGCTGTCAAGGCCAGAAAGTAATTTTTTGCCACTCAGTAGGCGTTCCTGCATAACTTCCGGGTAAGAAGATGATGTCACACGCATACCCTCTATATTTGACAATTTGGCCAATGTTTAATTTGTACTTTTTAAAGTCCTTAAATTGTCACTTTAGAAATGTGCATTAACTCTCTATATACTTAAACTTTGTTGGTTTGTTTACTGTTGAAAACAATGTTGCACATAAAGTTAATTATCTGGGGACCGCCCAAAATAATTTGGGGACCCACAGGTTGAGAACCACTGCTCTACCTCACTCTCTATCAGATCTTTCCTTCCACTCTGCTCTGGACCCATCCTATCACATATCTGGAAAATGTCTATCAGGATCAATAGCAATGAACTATAATGTCACTATTTACTCATTACTGCATTCTTCCACTTTTCCTTTCCTCCTTCATCCTCCTCCATCTCTTGTCGTACTGTTTTGAAGTTAGTGCACTTTCAAAGTAAAAACGTTATGATTCTAAAAAAGGCCAGGGGAAATGTTTTAGATCCAAATACAACGTTAAACTTATATGGTCTTCTTCTTCACGTCCACTTAATTCACTTCTCAACCATTCATTGATCTGGTTTTTGGGGTTATTTCTTTTAATCTGAAATGTTTTCCTCACTCAAACCTTCGGTTCCTGGAACCTTATCCACCTCTTTCCGTGGGAAATTACTGGAGAACTTTTTGCACCACACTTCCGGTTAACAGCAGACATGCAAGCTCACGTCGCGTCGCAGATGCAGCCGTTGTGAGCTTGTAGATCACACTCGGCTGCGGCGCCGGAAGCTCCGTCCAACTTCTGCGCAATGCACTATGGGATGTTGGAAAGTTGTGGATACGATTGAGAAATTAGTCCACGATAGCTGAAACTTCTGAGAGCAATAACAAAACCTTTTTTTTTTAGAAAAGAGAAACATTAATATTATTATATGGAACCAAAGACATCATTATCATCAAAACTATACAGTAAAATCTGTTAATTTAACTCTGATGAGTAGCCTACAAAGGGAACCAAATGTACCTGTTAAGTTCCATGTGTAGGCTACTCTCTCTGTGTTAAATGAACAGTTCCATGTGTAGGCTACTCTCTCTGTGTTAAATGAACACAGTGAAAGTTACAGTGAAAGTTAGCCTTAAACAACCAATCACAAGTGTTAAACCACAGATTGTGTTGCTCTGTGGCCCATTCTGGTGGTTGGTCATGCATGTGAGCGAGAGAGAGAGAGAGAGAGAGAGAGAGAGAGAGAGAGAGAGAGAGAGAGAGAGAGAGAGAGAGAGAGAGAGAGGACAGATCGGGGGTTTGGTGGTCGACCACCTGACTGTCACCAAGAGAGAGAGCAGGGACGTGCAGAGAAAGTTAGAGGGGCAGGGGCTGACATTTCTAAAAGGGCCTTTTGGTGAAAATATTGAAAATAGCAGACCTCCAAGCTCACAAGCTTGGAGGTCAGCTATTTGATAGTCGGTGCTTGATACCACACTGAGCTAAGCATAATCAAGTCAATACCGGAGACATGGCGTAACGGCATGGATTTCTACACAGAGAGGGCAATTCTTTCAACATAAGATGCTGCATTCAAGTTCAGGAGAGTTTGGACAAGGCTTGAATGCTGCCTTCAGGTATGGCATGGAAAGGAGGGCATTTGCATTTCTTTTAGGGATGTCCCGATACCACTTTTTTGCTGACCAAGTACAAGTAAGAGTACTTAATTTGAGTACTTGCCGATACCGAATACCGATACTGTAAGTTAAGTTTCTGTACAAGTGCTTAAATAGAGTGTGGCGCTCCAAAATAAAATGCTTTAAATAATTATGTTAGTGAGAGAAGGTGAAAACACTGTTCATTAGTTGAACTAACACACACAAAACTGTGTCTTAGGACTTTTGATATGTTGTTACCAACATATTTATGAAACAAAATGGTATCTGGCTCTGCCGTGAGCAATATCGGACGAGTACGAGTACAGCAAAATAGGCCGGTATCGGGGCGAGTACCGATACTGCGAGTATCGATACCTTGCATCCCTAATTGCTTTCACCCTATAGTAAAAACTGCATTCACGGTCTGGAGAGAGGGCACTTCTTTTTAGACGGATTAAAGGGCAGGGGCTCAAGCCCCCTCTCATGACTGTGTGTGCACATGCCTGCGACCACCTGACTGTCACCAAGAGAGAGAGAGAGAGAGAGAGAGAGAGGGCGAGGGAGAGAGAGAGAGAGAGATGGAGGAGAGAGTGGAGGAAGGGTGGCAGGTTCTTTTCAGAGAGAGGGAGAGGGCGTGAGCGAATGAAAAGAAACCCGGGACAAAAGAAAAAGAGGTGATTGATGGACAGACGTCGTGAAAAATAACATTATGGTAAAGAGGGCATGAGAAAAAAATAAAGAAGAAAAAAAAAGGGGAAAAATGCGATGACAGCTCTGAGAGGGGAAAGCAGATCAAAACGCTTGTTTGACCACCACAGAGGGAAAAAAGGATGAAATGTCAAAAGCGAATAATCGAGGGAGAGGTCCAAGTTTCTTTCTGTATGCCAACCTTCTGCAAATAAGTGTAAATCTAGTCTCCAGTGAGTTTTTAAAAAGTGTTGAATGACTGAAACCACAGCATCCACTGTGAGGAAAACACCATCACATAACTTATTTTGACAGTGAGAGTTTGTCTCCATCTACAGGCACCGGAGTGAATTACACCTCAGTTCACAACAAGAACCACAACCACTTGTTGCCATCATGTTTTCAGAAAAAAATGATTTTTAATTCTCATTTTCACGTCAACAAACTCCCCTTCAAACAAACACACCACACTCATTCACCAAGATCCCCATTAACATAAACTTAAACAGCATTGTGTTCATTTCGATACTGGCTCAAAAATACCCAACCACAACATTAGAGTATATATGCTGCTGGAAATGCAAATCACACAACAAACTTCTTCAAAGGAAATGTTTCACCGAAAAGAATAAAAACCTGATCTCAACACTGCGTTTGTTCTCTGGAGTTCTGGTCCCATCGTCTTAGTTAGGCCCCAATATTTAAAGGATAACTTTAGTTTTTTACAACAAGGTTTCATATTTTAGATAGTCATTAGAGAAAAGAAAAGATGAGTGTTAAAATGTTTTCATTTATTTCTTTCAATCGTTTTTGTGATTTTAACGATTTTGATTTGCATGCAAGTGGCTAAATATGTATTTTTAGACACAATAAGCCCATTCCCAAGATGCACTGCAATCTTTCATGGTCAGATGTGACTTATGGGGGCAGGTGTAAATAGTAACAAAGAAATTGCCAGCTTATTGTGTCTAAAAAGACATATTTAGCCACTTGTACGCATGCCCCCACCCTCTAAAATCAAAATACAAAAATCGCTAAAACAATAGAAAGAAGTAAATGAAAACATTTTAACACTCATCTTGTCTCTAATGACTTTCTAAAATATGAACCCTTGTTGTAAAAAAACAAAGTTGTCCTTTAACTACACGCATAGAAATGCGGACTAAATATCTATCCGATTTTCTCTTCCCCCGTAGCAATTTCACTGCTGAATCAATGTTGACGTCCCACCCACAAATAGTGCAAGTTTCACTACTTTGTATTCATTTCATCATGTGTGAACACAACAATGTGATTTCATTTCATGGTTTTGGAGTCCAGCTTCTAAGGATTAAATGTAAAAAGGTGCAACAGACTAAAGTACATATTGTAAAATCACCACCATTTGGTTCCCTAACCCAAGCTAACAGAGCTTAGTTGACATTCCTAAAAGTCATACATTTCTTTTGTTTTTAAACAGTTAAGCACTACAGATCCATCGAAAATAATTAGAATATTGTGTAAAAAAGCATGCAGATGCCATAGCACCACAAATCACTGACTTCGGAAACTTCCCACTGGACTTCAAGCAACTCTGACTGCAGAAGGTTGACATTTCTCTATTATAAATCCTTGTTTTGAGTGGTCTATTCATGAGCTGTATGCCATAAAAAATCTAGATTTTAACAAAGAAATGTTTGGAATAATTCACTGAATGTGCAATGCATCTAGAACAGGGGTCTTCAACGTTTTCAGGCCAAGGACCCCTTAGTTGAGAGAGAGTTGAAGCAGGGACACCACAACCTGTTCATAGATTCCATATAGTTTCATTGTTTGAAAGCAACGATCATCAGTGTATTTTGCATTCATGTCAATTTGTGTTTCCAGATTGAACCGTCAATACTTAATAAACTTGACCTTTCACTCTGTACTTCTTTTTTTCTTTTTCCCCCAGATAGCAGATCTACAAGCTCACGCCTCGCAGCAGATCTGCTATTTTTGGCTAACGTTCTCAGAATATGGACACTAGGGTTCAAGTGGTTAATCTAAAAAATTAGAAAAAAAAAAAAGTTTCTATCACTCAAAGATTTGGAGGACCCCCTGTAGTAACTCTGGCTCTTGCTGCTCTGGGGACCCCTGATCTAGAATATATGAAAGTTTGAAGACCCCTGATCTAGAATATATATCTATATAGATCTATATATATATTTCAAGAACATTTACTTTTACACAATATTCTTATGTTTTTAGATGGATCTGTATTCTGACTGTATATATATCGTCTCTGTCGGGTGGAAACCTCATATGTCCAAGACAAGAAAACAAAAAAAGCAGATCTACAAGTGACGCGTTTAGAGCTTGTATCTATTTTTCATCAAGTAGGACATTCATTTTCATTCATTAAAATGTGGAGATAAGAGGTTTCTGCCCGACAGAAAGAATATTCTTTCGTCGTACGGTGGAATAGTGAAAATGGCAGATCAATAAGCGCACAAATCAATAGCGATGCGACTAGTTTTCCCACTACATTCCCCCTGCTATTTTCAAAACATTTATGAACGGGATAACCATGGTTTTAAACATGACAGAAGGCCTTCACAGTACAACAACTTTCCAGATTTCAGAATGAGTTCTCCATATAGAAGAACCGGGCTCTCCACAGTCTCCATATAACAATGACTCCAATAAGAGTAACATTGTGTTAATTAATCTATTCATTCCAGACAATAATGCAAAAATCCAGGTCCTATAGAATCAAACAAAGTTGAGAATCACCATTCCTACATGTTTCTGATCAGTTCCGTTTTGTTCCAAGTTGGAAACTAGAGAATGTCCAAACAACATTAAAATAAGTTGATAAAAGAACAGAACGCACATAAGTTGAAATAAACAAAGAAAGAGGAGAGGTCCGAGCACTCAAAAGATAATGGAGAAGAGGGCGTAAAATAGAACAAAAAACGTCCAGTGTCATACTTGGCTTGCCCTGATAAAGTTGCTGGTCGAAACGTGTTGGTTTTTAAAACCTTTTGTAAACATGATTAAGTACTTTTTTTTTACGCCCTCTCCACCGTTATTTGTTTTTAAGTGCTCCGATCTTTCCTCTTTTTCCAAGTTTTGGTTCCCGATGATCCTAGCAGCACCGATCTACAGTATGTTTTTAACTCCACTGAGCAGCTGGTTGATCTCTCTCTCTCTCTCTAAACATCAAAGACACTTTGCTACAAGCATAATCCTCTTGTACCTTTCATGTTTATTTCAACTTCTGTGCGTTTCGTCATCGACTCGTCTCTAAAACGTGTTGACAGCTGATAATCATCACCACAACGACAGAATGTCAACGTGAACATGGCCGCCCCCCAAACAGCAGAGAGTATGAGCACACACTGGCAGGTTTTTCCATGGATTATCGTCTACACGGTGACTCAGCTGAGCTCTATGCAAAGTGTGTGCACGAGTCTAAACCAGTTTTCTTTTCTTTCCCCAACCTGGGGGTCCTTGGAGAGAGGGGAGGGGGGGGCAAACATCATCACAGTGAGGTAGTCAAACATGGTAAACATGTCGCACCAAAAGAAATTGACCATTTCTAAATACAAGTCCTCGCTTTCGTCCAACTCCTCACACAGTATCTGTTAAACTGTATAAGCGTTAACATACGCAGTAATAATATTATTAAAAATGTAAACATGTCTGGGAACACAACGACGTGTGCTCAGCTTTTGTTAGATGTAAGAAAGGGGGCTCCAAGAATAAAACGTCAGGAATCACTGGGAGAAAGAAAAGAAAACGCTGATTCAATCAATTTTCAAGTCAGTTGTAAGACCATCTCCTACGTGAGATTATATGAAACATTCTAGTCATTTATCAACCCACTAAAACCTGCCGTTGTGTCCCAAGCTTTGCCATCCTTGACTGGACGGGATCTCAAATAGGCTCTATGAAAAGCAGCCATATTCCTTCACAGGTGTTACCAATGATACTAACAAAGGCTCTGTTCCGTGTAGCCTGGTCCTCCCAACTTTTTTAATTTCAAGGACCTCCATAACTCTGAGATTGTAAAAATGGTTCCATGTGTACACTCTCAGAGTTAAAACACCTGCCCTCAAGGAACCACAAGGGTCCCTGAACCACACTTTGAGACCCACTGGTGTAGCAGAGTGTTTCCAGTGAGCCAACAGGACACAATATCAGCACCCTGACTCTGTTCGACCACGAATGGAACAGAACTTTTATTAGTATCGTAACATTTCCAATATGGCTGCAGTGCACAGAGCCTATCAGAAGGAATGATAAAAGAGCATGATGCGTAGGGACAGACAGACAGACGCTCAGAGGTCTCTGCCTACACAATACATCTGGGGAAATCTCAACACAAATGCCAGAACAGCGGTGAAAACAGCTTTGATACCATCCCAATAATATTATTTCAGAGCCATGGGTCCTCATGGAAGAAAGCAGCATAGAATATATGGACCACCCTAAAATATTGGTTCTGCAATGCAGCGTTTTTTACATTTCTGAATAGTTCCACTCCACTTGTGGTCCTCAATCATCTTTTTTAAACTGCAAGGGGACCCCCCCCCCCCGACAAGCACTTGGAATTGTAAGAGTTGAGGCATTCATTTTAGTTTGACTTGGCTGCACAGATAAACATTGTGAAAATAGGCAATCTACAAGCTCACGATGAAAAATGCAAGGCGTTATGAGCTTGTAGAGCGCTTATTTTGAAAATGTTTACCTCTTGAACCTTGAACCTCTTTCTTATATTATTTGACAATTTGGCCAATTTTTTGATTACTTTTAATCCAGTAATGATCTTGTTTCTTTGTTGGCCCGGGTAGAAGGTTCATATGGATCATGGATCGGTTCGGTTGCGATCGATCGATCGACCACAGCTCCGAACCTGCAGCAGCCAACCAACCAACCCACCACTGGCTGTGTTTACTGGCCGACACCAAAACTGGAAAGGGAAAAGAATTTGCCCGACAGTCTAATTGGACTTTCCTGTCTATCATTATTATTGTTATTATTATTATTATCTGGCCTACTACTACTACTCCAGCTTCTTCTTCTGTTCTGGAGCGCTGTTCCAGTAGTACGCCACCTGGAGGGCGATGATGCCGTTGCAGGAGGAGGAGATGACGTAGGTGAGGGCCATCAGCGAGTCTCCTGTTTCCTGTGGAGGAGGAAATAAGACTATTCATTTACAGAAAAAAAGACAGAAAGAAAAGGACAACCCTTTGGAAAGGACAAACACAAGCCAATGCAATCATTAGACAGGAAGACACGTTCTTCTTTCGTTTTTAGTCACCCCTGCAATCAGGGCAGGAATCTCATGGCGGCCATGGCCGCCATTGCCCATCAGTTTGGCCTTGTGCCCCTCAAACCAATGGCATGACCTGAGGCCACAGTTGTCTTAATGCCCCAGCTGACTGTACCACTTTCTCCAATGTCTCTGTCTTGTCAATATTGTAGACAGTAGACACCGGTGTCTCTTTCTTGTCATGTAGACGCCAGTGTTCTTTTGTTGAGATTCTGAAATCTTAACTCGAGTCCCCATCTTTAAACCAATCCAGTGACTTTGTGCAGGGCTGAGCATGGATCAGATTGTAAATACCATCATTTATCTATTTCACTGCAGATTAGGTTATCATCCCTAACCCTTAAATTCAACAAATTTCTTTCAATGGACTAAAATCTATTTTATTTGATGGCCTTCCTGCCCTGGCATTTGGCCTTTGTGCCCCAGCTGACTGCACCACTTTCTCCTCACTCTCTTTCTTGTTTTATTTGATGGCCTTCCTGCTCTGGCAGTGCTTTCGTACCTGCACTGTGGTGAAGATGCGAGCCAAGGATCCGGCGAACAGCAGGAAGACTGAGATGGCAGACAGCTGGCCCGTGTGTCCGTTCCTGAAGTTAGCGGCCGCCTGGATCAGCTGAAACAAACACACAGACACATTTAGCCCCTCACGTAAAATAACACACACACTAACACACACACACACACACACACACACACAACACACACACACACACACAGAGAGCAGACCCACCCTGCCGATGATGATGGCTGGCATGTTGGAGGCCTGCATGCTGATGACCACCGAGGGAGGAGTGACAGGAGACAAGATCAGAGCAACCAGAGCGAAGTACACCACCAGGAAGAGGAGACCTGTGAATACACCACCACACACACCTTAAAGGGGTCCTGCCACGCCCCGAAATTATAATAGTATGATACAGTAGGATACAGTAGGTCACGTGGTCTTTTTTAAAACGGTCTGAAATCTCTGAATCAAATGATCCCATCCCCCGTAGCGCAGCCCCCTCCACTCGGAGGAGTAGAGAGACAGACAGGAGACAGCCTGGTCAGCAGATATGGGATTTATGGCTATTTGAAGTGAGCTGGATCTCTGAAATTGAGTACTTTTCCCACCACTGTTCATTAGAAAGGAACGGCTCCCTACTGTGAACCGAATCATATCGTTCATTTCAAAGAGCCGTTCAAAAGACTTGATTCGTTCGCGAACGTCACATCTATACGCAGTTCGAGGATGAGTTCGAGCGCAGCTGCCCAACTCAGTGAAAACATCGTGTTTTCCATTTCAATGAATAAACATAAACAAGCATATTCCCATGAACAATGGGGAAGTAACAACCAGTAACCACCGGAAATATAATTTTTATAGCCACAGATGTATATATAAATGTGTGTCTTTAGCTGGTTAGCTTTAGTGCTAGCCCAGCTAGCTAGCCCTGTGGGAGCAGAGAAGTTGTGAGGGCTGTGACTGTGAGAGCGAGCCTGCGGGCGATGGGAAGAAAATGTACATTGTGCAGACATACAGTAAGTAACAGTCAATTAATTAATTTGATTGGCTTATCGTGCATTCCCACAATGACATCAAACAAATATTAACTTGTTTTTAATATAATTTCTTAAGGTGACAGTAACTCTTAAGGTGGCATAACCCCTTTAAATACACCAGGGGTTTTCAAAGTGGTTGACGGGGCACCATGGGGTGCCGCAACGGCAGTCCAGGGGTGCCACGAGATCATTTGATAATATTTGGAATTTATTTGGACACTTGAAAAAATATTTAGTATCATTTTAAACTTGAAGTACAAAGTTATTTTCAGTCAGTTCTAACCAAAATGGCTATTATCTCAACGATTTCCTTGCAACATAATCATCATAATTCATCATACAAGACTGTCGCACAAAACTAGTGAAAACAGCCGATCTACAAGCACTTGTAGATCGGCTGTTTTCACTAGTTTAGTACATTTTATAGATGATAAATACAAAACAAACGCTTTTCGACAAGGTTTCCACTCGACAACGACGATATGCTATAAATATAAGGGGCTGGGAGTGAAAATTATAATGCCTCGGATAAAAAAGAATATTTATGGCGTGCCCTGAGACAAAAAAGTTTGGGAACCCATGAAATACACCACCAGACAGAGCACACACATGTTCAGACTGAACCTTGTACTTGAGGCCTCGGGCACACAGAAACACATGGATAAAAGCAAAAATAAAATCTCATGAATGAAACAAAATGTTGTCAGGCCAAGTCCTAATCTGTGATTTGAGAAACAGTGTGAAAAGGAGCCCCTTCCACACACTAGTACTGTTTATTGTCATAAACACAACAATATGTAGAATTGTGACGTTTTGGTAAAGCCAGACAGCCAACCAGATGAAGGAATTGCAGATTGATGCTAAAGGCTGTACCAGTGTACCAGTCCAGCACTGACCAAAAAAAGTCATTTTGTATTTTAAAACGAGCAGGTTTAACCTTTGCTTTCACGAAATATCAGAGATCACTAGGATTTTCTGGAAGATTGAACATGCATTTTATCGTTGTTTGACCACTTCAGTTCGAATACTCTTTCATCTAAAAACAACTACAAGCTTACAACACATGTTATAAGCTTGTAGATAAGTTGTTGCATGGCGTGCTTCCATGGAAGACATGCAGACTTCTAGGGAACCCAAATGACTGGAATCAGTCTGAGAAGACTAATCCATGGAAGCGCTGGTTGAACCAGTCTTACGGGTTGAGGATTTCCTGCACACCTGGGGTTTTGTTTATCACCAGTCTTTCCCCCACACACTGAACTAGGGATGGGACCATATGAACATGACATAATAATCGAAATATCCAAAACGTCCATTGTCCTGGGCTGGAACATTTGCCCCCAGAAATTGCATAATAAATGACTAATAACTTTTTGTACAGCATTATATATTGTAATAATAATGCGTGATTGTGACAAAATCCCGAGGCACACTTGGACTTGAAACCACTAATATTATATTACACATTGAAATAGAGGCTGAAACACAGCCAAAATGGCACGCACACCCAAGGCCGTCTAGGCTGGATGCTGGACTAAAAACAGTATAAATATAAGAATTCATAAGAAGTTTCGAGCCACCCGGGTCTTCCTCAGACCTCGGAAGGTCTGAGGAAGAGCCAGGTGGCTTGAAACGTTGCAGCGTAAACTGTATCTTTGGGAGGAGCAAATTGGTGTGCAGACTCTTTCCTCTTAGAATACTACACTTGTCAGTTGGGACTGTGGTGTAATGGCATGATTACAAAACAGCGGCCGACTGAGTAGAGCAAATCCAGCCCAAAGCAGCTTGCTTATGAGCATGTGATTGTGTGTTGCATCATGGTGTGATGTTGGTAATTTACCTCTGGCAGCCCTACTCTGGCAGTAGTAGGGCTGGGCGATTTTTAATCAAAATCAGATTTTTTTGTTTGGAAGATTTTTTTTTAAATTGTCAACTCGATTTTCACTTTAAGTAATTCTGGTACGGATCTTGCTCATTAGAGCCCTGCACGGGGCAAAAAGTCCACAGCCTGGTTCTCCTAAAACACAACGCCTCCCAACGCGAGGCGTTGTGAGCATGTAGATCGGCTATTTTCACAATGTTCACCTCTTGCTTACTTAATATTTGACAGTTTGGCCAGTCCTGTTGAATATTCAACTATTCCAATACTTTGAGGTTGAATAATTCGAATACTAAAAATCACTATTCGTGAATGCCCTAGTGTGTTGTATCATGGTGTGATGATGATAGGTTTACCTCTGGCTGTTTTCCCTGCATAGTGCTGGATGAGGAACCCGATGGTCACCGTCTGTAGCATGAGGAAGAGGGCCTCGCCCCACGCACTGAGGAAGAGCACACACACAGGAATTCATCAATCTTTGCCATCTCCCTTTTCTTATATAAACTAGACCAGGTCAACCTGGTTGTGCCAGACCCCCTGTCTGTCATCATCATTTATGACATCATGCCTTTTATAGGCATGTCATCATCATGTCATCATCATATATACCCTTTATATAGAAAACCCGGACAGACATTTGCTTATGTACCCTTTACGTCTGTCTGGTTTTTACAAATACTGAACTTCTAAAATATGTGTTTATGGAGGAAAACATATATATATTCATGAAAAGTGTAGCTTTTTTTTGGTAATTTGAAAATGTTTTGAAATAATAATCAAAAACATGTAGGAAACAAAAATTAAGGGACCCATACAAATGTGTCCGAGACCCACAAATGGGTCCCGACCCAGTGTTTGGGAAACAGTGATCATATACAGAGATGCTCTGTGAGTGTCCCAAAATGCTCCCCAGGCGCCCCCTGGTGGTCAAAGCCCTCACTTCCCAAAACAATGATTCAGGACCCATTTGTATAGGCTGCCAAGTTATTAGCCCCTTTTCTGTTCTAGATCTCTGGATGATAACATCTTACTACAGCATCACACAAAGGCATCAAAAGTAGCTTTTGTGCCGCGTTTCAAGCTTGTAGATCTGCTACTTTTACAATTTTTGAATTTGAATCCTCAAATATTTGGACCACCCGACAAGAGACGATCTGCCTTTTATTTTGTGCTGTGACTGCATGGTAAATGGTGCATTTATATAGCGCCTTTAATCCACAGAGATTGTGCACTACATTCACCCGTTCATACATCGATGGCAGATGCAAGGCACCAACCTGGCTGCTCACCGGGAGCAACTAGGGGTTCAGAGTCTTGCTCAAGGACTCTTTGACACCAACTCTGGGGGAACCCGGGATCCAACTGGGAATCCTTCGGCAACTCTACCCCCGAGGGAATGTATATTTCCAGGCATGATAGAATTGTTGACGTGTATCATCGTCCTTTATGATTGGTTGACAACATTGTATTTCACAAGATTCCTTGTTACTTAGGGGAGGCCATGGGGCTGGCTGTCGTCTTCTCCCCCTTGCTGACGTCGGCTTAGGCAGGGTTTGAACGACTCACCTTCCGCATGAAGGGCATATGCACTAACCACTACACCAACGTCGGTTAAGAACATGCTTCCATACATCCCATCGTCCTCTGTTAAAGTTTATACCCACACAAGGGTTTCACCTAAAATGTTCATGCTGTGTAATAACCAAGTTGACACTTTCTCAAATGTGACAGCCAATACACCAGATGTTTTTGTTGTTGATGAAGAGAGCAGAGAAGTCACCATCTTAGAAGTAGGCTGTACGTTTGACTATAGTCTGGAAGAGGCATTCCTTGCTAAGGTTCTAAAATACCAACTTCTCAAAATGAGATTGAACAACTTGGGTACAACTGTAAACTACTTGTGTTTATATTTGGAAGCCTTGGCCATGTCCACAGACTAGTCATAAGGGGTTTGCAGACGGCAGGAATTCCCAAGCCAAAAGCCAAAGCATTGGCAAAATTCTGCTCAATATCTGTGATAACAGGCAGCCGCCACATATGGAGGAGACGGTGCTTCTTGTATCCATAGACTATGATTAGTCATACAGTATCATACGAGATTCTGAACTTGACGAGTGCATCTACCAGTATTTGTGTTCAAGATGTTTTCTTGTAAAATGTGAACATAAATAAATGATTAAATGTGTGTGTGTGTGTGTGTGTGTGTGTGTGTGTGTGTGCGTGCGTGCGTGCGTGCGTGCGTGCGTGCGTACGTGCGTGCGTGCGTGCGTGCGTGCGTGCGTGCGTGCGTGCGTGTATCAGTACCTGAAGGGGAAGTTGTTAGCTATGCTGTAGGCCATGGTCCCTGTGATGGCCAGCAGCTCCAGCAGCACAGAGTTGAAGCTCAGGCCCTCTGCGCTCTTAGCACCCATCAGCTTCAGGATCTGAGGTAGCTTCACTGCCAGGGTGGAGGCGGGAGGGAGAGAGAGGGAGGGAGGGAAGGAATAGAAGAAGGAATAGGGCGTGAGGAAGTAGCCTCGCGTGGTACACTTTCCAAATGCTCCCGTCAGCCGTCATACAGTCTGGGAGACGGACGTTCTTATTATGAGTATCCAGCATGAAAAGCGGATGTGAAGCCTCCTCTAGCGCTGTCACGATATGACATTTTACATGTCGATTAATTGTCACTCAAATAATTGGCGATTAACGATTTAATTGTGTTTTTGTCGTTGATAATTACATTTCTGTTTGGCTTTTAGGCTTTGAAGTTGTACATGGCAGATATGACACATAACCAATATACAAAGAAATTATGGACATATTTGACAACTTTCTACTTAAAAAATAACATTGATAGTGGAAATAGCCGATCTACAAGCTCACAACGCGTCGCGATGCGACGCGTTGTGAGCTTGTAGATCTGCTATTTCCACTATTTCTGACATTTTTCAACATTCACGATGATGACGATTATGACAAAATAATTGCGATAATGTCAAATAATCACGATTAGACGATTATGTAATAATTGTGACAGCCCTCCTCCCCACATCCGTTTCATTTTTACTGTTGGGCAAATTTATCCTATTATTAAAAAAAAAAAAATCTAAGCATCTATATTGCTGCTCATCAGAAATTATATTTTAAAATATATTTTCAAGAATGGAAATCCCAGCTTCCTTCGTTACTCGGATTTCGGTTGGTGCAGTTCCAGACTCTATACAGCATCCGGAGATTTTGGAATAGTTGTCTGGCTAAGTGAGACTAGTAAGGAAGGAAGAAACAAACAAACGTATTTGAGGCAGGACAGAGAAAGAGATAGACGTCTCGTGAGCCAGACTGTTGTCTCTCCCACAATGTTCAAGCGCTTCCGTCACACAGACCGGAGCAACGGAAGCTCTGAAAATGGATACAGCGGTTGTCCCTCCCAGCTTCCATTTCACCTTTACAGTCGCACACATTTGTCCTAATATAAATCGACTCTATATACTGTACATAACATTAAGGAGGTGTAGTTACAGACTCTATTTAGCATTTGGAGATTGTGGAATAGTTGTCTGGTTATACAAGACAAGACTAGAGAGACCATCATGTCAATTATCTACAGCTAAAATGGTCAATGAGAGCAAGGAGTTGTTAAGGTGGTGTTTTAGCGGTACATGGAGAAAGCAGAACACATTAATAAAGATATCTTACCCAGTACAGAGCCCAGGATGATGCCAATCCCCAGACCTTTGCTCAACACTATCTTCAGACATGGCACTGTGGGGCAAACACAATGTTATCACACTGCACATAATAACTACTGCAAACACAACGTTATCACATTGCACATAATAACTGCTGCATGAAACCCATTTTCACTGCAGACATCCTTAATACCAACACAGAGATACTGAGTACCCATCCGATAACAGTTAAGGCTGTCACAATTATGACATTTTACATGACGATTAATTGTCACTCAAATAACTGCGATTAACAATTTAATTGTGTTTTTGTCGTTGACAATTACATTGTATATTCTGTTTGGCTTGTAGGCTTTGAATGGCAGATATGACACATACCTAAATATACATAGAAATGACATACTTATACTTAAAATCAAGAACATTGATGGTGGAAATAGCCGATCTACAAGCTCACAACAGCTTGTGGACTAGCTTCTACTATTTTTGAAAATATATGATTTTTTTTTTCATATATTATTTATAACACACACACACACACACACACACACACACACACACACACACACACACACACACACACACACACACACACACACTTCACGCTAGTAATACGTTTAAGTTGTGTTTGCTGTTTTAAAAATGTATGCTGTGAAAAGGCTCTATTTATCTCATACATATTCTGCTGAAACGTGTATTTGCCTGTCTGTCTGTGAGAGACAGAGCATTAATATCTGATGGGATAAGTCCAGACAAATTACAAATTACTTTTTTTTTTTTGATTGAAGAATCTATTAAAAGTTTGCAATTGAAAAAAGTACAGTTTCATGATAGTACAAATCTCAATGAACGAATCACTCGACGTGACTGAAGTCTTCAACATCCAATCAAATAGTGCCCTGTGTAATAGTCCCGCCCCAAAGAGCTGTCACAACAACCTTCACTCCAGTCCTGCAAGACTCCTTCCTCATGTATGTAATAATAATTATGCTTACAAAACATGCCGTTGCATTCTGAACAGTTGCACAAAAATAGCTTTCTTGGGCCACAACTGTCCAAATAAACAGCTAAAAGTTAACATTACATAACTAAAACTATCAGCATTCTAAACCTATCCCGAATAAACCTCCAGGCTACGGAACGCCTGCTGGTTTCTATGTGCTGTTCAGTGCTAACATCCGGTCTAGAGCCCGCCTACTATTTTCGGTCATTTTCAGTACAAGACCAAGGGCTGTTTCCGTATCTGCTCTACACCGGATGTTATAAACCGCAAATTGAATTGATCCCGGTCTGGTTCCGAGAGTCGAGGAGGCTGACTTGAGTCGCCTCTCTAAAAACGTTTCGTTTCATTTAAATTGTACAACTAACGTGTCTCTCTCGCTCTCTTACCGTCGAGAAAGTTGAAGTCAAGGAAGAACTGGTCGTAGCAGGACTCCGGCATGAAATAGTTGACCAGGACATCTTTGAAAGGGTCCATGAAAGAGGAGCTCCGTTCCATCACTACAGTTTCAGCCGCCATTGTGGAGCCTGTGATGACGTGACGTAGCGCTCTGTGTGGCGTGATTATGGATCCCACTGGGAAAGATGGATGGAAACGGCATAGAGCGCTCGTTTTCACAGTTATTGTCCACGACACTGCAAGCGGCGCGAAGGCCAGCGGACGGAGCGCCGCGCGAGTTACGAAGCCGTGGTGAATGCAATCGTTCTATTTATGCCCAGGCCGTAAGGCCTGGACAAGCGCACGATAGACGCAATGATAATTGGGGTTTGGTGCACCTCGCGCGGTCCAAGAGACTACAACGGAGCGAAGCTTCAAAAATGAGTCCGGGGCGTGGTTATCCATCTTTCCCAGTGGGATCCATAATCACGCCTCTGTGTGCACTGTGCAGCTCCTTAAACTGTCCCACTGAGTGTAAGTGCAGTGACTGCAGTCCCAAAACAGTCTCAATAATTGTATTAATTCCAAAATTGTCTCCTCTAGATTAAATATTTGGCATATAGGCCTATTATTTGGTCTTTAAAATGATGATACAATAAATGTAGACAAAATGTACGCCTATGTTATCAACCTTCTCTTAATTCTTGTTAAATAAATCAATCATATTCATTGAAGGCTGCCAAATTTGCCAACCAACGTCCAAGTATTGTTGTTTTTAAAGCCCTACTACTGTTATACGTAGAAACCTTAAAACATTGTACAAAAACTAAAGTTATGAAAACCAGAAGAATCTCTGATGAATATATTGCCTAAATGTATAACCTGAAGCTTATTTATTTCTTCTTTATTTATATTTTTCCATATCTTTATAGTAACATGACTACTTTTTGTCCTGTTCTCTTTGTAGGCCTACTGTGATAATTTGTCAAAAACAAAAGCTGTCCCCTCTGATCCCACCATAGAGTCTATGTGAGTGGTTCTCAAACTTTGGAATTTGAAGGTCTCCCCTTAACTCTGACAGTGACGGGTTCATTTGGTTCCATTTGTACACTGTCAGAGTTACAGACTTGTATATGGGTCAATCTAGACCTACCGAGTCCCTGGAATCTACTTTGAGAACCACTGGACTGGAGTCAGTGGTGGTAAAAGTACTCAAATGTTCTACTTAAATAAAAGCATCAATGCTGCAATGTAGACATATTCTGTTACAAGTAAAAGACTAGAATTGAAAAGGTACATCAAGTATTGTCGTCGAAACATGCTTAAAAGTAGCCTACTTAAAGTAAAATAACGTTGCAGATCGGCTACAATTTCAAATAGCCAAAGTTTAAATAGAGCTGAAAGTGGTTATTGTATATGTTTTGTGAGAATCCTAATCTACAAAGTATTTAAAAAGTACAGTATTTGACTCTGAGATGTAGTGGAGTAAAATAAAAAGTGTAACAAATTGGAAATAATCCAGTAAAAATAAAAAATACCAAAAATAAAAAGTGCAGTACTTGCTTAAATGTACACCACAGCATATTTATAATATTCAGGTCCCACAAATTGAGACTGAGTTCTCTCAAATTGGATACCTTCTGTAGCAGTGAAGTTGTATGTGGTATGTAGTGAATCTACATTTACAGAAGTTAGATTACATTTTATATAAATGATATGTCAGTTACAAAAAAAAAAAAGAAACAAATATTGTTTTTGCATATCCATGACATTTATTGGTATTATAGATGAACACATTTTGACACATGGTATTCATACATGTTCATGCCCACTTAATCAAAATAAGCAACAAGAACAATACATTGACATTGTGGCATTGTCACAGATTTGATCTGAGAAGTGAACTTTTAATGATAGACTACAGAAGCATCACACTGAGTTTGAGAGGATATGACACATAAATTATAATTGTTACAGTTTAGGGGCCTAACAGTTGCTTTACTGTAAATGTACACTTGTGTTGTAGTTGCAGACAGCTTCTTGTATTGGATCCAAACATATCCTGGCAATAATATTGCAGGCCAAAGGTGTAGAAAAATGTCATAAAATAGGTCAAATAGAACCTATTAAGACAATCACACAGAATGCGTTGGTGCATATACTGTACTGTGTATACAGTATAGGTTATATAGCCAATGGGCTAAAAGATAAAAAACAAAAAAACATTGTTCATTGTCCATTGTACTTGCAGACGTTAAAAGAAAGTAATCTGCTCCTCTGGTCGTGTTCTGGAAAACATAGGAGACAAGAATAGAGACATTAGTCTTCAAACATCAGATGTAGCAAAGTTCAAAACACAATGGCACAAACATGACGACACTGTGTCTTGCAACTGTCTTGGTCTGGATATGATGTCAATGTTAGCAGTTCCATTTCTGATAAAACAAGCTCTTGATGATTAATATTCATAATTCTACATGAGTGACATTATTTAAATTAGAGCAAATCTGACCAGGAACAAAAATATCACCTTATGTTCCCTGGCTGTGCTTCCCAGATCTCCAGTAGTTGTACACTTTGTCCACATCGATGGCCCCGTGTGCTTCTTGCCTCGACTTGATTCGTAGCAACTGCTCCAGATGCGGCAGATAAGGCACTCCGGAGGCTTTTTTGATCTCGTTCATCAACTCAAATCCTCTGTTACATTCTGCAGTGGATGCTTGAAACGTACCACAGATGTCCACGAGCTGTGAGACCTCCCTCAGCTCCTCGCATCCGAGTGTGGCGGCCACCACGTCTGAGAATGTGCTGATGGTCCCTTTTTCTTTCACCATGCGCTTGAAGTCATGGTATTCCCGCTTGATGGCATCCATAGATTGTGGGCGGAGAATGGCCTTGTACTTCTTTGCCAGCGTAGCGACGCCTGTGGAGCCATACTCGGAACGGACAGCCGATCTCACCGCTGTGATGTCAAACGCAGACCACTCCTTTAAACTGTCCCCTGAAAAATTAGCGGATGACAGGATCTCTGTCACCCTGCGAGTGAACAGGTCAACATCCTCATCGTCTGTATTGTCCTTCTCCTCTATATTGTCGCTCTCGCTCAACTCATCCTCCTCCATCTTGTCCTCCCGGTATCGGGACCGTAGCTTCTCCACCGTTGCTCTTGCCAAGCGGTGCCCGTCCATCGTGGTCATGTCGCCTTTTTTAAGACTCTCGTCCAGCTCCACCACCTCACCCAGCACGTCTTGGAGAGCTTGGAGCACGACCGCGTACTCGCTCAGCTTTTTGCCGCAGTATTTCGCCACCGGATCTCCACAATGGCCTTGTTCACTGCAGTAATCTTCTAGGCCGTTTTTCTGAACGGCGAGCATGGCTCGGTAGCAGGCCAGCCACTTGGGTTCCAAGTCCCTCACAGACCTGGACGCCAGTCTGCCCAGAACCTCTTCTAGGTTCATCACGAACATGTCCTCCAACCCTGACTTGACGACGCCGGCTAACGCTTTGAGAAGAGTGTCCACTTGTCGTGTCAAATGCACGCTATCCCAAGCACCGCTGATGTCCTTCCCGTGGACCATGCAGCGTTGCTCTGTCAGATGTGGTATTTGCCGTCTTAATAAAGTGGCAGCTGAATCTTCGTCGTAGGCGTCTCCTGGAACCAAACAGGAGTCGTCAGAGGTCAGCATCACCATTCTCTGCAGGTCTAGCCCATGTCTGGCGTAGAACTGATTGATGGCCTCCGTGATACCCTTACCAGAGTTTGATGTCAACTCAACGGTGCCACAGAACTCAGTTTTGTAGCTGACTTTGTTTTCCTCCCTGTATTTTATGTACATCAATAGCAAGTCTGGTGTTCTCTTGTGCGGGCTCACTAGCAGGGTATGCCACGGCGCTTTTCGAATATTGCACATCGTCTCGTGCTCCACGACTTCGCTGATGTTGTGCACAAATTCAACGGCATCCTTTTCGCTCCGCCAGTCTTCTGGCAGACTCACATGCTTTGCCATGTGATCGTGGATTTGTTGAACGTTCAGCAGTGACGAGTCCATTTTGATGGCGAGAAGAATGTTTTCAATGAGGACTTTAACTTGTGGGTTGTCAGGTCTGTCCGGGTGTGGTAGGTCATCTCTCTCCTGCTTTAACACACCGATTACAGATCCCTGTGTGCGTCTTTGTAGAATTCCAACAGCGTTCACGTGGCTTTTCGTCTTGATGTGGCGCTTTAGGTAGTCCACCTTCCACTCTTTCCACACTTTCCCCTCTGAAAAGTCACCCGGAACTTCAGCTTCGCGGCAAGTTTTGCAGATCAGTCCATTCTCGTTAGAAAAGGAAAAAACATCTCCCAGTTTCACCGCTTGTTTGTCCACCGTTTCCACAAACTGCGACAGCCATTCCATCTGGAAAGAAGTGCATTTCTTCTTGGCTTTTTTGTCCTGGAGGTCAGCGGATGCAGCACCTCCAGAGCTGGACCTCAGAGCGGGCCTGTCGGGTCCAGGCCCAGGGGCCTGAAGACTGGGCATCCGGTCCTCAGAGGAGCCCTGACCACTGCTGGCTGTGAGTTTCACCCTCTTCCTAAGCTGCTTACTCATGATGATGGTTAGCTGTAGCTCTGTGTTGACTTACTGCTCTCTGAGTGGTATTTATACTGAGTGTGGGATGGACTGATGCAGTGGCTGAAGACTTTATGCAAAGTGGGGGGAGGTGGGTGTGGCTACGCCCGTGCAGACACCTCACACAAAAGACTAAAGTACACACATACGCTAACACAAAAGAACAAGGCATCATTTTACACTTGTATGATCCAGTGGTGGACAATCATGAATTAACCTGAGTACTGTACTTGAGTACATTCACTGAATATTCAATGCAATCTTTATTTCAGACTCATGCCAATGTCTCATACCAGATGACAAGGAAATGTATACATTTCAAAACAGCTATGCAATATCACTCATGTCTCCCATCGTCACGTCACACTTCTGTAACACTGAGGTTTGCTTAACCACTTAAGCCACAGGTTTTAAGTCGTCACAATTCTGACTCTTCCTTTTTGCTCCAATAGACACCATCTTAAAATGTATAATTTCCAACCATTGTTGCATTTATTTTATTCCAGTATTTCACCAAGTTCAAGGAAAATGAAATGATGTCTGTCTTAGAATGTAATTTATTGAGTCAAGGAAGCTTAAAGCTTAAAGTTGCGTAGTCCTGTGCTTGTGAATATTGTAACTGTGTCTGAAAAGATGTCATATAAACCCATGATGGTTCGAAATAAAATAATTTGTTCGATTTGAAAAATAAATGCTCCATGTACTGTACTTTGACATTTTCAATAATAAAGTACTCGTAAAATAAAGTAATCCAGTACTTTAACACAAGTACAAATTTGACAGAGCAACTTTCACAGTAAATATTTCCGCAGGAATGTCTATACTTTTTGTGTATTATGTCTGGCCGCTTTGATCAAGGCTAGACATCAAGGTTTTATTTGTACAGCACATTTCAACAATAAGGCAAATTTACGTTATTTACACAGAACAGCAAGCAAAGGAAACACAATTATACAATAAAAGCGGGCGCCCCCCAACTTTGAGTCATCTCTGCCAGGATGTAGGCCATACCTAGGCCTGATGTAGCCTACGGTTCAGTTTACTTAAGCCCCGGACATTTTGGAACAGGTTTTCCCCTTGGTTTTTGACCGGACAAAGCCAGACGTTGGAGCTACAGTATATAGCTCCTGTTCCAGGAGCACACCTAAAAAAATAACAGATACACTATACAAATTAATTGATTGGTTGATTGAACACTTTATTTGCAAAGAAAATGCAAACCGGCCATCAAATTATTGGCTTAAGTATGTGACAAAAACAAACAAACAAACGAATGTATGGGGTGAGTAATCTGTAGGAAAAAATAATTTTTTTGGGGGGTGAACTAGACGATAAGGAGGTAAGGCTATGAGAGAGGGAACTTTAAGTGTTCAGTATTCATTTGTGTAAAAGAATGAGCACATTGTCTGCTAAACAAATCTTCATATAAACAAATGTGGTCATTCCATTCATTCACAAGCAATGTGACCTAAAATGTATGCCCAAATTGGAACAGTTGTGGACACAAAACTACAATGATTGTGGCTTCTCTTGATCCACCAAATGTAAGCTAACCCCTAAAATATCACATTTCTCTTTGAAATTTGCATTCTGAATACTGAAAAAGACTCAAGACCTCATTGGAGACATATAGTGAATAAAGAAATTGTCCATCAAGGTGTCATCAATTGATAGGCAATATCTTATGAATATATTTCAAACTATGTAGACTCTACAGATGTTTTAGTGAGAGTAGTGCTGTAATATTACTTAGTAATGTTAAATTAGGCTGAGTAATGATAAAAACGAGTAAATTGTAATTTGATTTTGTCTCTATTGATTTATTGACCTCTGAACAGTTTGGTGACTGGTTATGGGAAGCCGGCTTCCCATATGGGGCTTAGAAATACAGTTACTACAGCTACACAAACACTTTACAGGCTGGACAAGACGCTGACTTGGTCGTGGGGTCATGACCAAGTCATGGGGGGGGCTTATTTCTAAAGTGTAGTTGCTTTATAATATAAAGAACATTAGGAAACAAGCCCATATAAAGTATGTATGGGCTTGTTTCCTAATGTTCTTCAGTGGCTCTCAAACATTTTCATGGGAAAGACCCCTAAATGAATATGTATTCGTCCACCCCTCCCATCTAAAACATACCCTTTTGTTGTTATGTTTTGTTGTTTCCAGAAATATTCAAACTGTTTCACTCCAGCATAATGTCTTCAAATGCAGAAAATGCTTTAGTGGGAATACACAACGTTTCGGTGTGTTTAGACCTTCATCTGAATATCTTTATCAAGATTTTCTTTTGAATATAGCCAATGTGTATGTTTAAAGTACTAGTGTGGCCTAATCGCTAAATCTGGCAAAATTGCATGTATCTGGTGAGTGGAAGTGTTCCAGTGCTCTTTCAATGAGCACGGTAAGAGACAATGGAAGTGTTCCAGCATTTAGGTCCTGTGGAATGTAAACTGTTCCATTCTGCGTTGGAAGATTTTATAAACATTCCTTCTCATGAGGTGGTGCTTCTAATTTTAGACCAGCAGGGCCTTAAGGGTTTAAAACAACCTCACCCTCCCTGATAGTCAAATGACGAAACTAGGCAATCTCAAGCTCGATGCAATGCACTTGTAGATCAGCTATTTTTGCGACGCAATACCACCATCACTGTATACTGGCATAGGTTTTTTGAAAATGTTTGCCTATATGGGAACCCAGATTAGGGTTAGACCCAGTGATGTGATACACTATGGATTTTAGAAGTGGTGCCCCTCTAAATTTGTGACGTGATGATTCATGTGCGTGCATGTGAGGCGCGCGCGCGTGCAGATAAATAAGTCTGGGCTCGCCAAGCCCAACCGAGCCCACAGCATCTCACCCCTGGTTAGACCTGTGCAAAATAGTACATGTCAGGGGTTAAGAAAAGCTTAGCCCTATTCAAATATACCGTAAGACTGGTCTGATGAGGCTCAAATGAACCCTAAGTCCATGAAATGGTCCTTAAATCAATGCCAGAATGACCTGTATATTTATATAGCTCTGTCCACAATCATGGTCCACAGATTCAATACACTGTATCCAATAACAACACAACTTCATGAAACTTCATACAAGAATATTATCATTTTATACATTTAAAAATGTTGTCTCTGTTCCATTCGGTGTAACTGTAACAGGGCCTTTCCAGTCAGCCAACATGCACAATAGGAGCACCCTGACTTATATGTCATGTTTTCAAATTAGAAGGACATTCTAATGCGTGACGGTGTCATGATTTTTCCATTCCTTTTTTTACTTATTTTGTTTTAATGAGTACAGTACTTTATGAGACTTATGTCCACCACTTCAAAATTAACTAAAAGTAAAAGTACAAACATATTGGTGTCAAAATGTACTTAAGGCATTTCGCAAGTTTTTTCACAATGTGTTGCGATGCGATTGGCATATTTTCAAATGGACAGAATGTAAATAGGGCTGAAGTGGTTAATGTATGTTTTGTAATAATAATCAAAATCTTCAAAGTAAACTAATAACTAAAGTTTTTGAATAATTGTAGTAGAGTAAAGGTATAACATTTGCCTCTGAGATGTAGTGGAGTAGAAGTAAAATGACTGACAATTGGAAATACTGTATAAAGTAAGATTGGTTTAGTCCAGTTGGGGTTTCTGTCTGGTAACTTGTGCTTGTGTTTGTGAATAATTAATGAGTCCAAGAATCAGACAGTTGGTTGATGGGTCATCATCATCATCTCACTCTGTGGTGATGAGGGCTTTGTTATGGAGCTTGACTTGGTGTCATTGTTTTAGGCGGTGCTAAAACTGTAAATGCTCTTTAGAATGTAAATCAGTGGCCCCATCACCAGCTCCTCCTCCCAGCCCATCACCACCTTTGTGTTTGAGCTCCTCAGCTCCATGCAGGTGAAGAGCTGGAGAGAGAGGATGTATGCATGCATGGCCGGGGAGTGGCAGCAACACATCACACACACATGCTTCCCACACATTACAATACCCAAAGAGAGGATGAAAACATGACAACCCCCATATCTGCTGGCTGAAGAATACAACTGTTACCATCTATATGCCAGGGGTGGGCCACTTTGATGATGGAGAGGGCCACTATAGTATCTCCACACTCACTCCAGTGTGGGGCCACATTGCATATTGTTACTGTCGTGAAAAAAAACCTCTTATCTCCAGTAAGAGTAGCAAAAATAGCTGATCGACAATCTCAAAATGTGTCGCACGACATGTTTTGAGCTTGTAGATCTGCTATTTTTATTTTGAATTGGAATCCTGAAATGTCACATTTTGATTTTGATTTCAAATGCATTTAGTTATACATATGTTAACTGTATGAACTTAAATACAAATACATTGGATATAACAATATACTTTAGATTTGAATACTACTATACTAGTCATTCAACTACTAATATAGACTGAAGTAATGTTTGCATGTTTGGAATAGTTTCAAATATTTTCAATTGTCAAGCACTTTCAAAATTATCAAGCATTTTCTAAACAAACACTAAACAGTGCTTGCATGTTTGGAATTGTAACAGCTGAAATCAACAATATACCAGTAATCCGATTTCCGATAGCCGAGCAAAATGAACCTGTGTTTTGTAAACTTCATGTTACCCGGATTGTAACAAAAAAGTGAAGCTTTTGGTCATGCTTCACATGACCTCGTATCTCCAAGTTTCAAGTTTGTACGTTTTTTCACCAAGTAAAGCCCTGCTTCATCATACAAGGCCGTCGCACAAAAGTAGTGAAAACAGCCGATCTACAAGCACACAGCGGTTGTGTGCTTGTAGATCTGCTATTTCCACTACTTTAGTTCATTTTTTAAACGATAAAGACAAAACGAAAGGTCTTGGACATACAAGGTTTCCCCCCGACAATGACGATATAATATAAATGGTAAGACAGATTTCAGTTCCCAGTGGATTCCTGGTGACTCTCAACAGTGCAACCACACTTGCAATTTCCCAGAATTGCACCTTTCTAGTTAGAACTAGAAATACTGTTCCTGCGAAACAGTGTGGGCTCTCTCTCCAAGCAAATAAATAATAGTATAAAAGTGTCACAGTCCCTCATTTTTGAGGAGAACTTGACTGATAGATGTAAGCCATTTACCATGAGAGGTAGTGGGTTGTTGGCTGATTTACCACTGTTTCAGGGTTGTGCCACGAGCACAACCTTGAATGGTAAATTGCTTTTCTACCACTTTTTACATATAAATGAAAGAAAACACAGTTGTAACTTGCAAGGATCTTTAGTTACAATCATTAATTGTCTCAGAATACACATAAACTTCCGCCACCACAGCAAATTGTCCCATAAACACAACATTCTACCACTTTTTCTAGTCACCACCAGATGGCGCCAACTCCATACTGATCCATACTGAGGTGCATGACTAGCTTACAGCTAGGCCAAAGCCAGTTAGAAGCACAGTTTCGGCTGCAAATAGAGGATGGTCGCTTCCAGAAAAGCATAGGTTCAGAGAAAAGAGGCTTTAAAGTTGGCGGATTGCTTTGGATCCAATGGAATAAATCAGCGACGATAGTACGTTCGCTAGTAAACATAGGACGCCCGTGACCATGGACCTACGTCATTGTTGGTTGGGCAAAGGTGTTCCGACTCTGAAAGTACCCGGGTGCGTTGTGAGGCGCATTGATCTCGGAAATGTCCCTCATTAGCATGACAACGCATCCGGGTATTTCACACAGACGAGTAGAGTTGCCTGATTTACTACTGTGTTAAGCCAATCACAATCCAGTATTTGAACACGTGACTAGAACAAGCGGTAGAATACGTCATTTTTGAGGAGAACTTGATAGATAAATAATGAAGATAACATAGTGTTCTCGCTTTCAGCGAGCCCACAATTAAGTTAAATAAAAATCATTTTTAAGGCGAGAAATGTGTGCAGACAAAAGTGCCATGCAACGAGAAATTCACTGATGGATGAATCGCAACTGTGCCTGTGCAAATTGGCGTGGTTAGGAATGATGTCAACAACAGTTTGTGTGTTGTGTGACATCAGACAGAGCTCTGTTCAGCCTGAATAAGATGTGACGTAGTTTTTATTAAATCACTTTTAGACTGAGTACGACCAAGAGAAAGGCTTTGCGGATTGTACTGTGAGAGTCAGAGTGGCAGGGATATAGGGTATAGAGACATATACAACTAGAGGGGCAGAAAGAGATTGACAGAGAATATATTAAAACCAAATCTTTCCAGCAAGCAAGAGACAAAGAAACGCCTTCCAATTCACAGTCCAATAAGTAGCATGCAGCGGTGACCATGAACCACCAATCTTCCAAGACACAGGTGTCCTGTTCTGAGTGTCCATACGCCTTCACATCTCAGATCAGCCTCCATGAAGACATGAAGAGGAGCCACAACAACCTCTACTCTCAAATGATGAGCAACGGACAGCTTCGCTCATCTTCCTGTGAGAGGATCACCAGCACTGTAACCAGCCAGAAACAACTGGGAGACACAGACCAACCAGGATCTTGCGAGGACTTCAACTCAGCCGGGAGAAGTAAAGAAACATTTGATGACTTACACAGGAAAGAAAACCTCATATGCGACCAGAGCTTGATTGGGGTATCGACTCTGAAGAAGCACCAGCGTGTCCACGCCAAAGAAAAACCCCTCAAGTGCAAACAGTGTGATAAGAGTTTCGATGGGCCATATAAACTGACCATACACCAGTTTGTCCACACTGGAGAAAAACCCTACCACTGTAAACAATGCGACAAGGGTTTCAGTCAGCGAGGCAACCTGACCACGCACCGGCTTCTCCACGCCGGAGAAAAACGCTTTGTGTGTGAACAGTGTGACAAGCGTTTCAGTCTGTTAAATCACCTGAAGAATCACACACGTGTCCATTCCGGGGAAAAACCCTTTGTGTGTGAACAGTGCGACAAAGGTTTCAGCGAGGTAGGTGCTCTGAAGAGGCACCAGCGCGTCCACAGTGGAGAGAAACCCTTTGTGTGTACGCAGTGTGACAAGGGTTTCAGTGTGTTAAATCACCTGACGAAACACTGGCGCGTCCATACTGGGGAAAAACCCTTCTTCTGTAAACAGTGTGAAAAGGGATTCAGTCAGTTGTGTTCTCTGAAAAGGCACCAAGAAGGGGTCCACAGTGGAGAAAAACGCTTTGTCTGTAAACATTGTGAAAAAGGTTTCAGTGTTTTAGATTCTCTGAAGAGGCACCAAGAAGGTGTCCACAGTGGAGAAAAACACTTTGTCTGTAAACAGTGCGAAAAGGGATTCAGTTATTTGGGAACTCTGAAGAAGCACCGCTGTGTCCACATCACATAAGAGCTTCAAATCAGTTATAATATTCTGGCGCTGACCATTCAGGCCAGAATAAAATACAATGATCCAGACAGCTCAACTTATGCACAACTCTTGTTTGCTTGGTTGGTAAAATAATATTCTGATTATATATGTTTGGATTTCAAAGGGGAAGACGGAGAAGGAGATCAGCCGGAGAAGGTCGCTAAATCGCACTGTGGTGAAGAACAAAGAGTTGAGCCGGAAGGCAAAGCTCTCTGTCTACTGAGCAATCTTCGTTCCTACTCTCACCTATGGTCATGAAGTGTGGGTCATGACCGAAAGTATAAGGTCGCGGGTGCAAGCGGCCGAAATGGGTTTCCTCAGACGGGTAGCTGGTATCTCCCTTAGAGATAGGGTGAGAAGTTCAGTCACCCGAGAGAGACTTGGAGTAGAACCGCTGCTCCTACACTTGGAGAGGAGTCAGCTTAGGTGGTTCGGGCATCTAGTACGGATGCCCCCCGAGCGCCTTCCTAGGAAGGTTCTCGATGCGTGTCCCACTGGGAGGAGACCCCGTGGCAATGCGTGGCATACCAAAGACCAGATGGGGGGATTATATCTCCAAACTGGCTTGGGAACGCCTCGGTATACTCCCAGAGGGAGTGGAGGAAGTTGCTCGGGATAAGGATAAGGCGGCATAGCTCAGGGGTAGAGAAACCGTTATTAGAGCACGAAGGGTTCCCGAAGGGTTCCCAGTTCGAATCCGGGCTCCCCCTGAGTTGGCACCGAGTACCGCGCTGCAAGCTTGTAGATCTGCTATTTTTGAAAAGTCAGGAAAATGTGTGCAAATCTTTGAATATTATGTATTTTTAAGTGAACATTTGTAACTCAAATTTTGCTTCTGGGGGGTCCCTGGAACTAAATGTTTTGAGATGGGGGTCCGTGGCCAAATACTTATCATTTTGGGGGTCCTTCACACCACCACTGACAGAAACATACTGTAGGTTTTTCAAAAATAGCAGATCTACAAGTTCTGAGCTTGTAAATCTGCTGTTTTTCAATAGTTAAAGCACAAAATAATGCGTAATAATGCGTTCCCAGTCTAAATGGAGTCTATGAAGAACATTCATGCGGGGGGCCCGCATTGAATCCCTGTACCCAGGGCCCAGAATTTGGTATTTTAGAGTCTAAAATACCAAATTTTAGACTCTAAAATTAGACTCTCCGTGTGGAAGCCCGCCCTGTGCAAAGTGCTCTTCGCCTTCAACGTCCGCACGCACCGGTGGTCCACGCCCGGGGTCTCCGGGGACGTCCCGGCGGCCCGGGGCTGCCACTCGGCCTGCGTGGTGGGCAGGGTCATGTACGTGTTCGGAGGAATGACGCTGTGGGACAAGAAGTACTACAGCGACGTCTACAAGCTGGACACCGACGCCATGGTCTGGTCGATGGTCAGGAACAGAGGCACGCCGCCGCACGCCTCGGCGTATCACAGCGCCACCGTCATCGGGACGAGGATGTTCGTGTTCGGCGGGATCGGGAACAAGATGGCGAACTGCTCCAACTCGGTCCGGGTGTTCGACACGGAGAGCGACTCCTGGATGAGCACGGCTTCGGCGATTTCCCGTCCGGAGAGGCGCTGCGGCCACGCTGCCTTCGCCTACCGCGGGGAGCTCTACGTGTTCGGCGGGCGGCGAGGACGGCGGTACTTCAGCGATCTGTGCCGCTTCAGCCCCGAGAAGTTCTCCTGGGAGAAGGTGAAGCCCGGGGGCGGAGAAGAGGAAGAGGAGGGCCCGCGGAAGATGTACCGCATGTGCTGTTGCATTGTGGGAGATCGCGTGGTCCTCTTCGGAGGGAACTCGCGGATCAACCTGATGGACGACCTGTACGTTCTCGACATGAAGCCCCGAGACGTCACCGCCGGCCGCCGCGACGCCGACCACTGGATCAGTTTCACCTGACTGGACAACGGAAAGGTGGAAGATGAACTGAACGCTTTAAGGCTGATAAGGCCCACGTCTGAAGACCACGCCTTCAAACAATGAATCCGTTAAGAGTTGAGCCGGAAGGCAAAGCTCTCTGTCTACCGAGCAATCTTCCTTCCTACTCTCACCTATGGTCATGAAGTGTGGGTCATGACCCAAAGTATAAGTGGCCGGAATGGGTTTCCTCAGAGATAGGGTGAGAAGTTCAGTCACCCGAGAGAGACTTGGAGTAGAACCGCTGCTCCTACACTTGGAAAGGAGTCAGCTTAGGTGGTTGGGGCATCTAGTACGGATGCCCCCCGAGCGCCTTCCTAGGAAGGTCCTCGATGCACGTCCCACTGGGAGGAGACCCCGTGGCAGACCAAAGACCAGATGGAAGGATTATATCTCCAAACTGGCTTGGGAACGCCTCGGTATACTCCCTGAGGTTGCTCAGGATAAGGAAATCTGGAGGTCTCAGTTGGAACTGTTACCCCCGCGACCGGATTCCGGATAAGCGGTCGAAGATGGATGGATGGATGGTTACTCAACGGTTGGACGTGGAAGGTAGAAAGAATATTGAATTTGAGGGCTGTAGGATGGTGGACCATGGTCCCGGATGGGTGCTACACCAGAATGCTACGAGCTGTTCTGAATGTGGACCAGAACATCCACATTACCAACAAGGACCTGTACAGGCAACTGCCGAGGCTCAGCAAGAAGGTAGCAGCTAGGAGGATGAAGCTGGCCAGCCACTGCCACAGACATCGGGAGCTCCCGGCCAGCAGGCTGGTCCTGTGGGAACCAACGTGCGGGCATCGATCGCGAGGACGTTCCGCGTTAACGTATGTGGACGTCCTGAAGAAGGATGCGGGAGCTGAAAGCTCTTTGGAGCTGGCCGGGTGTATGGAGAACCGGAAAGATTGGAGACTCCGATGGAAGCTCGTCTGAGGACGACCGAGAGAGAGACATGGTCCAGCACTGCTGGAGGGACCGGTGGGAGGCAGCAGAGCAACGAGGACCAACCACAGATGTTCCTGGCCAGCACCTCAGCTCCCCCAACAAGGAGTGGACAGTCCTCAGTGGGTTTCAGCCGTGCAGAAGTGGGGTCTCCCAGACTGTGAATGTGGGGATCCACCGCAGACTGTGTAGCGTGTGATGACCAGCTAGCTGCCCCATATACCGGCCACCGGATGGCCATCGTGGCTCGGACGATGACACAAATGGTAAATGGTGCATTTATATAGCGCGTTTATCCAAAGCGCTTTACAGAGATTGTGCATTACATTCACCCATTCACTCACACATTCATACACCGGTGGTGGAGGAAACCATGCAAGGCACCAACCTGCTCACCGGGAGCAATCTGGGGTTCAGAGTCTTGCCCAAGGACCCTTCGACATTAACTCAGGGGGAGCCCGGATTCGAACTGGGAACCCTTCGGGAACCCTTCGTGCTCTAATAACGGTTTCTCTACCCCTGAGCTATGCCCCCCCCCCCCCCCCAGTGAGGTCTGCAGACACACTGACTGGACCGGCTTGCTGAAACGGAGCTGAAGGTCTAAGGACATACGATGGAAGAAGCCGCTGGTGAGAGGGAAGACGAACAATGTTTATAACCCAAAGCGTCTCTGCTGTGCCTCATGTTGAGAACCAGAACAAGGTATACTGTATATAGGAAAATATATAGGAATTGATATTGAATTGAAATCGTTCACATGCCAAAGGATCTGAGACCTAGTGGCCGGTGGGCGGTACTGCGGCCCGAAGGGAGGAGCGATGCGGGTCGACGTAATTAAGCGGTTAATTATTTTTTAACGGTTCGGTTCGGCGGAGAAAAGCGCTGGGAAAAGGGGCTCATGTGGTCAGTCTATGACAGGGGTCTAAAATTTAGACCCCTGTCATAGACTGACCACATGAGCCCCTTTTCCACAGGCCCAACACCACACCACTCCACACCACACCGCCCACTTGTGTCAGGTTTTCCACTACAAGGACCTGGATAGAGTGGTGTGAAAGTGGTACTAAACGTGGTACTAAAAAGTATCCAATCTTTTCATTTAAGCCCCTTTTCGACTGCAGTTTTAGCACCACACCACACCACACTACACCACACCACACCGCACCACATAAAAATATCTACATTTTCCATTACAAAAAAGTACCCCTATCGGTAAGAAACAAATTGACCCTTTTAACTGTGATTATAATACAATATAAATTTGTATCACAACGATCCTAATTATAATGCACTGTAATGGATTATAACTGTGATTATAATACATTATAAAGTATTAATGTATTACTATGATAATTAAAATACAGTATAATAGATTATAATAGTGGTTATAACACAATAGAATCTATTATCATGTATTACAACTATATCCTGGTGGTCTAAATGAAAGGTCAGTGAGTGATCAGTCATTATGAAGTGTTTGGCCCTGCTTGGCCTAGCTCAGACCTACTCTAGAGTGGATACTTTTTAGTACCCTGTTTAGTACCACTTTCACACCACTCTACCCAGGTCCTTGTAGTGGAAAACCTGGCACAAGTGGGCGGTGTGGTGTGGAGTGGTGTGGAGTGGGGCCAGTGGAAAATGGGCTTTAGAGTCTAAATGAAAAGTCAGTGAGTGATCAGTCATTATGAAGTGTTTGGCCCTGCTTGGCCTAGCTCAGACCTACTGTAGATTGGATACTTTTTAGTACCACGTTTAGTACCACTTTCACACCACTCTATGTGATGGTCTAAATTTTAGACCACCAGGATATAGTTGTAATACATGATAATAGATTCTATTGTGTTATAACCACTATAATAATCTATTATAGTGTATTGTAATTATCATAGTAATACATTAATACTTTATAGTGTATTATAATCACAGTTATAATTCATTATAGTGTATTATCATTTGGAATAGTTGTATTACAAATTGATATTGTATTATAATCAAAGTTAAAAGGGTCAATTTGTTTCTTACCGATTGGGGTACTTTTGTGTAATGGAAAATGTAGATATTTTTATGTGGTGCGGTGTGGTGTGGTGTAGTGTGGTGTGGTGTGGTGCTGAAACTGCAGTCGAAAAGGGGCTCATGGAGTCCAAAATACATATGAAGCCAGGTTGTTATTGGTGTGGTTGCTAGGCAACACACTATTGTTCTAGGTCTGAGAACTTTGATTATGCCTGCTAAAGTGATTTTTTTTTTTTTTTTTTTTTGTAACCCAGTTCAATCCCAGGCTCCCCCAGAGTGGAAGTCCTTGAGCAAGACCCTGAACCCCTAGTTGCTCCCGGTGGGCATCGCTGAGATGATGACCTTAATGGTGCAGAGTGAAGAAGTCAAGGCTGCATGCACACTTATAAACACGATGCAAAAATAATTTAATGATAGCTTGTTTCTTCATTTTAACTTGTACAGCACTTTGGTTGACCTTTGGTCGTTGTAACATGTGCTTTAGGAATAAAGTTTAGTTGAGATGAGTTGATAACGTTTCGACCTGGAATAATGGCCTTCTTCTGCAGGGATTGGATGTAAATATTTCTAACAGCAAACCCTAACCCTAACCCTTTTTTGTTTGATTGATTGAAGACTTTATTAGAAGTTTGCATAGGAAAAGGTACAGTTTCATGACGGTACAGTTCACTGGTACAAGGTCTACTAAAAGGAGATCCATGAAAAGACTAAGCTTATTTCCACAGGAAACCATTTAAGTATCTCATATAACATTGAATGACAGACGGATAGAACACAGTACTATGCAGTAGATATGTAAAGAAAAGAAAAATGAGAGAACAAAAAAAAGAGTCTAAACAAACAGTAAGTATATACAAAGAAGGGGCAGGGGAGGGTAGGGTTGGGCTAGGTTAGTTTTTTTTACCAGTTGCGAACGGCTGCTGCCTGTAAGTGGTTTTTCAGGGCAATTTTAAAGGATGCTAGTGATCCACACTCCTTTATGGCCTTCGGTAAGGCTTTCCACATTTTGGTGGTATAGCAGAAAAAAGAGTTTGACCCTTTGTTGGTTTTGACTCTGGGTCAAAAGTGATCTGTGGCGCTGCCTCTGGTGTTGTAATTATGGACATCCTTAATGTTTATAAAGTATTTTGACAGGTACTTGGGTATCATAGTGGTGTAGTGTATCTTGTACACCAGGCCCATTGCAAGTTGCTGTACTCTGTCATCTACTCTGAGCCACCCCACTCTTAACTGGTGAGTAGCGGTGAGGTGAGTCTGATAGGGAAGGTTAAGCAGGACCCTAATTAGTTTATTTTGGGCTGTTTGGCGTTTAGTTTTCAGGGCTTGTGGGGCTTCACGATAACATACGTGGACTCCGTAGTCAAAGAGGGGCTGGATTATTGCACCAGCTATGGTCTTCAGTGTGTTGAAATTGACCATTGGGGCGATCCTCTGTAGGAAACAAGTTTGTTGGTTGATTTTATTTATCACTTTAGAAGTCATCTTTTCACTGGAAAGATTAGCTTCAAGGATACATCCTAAGTAAGAGATTTCGTTTTTTCGTGTTATGACCTTGTCACCCACTTTGATTGTGAAGTTATCGACTTTTTTGAGGTTATGATTTGATCCAAAGAGGATGGACTCAGTTTTTCCCAGGTGAATTGATAATTTGTTGTCGTTAAGCCATGTGCAGATCTTACTTAGTTCAGAGTTAAGTGTCTTTTCAACCTGCAAGTGGTCCTTGCCCGAGACTAGGAGAGCCGAGTCATCCGCGAACAGGAACAGGTTGCAGTCGCAAGCAGATGCCATGTCGTTCACGTATATTAGGAACAACAGAGGTCCCAGTATGCTACCTTGAGGAACACCACAGCTTACTGGGAGGGGGGGGACAGGGTACCGTTAATCTCCACCACCTGTTCCCTCCCCACCAGGTAAGACTGCATCCAACTCACTGCTGCGCTGTCATGTGGTTTTGTAAGCTATAGTCTTTCCAACTTGCAATGTGATAGAGCTCATGTTTACACATTACGTTTCTTTCTTATAGTTTTGATCGTTGAAATATAATTATTTGGGGGTCGTGGCCTGAAAAGGTTATAGGTTTACTAATGTCTCCAACTCTCAGTTCCTGTTATCAGCCAGCAGAGGGGGGAGGGTGCTAGAGTTTTATTCTAAGCTTTCCCTATCAAGATTGAATTTTTCATAATTCTTAGCGCTGACATTTCTGTTTTCAATGTCAATTTCAGAGTTTAGTTTTAGCTCCTTTTCAAAGTTTTGTTCCTCTATATTTCTTTTCATTAAAATAAAAGTTTTAGTCTTAGTTGTTGTTGTGTGTGTGTGTGTGTGTGTGTGTGTGTGTGTGTGTGTGTGTGTGTGTGTGTGTGTGTGTGTGTGTGTGTGTGTGTGTGGGGGGGGGGGGGGGGGGGGGGGATTCAAGATAGTGGGTTCAGGTAGAATAGATGATCACTTTCCTCAGGCTATAAAAGTCCTCACCATGTTATTTAGTGATGTATCACAGAAAGTGTTTCATAACTTGTGTGTCATATTTTTCAGCTGACATAATCAGTTGCTCAACCACATAAAGGAGTAGTTCAGCCAAAAAATTATCACACACCCCATGAAGCCAACTGGATTCAGGGATTTTTTTGTTTTGTTTTGTTTTAGTTGCATTCCTGAGCCAATAATTTGATGAGTGATCGGTCAATAGGAGGTCAATAAGCCAAACAGTAAGACAAGTAAGACAAAAGACAAAAATGTTTATATGACTGGAGACTTTCAGTTTACATGGAGGTGACGGTTAGATGTAGAAATGCTAACAGTTCCATTTCTCTCTTTCTCTCTCCCGCAGGAAAGCGGCGCTGCAACATTGAATCCTGTCCTTTCAGGGCTGTGAACATGCATCAACTACAAATGCCACTTGTGGGGAGGATATGGTGGATTGGGATGATATGGAAGGGAGGTGTGTAGGCCTATCTATTCTGCAACTAGCATTTGACAAGACCCAAATTCAGAGTGAACATTTTTACTCAAATCTTTGCTTATGGCAAGGGTCTTCAACAGGGGGTCAGGGAACCCTAGGGGGTCCTCTTAACAACTTGAACCCTAACGTCCATATTCTGGTAACTATAGCCAAAAATAGCAGCATTGTGAGCTTGTAGATAGGCTATTTTCAGCAAAGAGCTTTGGTGTAGAGGGGAAGAAGAGCAGAATAAGTACAATAAGAGTGAAAAGTCAAGTTTATTAAGTGTTGACTATTCAAGTGGTTAAATATATGAAAACACAAATTGACATGAATCCAAAATACACAGATGATTGTGCTGTCAAGTCTATGAAATTATATGGAATTTATGAAAAAGGTTGTGGGGGTCTCTGCTTCATCTCTCTCTCAACTAAGGGGTCCTTGGCCTGAAAACTTCAAATACATATCATTTTGGGGGTCCTTGACATGACAAAGAGAGAGAACCACATATAGGCCCGATTCTACAAATGTCTTCTAAATCCTAACAGTTTTCTGAGTGTTCTCAAACTTTGTCATGTCAAGGACCCCCAAAATGATATGTGTTTGGCCGTGTGGACCCCCATCTCAAAATATGTTGTTCCAGGGACCCCCAGAAGCAAATATTTGTATCAGTGGTTCTCAAACTTTGTCATGTCAATGACCACCAAAATGATATGTGTTTGGCCGTGCACACCTATATCAAAATATTTTGTTCCACAGACCCCCATGAAGCCAAATGCAAGGTGCAGAATAGATAGGCCTAGGCTATGCATGCGGAAGAGAGATGGTGGGAGAAAATATAAAACCAAAGAGTTGTTTTGTTTTTGTCATTTGAATGTAATGTACTGTAATGTAATGTCTTCTTTTTAGCACCATTGTAACATCGTATATCACTGACTATAGAAACTATTTGCTAATCTGTTAATAAAGTGATTGATTGTATGTATTGAATGTATTAGAAGTTTGCATAGGAAAAGGTATCAGGCCTATACAGTTATGACAGTAAACTAGTTCACTGGTACCAAGTCAACTAAAAGATATGCCCAAGAAGAAGTTTCAGTTGAGATCCTTTTTTAAACTCTTACAAAAGTTTTAAAAAAAGTATCAAGTAAAAGTATTCAATCATCAAATTATTGGCTTTGAATGGACATTTTTGGCGGGATGAATGAACTAGTCTAATACAGTAGGCCTATCCCATTATATGCCACAAAATAGCTGATAGGTCATCGTCGCAAGAAACATTGCAACATGTTGTGAGATAAATGGACCGTTTTTGAACATTTAAAACTGTCAACCCAATATTATTGTTATTTCCATGACATTCCCAAAACAGGGACACTAGGGGGGGGCTTCATGTGGTTAAGACATGACTCCAGTGTGACTCATAAGTCAGAGTTAGGTCATAACATCCTATTATTTAACAGGTATTTATTTCTCAATCCTCTGCCATGACAGTGAATCCCGTCATTAACGTCACAATGTGCTGACGTCACCAGCCACCAGTGACGAAACAACCAGGCAAAGCGCCGAACAGCCAATCGGACGCTCCTTTTTGTCCGCTCTGACCAATAGCCGTCGAGAACGGAAAAAAACAACGTCCCGCCCCATCTGCCGGTGGGAGTTCGTTTTTGAACGGCCACGGCGTCTCGGATGAGCGGTGCTATGTGTAGCCACATACATTGAACACATTTGCGTTTTTATTACGTTTATTTATATTATTATAAATAACGTTTCAATTCGTATTGCGTTCATTTTTGCGAAAAATAAAGAGAAACGGATGACCCCGCCCGTCCCACGGGCCGCACGGATAGCACCACAAACGCACCCGTGTACCAACCTAGCTTTTTTGGCTGTCCCCGAGCCGAATCAGCCAATCGCGCGGCTCCGTGGGCGGGCCCTGGCGCTGACGGACGGCGCCGCGGCCCAACGGGAAGCGTCCGCGGCGCTCCACGTCGACATATATAATAAAACCCTGCCAGATTTTCTTCCTTTGTAATAATGTCGGCCGACTATGAAGAGAGGTGAGCGACGAGCGTTTATTTGTGTGCTTTTTTTTTTAACGTATTTCAACGGACGCGTTGAGCCTGTTGTGGGCTTTTTATTTTACTAACAAGAAACCGGGTTGTTACGGGATGTGTTATGAGTTGTTTTTGGACGCTGGAATGTTTGTATTTGTGGGTTGTTCTCATAAAACACCGGCCCCGGAATGGATGATGATGGCTGCTGGTAGCATCGCCCCCGCCTCGATCGCCTTCCCGAACCTGACATTATTAAGAGATTAATCGCTTCTTTTGTGTCATTATGGATCGATCGCTCGGACCGCATCGTCCAATTATTTTCTATTCATTATAAGAAATGTTTATTTTTTTGTATACAAATATTCAACACCACAATTTCCCCCGGAAATTTGCAAAACCGACATAATTGGTGGATTAATTGATTAATCGGCGTGGTTATTATGTCAATATCGACTGCCACGATCGCGATGGATCTTTTATGTGTTAATTAAAAATATATAAAATTAATATTTAATGAACCGGCATCACCCGGCGAGGAACACGTGAATGGTCTGCTTGGTTTGAGGCCTTCCCCTCCTTCCTGGTCGCTTTCCCTTCCTTATTTCCCCTTGTTAAATAACGATCACAAAAATCGGTGTTTACACCGATTAATTTGACATGTTGGGACCTTATTTTAAGATATAACTGCCGGTGTAAGCGACCGACACGCGTTTTTAAAGCCCGCTTTGCGCTAATTACCGTCGCACATGGCCGAGCAGCGGTTGGGTTGAGGTTGTTAGCTAAACCCAGGCTAACGGGCAGGACAATGCCGGGGGGACACGCCGAAAGCGGCGACCCGGGGAATTGTGTGACCGCCAGGTGTCACTGTTGTTGGTTGTTTGTGGTTGGAATTCGGGTTTCATTGTTGTTGGCGCCAGTGTGAATAACATGGTTAAGGTGAATTATTGCTGATTTTGCATGCTGTGTGATACGTTTTTAAAACATTTCTTCGTGTTTTCATGTCTATATGGCAGCTATGTTTTGTGATGTGTTCATATTTGTTAGCTCTCTCGACGGAATATGCCTTGAATCTTTAGAAGAAGAGGGAAAAAATGTCGCCCTCCCATTAACCTCTCCGTAGTCGCGGAATTCATTAGGTCACAGATTCACGCGTAGCACGTTAAAACTAGGCCTCAAAAGATGTTGCTGGAAAAACCCAGCGGTTTTTTGGGGTGTTTTTTGGCGAAGCGACGTTGTGTGAACGGCCGATGGCGGCGTGTGAATGGATGATGTTGTGAATGGAAGGGTTATTTTGGTGTCAAGTTGAATGGTTCGCGCTGACTTGACGTTTCGGGTAAAGAATGGAGGGACGGATGGGTTGTTTTAGGCCCCGATGCTACTCTGCTCTGTGTGTGACTCGTGACAAAAGAGCGAAGGCCTCCGTTTAGCCAAAGACATGTATACGTTAAAATGTTGCTTGCGGTCAAATTATGAATTAGAAATTTATTTTGTTTGTTTTTTCAACATGTTTGTTTAGTATAACACCGCGCCCTCTTGTCTCCCCCATCGGCGTTTTTTCAGTTCCCAACGACCATCTTGAATAGTGAATAAAAAATGGCGGACTGGTGTGGGGAGAGGAGGAGAAAAAACAGGCCGTGGTCCTGTACTGTCGGTCCCTTGTCTGCAGTGGTGTAACATGTACTCAAATGTATTTTTTTTAACCTTAAAATATTAATACTGCAATGTGGAAATACTCTTGTTACATGTAAAAGTCAGTTATTCAAAGTGTACTTGAGTAAACGTACTAAAAGTATTGGCATCAATCAAGATGTACTTCTAGACTAGTACCAAAAGTAGGAAGCACTCATTATGCAGAATTTCAAGTATTCAAATGTATAAAAATCCATAAACTGACTGTTGTGAGCCTGTGGATGGTCTATTCGTATATTTGTATATTGTTAGGGCCGAAACAAGTGAAGTAAAAATACCTCAAAATTGAACTTCAAAATAATGTACTTAGATAATTAGTTTACACCACTGCTTGTCTGTTAACTGCATTTTCTCCCCTCGCAAAAACAACGGATGTAAAAAAAAAACATGTTAGATTTATCATTAACCCCACTTTGTCCTTCCTCTCTTGTGCTGCTAAAAACAAGGAGTTTCAACTCTGATCAAACTGAGTGAGTCACGTTGGTTGCCTGCTTGTTGTTGCCTAATCTAACCCCCACACAGTATAGCTTGCCTTGTTGCACACTTCAGGAAATTGAAATATGATGCCAGATTGTGTAGTGTGTTTGGTGTTAGTGAGAGAGATCCTGTTAGCTATTGTGTACCCCCAGGAGTTAAATGGCTGCCCCTTCTCTTGTGTGATTCGCAGAGACAGAGACAATGGCCCCGAGGGCATGGAGCCAGATGGAATCATTGAGGTACGTTCCTGCCACATTTTTCTTTTAACAATTTAACTCTGGTGATTCAGAGACAGGCATTTTATTTTTATTACCCTGACTGCATAGTTCCGAGCTGTAATATCGGATAGACGTTTCCTAGGTTGACCCCCTTAAAGACTTTTAACAAATGCTTGCTAAATCCAAATCCGTAACTTATCGCACATATACAGATTAATACATAATAATAATAATAGCATATGTAAATCTCTCATAGCTTGGGTACATCTGCAGTTTTTGAATATCCGAACCGTCGTGAAAATTTAAAAATGACAGGATGCTTTCCTGGTTTTAGCGAGTTTTTAACCTAACCTTGTTTTCTCTTTCTCTCCCTCGCAGAGCAACTGGAACCAGATCGTGGACAGTTTTGACGAGATGGCCCTGCGTGAGGACCTGCTCAGGGGAATCTACGCCTATGGTTTTGAGAAGCCTTCTGCCATCCAGCAGAGAGCCATTATCCCTTGTATCAAGGGTACGTGGATTTTCATTTCTTGTTGCTAAAGAACACGTTTAGCGCTTTGGGATCATGTTGTTGATACCGGTTCTCTTTGGCAACCCAAAGAGCCTCTGGGACGGACTGCTGTAAAGCGACATGAATTGAATAATGAACTGCTTTGGATTAGTTTTGGTTTAAGCGTTGTATCTGGAGATTGTTCTGAATCCGACCCCGGCCACTGGGCAAGGCAGTGTGCCGTTTAGTGTCACTAAGTCTTATATCTGGCACGGGGAAGAATGAAAGAAGTCCATTTTAATCCCAGTCGGCTCTGTGTGGTGAGACACGGCTGGTTCATGCAGTGGACACAAAACAAAACGTTAACCTAATCATGCTCCAAAAATAGCCTAAAAGCTCCCAACGTGTTGCTTCTGCAGTGCGTTGTATCTTGTAGATCAGCCATTTTTCAGCAAGCGACCCCTTCGTACTATATGAAAAGGGCAGACGGTTTAAAGAGTCTCTTCTCCTCTCCTCTCCAGGTTATGATGTGATTGCTCAGGCCCAGTCTGGGACGGGGAAGACCGCGACCTTCGCCATCTCCATCCTGCAGCAGATTGATGTGGAGCTCAAGGGCACACAGGCCCTGGTCCTGGCCCCTACCAGGGAGCTGGCTCAGCAGGTGAGCTGGCACACAAGACGGCGACCGTGTCCCCATTCTGCACAATGCCCAAGAAAAGTAGTTTTTGTGTATCCAAGGTTCCCTCTCCTGCCAGCTGCTTGTGTTGGTGAAAAGGACTGAATGTTCTTTGGTAGAGAAAAGTCACGTCTGCTCTCCACAGTGACAGGGCCCCACCGTCCCTGCTCACGACTTAACAGCAGACGACACGATAAAACAAAAATGCTACAGCTTTGCTTGCTAATTGGGTGTCAAAATCGCCACCCTTTCTCTCGTTGTGTTCCTTTGACTTAAAAGATTGATGCCCAAAGCCGAGGGCCTTCAAAAGGTAGCGTTACTTGCTAATTGGGTGTCAAAACCACCACCCTTTCCCTTGTGGTGTTCCTTTGACTTAAAAGATTGATGCCCCAAATGGTTGACAAGTGACTTTAACTACGTTAAGACATGTGATTGAGTGACAGACTGTCCCTTGGCCAGTCTCCTCCGCAGAGGATTAGGTTTGTGGCGTCCTGTTGCAAATGGGACGGGCGGTAAATAAGGGTGCGAGCCGGGAACATGGCTGTAACGTTGCCTCTTGTCTTTTCTCTTGGAACTCCTAACAGATCCAGAAGGTGATCCTGGCCCTGGGGGACTACATGGGTGCCGGCTGCCATGCCTGCATCGGAGGGACTAACGTCCGCAACGAGGTGACGAAGCTTCAGGCCGAGGCCCCACACATCGTGGTGGGAACCCCCGGGCGCGTCTTCGACATGCTCAACCGCAAGTTCCTCTGTAAGTCCACTTTGATTTGCCCTTTTTTTTTTTACCTCATTACATGTAGTAGGTTGTTAGTAATAAAGTTTGACTGATGGGTCATATTTTGTTTAATTAAATTACACATGCCGTGGTCTCGAATAGTAATTTACAAATTTGACACATGTTGATCAGCTATTTATCTAATCGGCGTGTATGTATATTGAATGTAAGTGGCTTAATCTGCCTCCAAAATATATATAGGCGATGGAGAATTGTCTGAATTGCCCCTGTTATAGTAGAAGATATGATATAGGCTGTATAGTGATGATATCCATGCGTGTCAACTGACTCTGGATGTCACCGAGTGTCCTGTGGGCCCCAGTCAACGTTCTGTTGGCCTGGACCGTCCCAGGGCACCTGGTGCTCCGGAGCAATGATCAGAAACCTCACTCTCTGAATACAGCAACTATAAACATTAGATGAACAGCAAGTTAACAATGATGGGAGGGACTCATTTGGAATCTAATCAAAGGATTTCATTCAGGGTTGGGTGAAGTTGTAGTGTTTTTTTTTAGGATGTTTTGGGGTCAAGTAGGTTGTTGTGGTGCGTGACGATAATTTTGGTGTTCGTTCTGTTAACTTCCCCAGCCTCAAAATACATCAAGATGTTCGTTCTGGATGAGGCTGACGAGATGTTGAGCAGAGGCTTCAAAGACCAGATCTACGAGATTTTCCAGAAACTAGGAAGCAACACGCAGGTATTTGGAGCAAGAGTCTAGAATGATGTGAACCCACAATGCTAAGAAAAGTATATTTATCATCCAAGGTTCCCTCTCCTCCCAGCTGCTTGTGTTGGTGAAAGGACTGAATGTTCTTTGGTAGAGAAGTCATGTCTGCTCTCCACTGTGACAGGGCCTCACCGTCCCTACTCGCGACTTAACAGCAGACTACATGATTAAAACAAAAATGCCAGCATCACTAGCCAGTGTCAAAATCACTGCCCCTTTCTCTAGTAGTGTTCCCTTGACTTAACATGAAAATTGAAGACCCAAGGGGCCTACAAATGGTTGACAGTGACTTAATTACTTCAGGACACATGATTGAGTGCAATTGGCAAGTCTTAAAATTTCACCGATTTTAGATTTTCTTTTGCAACATGTTTGTGTTTACCGTATGATGTGATCCATGGTTATGTGTCGTCATGCTAAAATATCCCACCTACAAGCTCACAAGTGCTTGTATATCGGCTATTTTAGGTGCACAATACCGACATAGAATCAGGCCAAAGTGTACTCCGGGAGTTCAAAGGAGTCATCTCCTGGCTCGGTGTCAGTGTTGCTCTGTACGCAGCGCCCACATTGACCTTCTGACTGTGTCTCCTCCCCAGGTTGTGCTGCTGTCTGCCACCATGCCCGCCGACGTGCTGGAGGTCACCAAGAAGTTCATGCGTGAGCCCGTCCGCATCCTGGTGAAGAAAGAGGAGCTGACCCTGGAGGGTATCCGTCAGTTCTACATCAACGTGGAGAAGGAGGTGGGTTTACTGGCACTCGACACTACTTTTTTTCACATCGGGGAATTGTTTTGCTACTATATGCAGTTTCGTGAGGTAGGGTTTAGGCATACTTTCGCTACATTAGGCATAGTCCAAAAATGAATGGCAGAAGTTTCACTGAAAAATAAAGGCTGCCCTCAGAAGGCATTCGAATTAATTCATGTCTAACGTTCATCTTAATATGGGCTGTCTGGGCTTTTTAGTAAGCAGAATATACTTGCTTTATTTTAAGCGCTGTAAATCAAGAACATTTTGTCTTATGAGTCATAAAATAACTTTCACATTGCATCCCTATTTTGGCCATGTCGTAAGAAGTATAACTTGTAGATAAGCTTTTTTTTGCCATTTGTCTCGATGGAAGATATGTTCATGGATTGAAGTTCATAAGTAGATGATCTACAAGCTAGATGATCTCTAAATGAGCTTGTAAATGGTCTTATTTTGGCTATTAAGATTTGGAGCCGTTAAATGTGGTCAAACCTAGCAAATCATATTCGGAAGCAAGCATGCTGTGTTTAATGAGTTGGCTGTATAGTGATGATATCCATGCGTGTCAACTGACTCTGGATGTCACTGAGTGTCCTGTGGGCCCCAGTCAACGTTCTGTTGGCCTGGACCGTCCCAGGGCACCTGGTGCTTCAGGGCAATGATCAGAAACCTCACTCTCTGAATACAGCGTCAACAAACGGTAGAAAACAAGACGGTAATGGCATGCTTCATAGTTGAACAGCAGCAAATCGGCTTGCGTAGGACTTATTTGGTATCTAATCGAGGCCTTCTTTTGACGGTAAGTGTACCGAGGCTTGCAGCAGTTTTAAAGGAGAGTTTTGTCTTCACAGGAGTGGAAGCTGGACACGCTGTGTGACCTGTACGAGACCCTGACCATCACTCAGGCCGTCATCTTCATCAACACCAGGAGGAAGGTGGACTGGCTCACCGAAAAGATGCACGCCAGGGACTTCACCGTCTCGGCCTTGGTAAGACCACCCAGCCAGCCACCCTGGAGGGGTTTATTTAGATCAGTGCTTCTCAGGCCGTGACCCCTGAAATAATCATATTTTAATTTGGGACCCCCACCCTACGAGCACTAAGAGTTAAGGCATCACAATTTGTATAACACGGTTCTATTGTGAAAATGGCAGATCTACATCCTCATAACGCCTCGCGTTGCGGGTCTCAGAAATGAAGAATAGAAACAAATCACTTGGCTTTGAGCTGACCAAATTGGCATGAATGTTTGCGTTGGTAACTTGCCCTTTCTAACCCCCTGCCACTGGGCAAGGCAGTGGCCCACGGTGCCACAGAGTCTTATATCTGGCAGGGGAAGAGACAAAGCAGTCCATTTTAATCCCAGTCAGCTCTTATCAGTGAGACAAGGCTGGTTCATGCAGTGGACACAAAACTATTTGTCAAAAGTGTTTCATGACCCCATGTCCTTCAGCAGAAGGATGCAATCACACTTAGAGTATTTGAACAAATGTTGCTCTGTGGCGGTGTCGCTGTGTTGTAGCCCTCATGTTGTGCATACTTTAACGTCTACCATTGACTGTGATGCTGAATGGTGCTTTCTTTCTTTCTCCCTCCTCCCTGTAGCACGGAGACATGGACCAGAAGGAGAGAGATGTTATCATGAGGGAGTTCCGCTCTGGCTCCAGTCGAGTCCTCATCACCACTGACCTTTTGGTACGTCAACCAACTGCTATGTTTCCCCTGTGGGCAACACATCTTTACAGTAGAGCAGGGTTCCCCAATAGGTGGCTACTTTTTGGCCCACACCAACCCCAGTAATGGTGGTATAAGAGCAGCAACAACACTAGTATATCGTCGTTGTCGGGTGGAAATTCTTATCTCAAAATGTGTACGTTCTTTCACAAAGTAAAGCCCTGCTTCATCATACGAGGCCGTCGCACAAAAGTAGTGAAAACAGCAGATCTACAAGCACCCGCGAGGCGTTGTGTGCTTGTAGATCGGCTGTTTTCACTAGTTTAAATCGTTTTTAAAATGATAAATGCAAAAGGAACGGTTTTGGACATACAAGATTCGACAACGACGATATCTGAACTGTCACTGGAGTAGCGGGAACACCACCGTCGCCCCTTGCAATGTTGTGGCCGTCGGCTTGGTACCCTAGACATGATTCGGCCCTGGGGGAAAACTAATCGGGGAACCCTGCAGTAGTAGCAAAATTCTACGTTTACAAGGGGCGCAACAGTGCAAGAAATGAAGAAAAGAAAACACAAACTGCAGAAAAAAAAACATTTGTAAAGATTGCACATCAGAACTAAATCTTATGGACTAAAGTGAGTGAGAAATTAGTTTTAGAAGTTTCTTAAATATTGTCAAGGATAGTGATGACCTTATGTCAGGGGTCTTCAAAGTTTTCTGGCCAAGGACCCCTTAGTTGAGAGAGAGAGATGAAGCAGGGACCCCCACAACCTTATAGATAATGTGGGTTTTCAGATATTTAACCACTTGAACGTCAATATTTGATCTTTCACTGTACTGGGTCTGCTCTTTTCCCCCTCCAAAGCTCTTTGCCAAAAATAGCCGTTCTACAAGCTCACAACACCTTGCGGCACGAGGCGTTGTGAGCTTGTATATCTGCTATTTTTGGCTAAAGTTCGCAGAATATGGACGCTAGGGTTCAAGTGGTTAATATAAAAAAGGGGGAAAAAAGATTTGGAGGACCCCCTGTAGTAATTCTGAGGACCCCCTAGGGGTCCCAGACCCCCTGTTGAAGACCCCTGCCTTAAGTGATGCATCTAGAGGACACTACAACTGAAGGCCTCTAAATTTGAAGATTGGATTGTTTTTATTCGAATTGGTGAACAACAACCACAAGTTCTCAGTAAACTGTCTCTGTGGTGAAAGTTGGCACCAAGTCAGGAACCTCTCTGCAGACACACCCTGCTTATCTTTCCTGTTATTGCAGAACGTTGACTTCATAACCGAGTTTCCTTGTCTGGTATGAATGCAGTTGGTAGGCTCAAGGGTCATCTGATTCCTTAGGTTTCGCTCTCGCTCACTGAAGGACTCAAAGAACTTTGAACCCTGGTGTCTTTATTCTGGGCATATCCTAGTCGGACATCCGGCAAAAAATTGCTGATCTACAAGTGGGCTTGTAAATGGGCTATGCAGGGGGAAAAGTTGGAGACAAAGTATAGATATATAATCAGTAGTCTCGCGTAGCCAGACAACTATTGCACAATCACTGAATGCCATATAGAGTCTGGAACTACAGCCCCTGAACGGCGAGTAATGGAAACGGGCATTACCGTTCAAGAAAATGTACTGTATTTTAAAATGTCATTTCTGCTAAGCAGCAAGCTAAACATGTTTATATGATTTTTATTTATATAATGATAAATGCGCACAATGTGAGACGGAAACGGAAGTGATGAGGAGGCTTCACTTCCGCTTTAACCGGGTACTCATCGTTCTTCTCTCGATGCCCCAGACTGGCGGGAGCATTTCCTAATCGTGGACATCGTAAACAGTCTGGCCATGCAAGATAACCAATCAGTAAAGAATATAGGGTTTAATTTGTAATGGGCTATTTTCAGTAAAGATTTGGTTTGCAGGGGACTAAGTATAGATATTCTAAGTGTGTGTGTGTGTATAGGGTTTAATTTGTACTTCATAGCATGCATACTGTGACACAAATAATGCTGAGAAGGCAATTTATGCTTGGGTCAAAGGTGTCATGCAGCAGTCAGTCAAAATGATGCATTTCCAAATGGAAAAGTGCTGCATTTTCACTGGAAAGGGACGCATTTTCACTGGAATGCGTCGTTTTGATCCAGTGCCATGTCAATGCTTTGTCACCCAAGCATAAATCCCTGCCTGGCTCTCCAAGGTTCCCTCTCCTCCCAGCTGCTTGTGTTGGTGAAAGGACTGAATGTTCTTTGGTAGAGAAGTCACGTCTGCTCTCCACTGTGACAGGGCCTCACCGTCCCTACTCGCGACTTAACAGCAGACTACAAAAATTAACTGTTTAGCCCAGGGGTCGGCAACCTTTTTGACATGAAGTGCCATGTTTTCATTTTCTTGATAGTCAGTGTGCCATGTCAACATTACGTTTGATCTGACACCATATCAAAATTGTATATTTCCAACAGATTGTGATTGTCCAATGGCTATACATAAGAACCTTGTAATACTTTCTTTCAGTATGTAATGATCATTACACTCGGAGCAATAACCCACCTATCTCCCAGTCCCCCACACCAGTCAGAGTTAGAGTGAATGTAGAATGTCATTTGAATGTAGATTTGACTTGAGGGGACTTAATTTAACTGACTAAACTTTTTGTAAAGTTGAATTTAAAAAGAAAATGTCGCTCTCACACTCTGTGCCAGTGACCACCATCCCCTGTGCCAATGTTGGCACCCGTGCTTAATGTTGGCTACCCCTGGTTTAGCCAATCTAGCAAAAGTGTTACTGTTAACTGGGAGGAACTGTGCTGGACAAGAGACGAGGTTAAAATAGTCACAGGTTTCGTGGAAGCACTGTTCTATTTGCACTAAGGATATACATGTCAAGATCAAGCATCTGTTTAAACATGCTATTTAAATGACATTCTTAACTCTTGGGGTCACCTCTCAACAATGTCTTAGTTAACACTGCCATAGTCATTGAATTGCTTCATATAGATCCTAATTAACAATTTGCATGACAAGTTGTCGCCTGTACATATTGGAAGAAAGGACTCGATGCCTTCCTGTATGTGTTGGTGGAGTCTGTCAAGGACAGTCTCCAGTGTTAAAGTACAGGATCTGGTTGCAGCATGCTGTGTCTTAATGAACGTGCTTGTCTTGTGTCCTCAGGCCAGAGGTATCGATGTCCAGCAGGTTTCCCTGGTCATCAACTACGACCTTCCCACCAACAGAGAGAACTACATCCACAGGTAAAAGCACTTAGCCACTTTAAAAAAACTAGAGTCTAGTTGAGGCTGACTATCACTCCTGTCTACAGGCCATGTCTTTGGGCATCTAAAGTCAAAGTAGAACAATCTGTAGAACAGCTGCCAACAAATCTACATCCACTGTTATAGAAAGTGATTCATATATCACACCCCCCTTCCCTAAAGAGTATTTTCATTGGTTTTGCAATGGCGGTTTCCATCTTTCAAATGTTTAGGCCATTCATTGAAGAGAGACTTCTTTCCCTAATTCTGGCATGTCTGAGGCAAACAATCTCGATTAATAGTTGGGCATTTTCTTTATGAAAATGCTTCCATGGTTTATAGGCGTAGGTGTTTATCGAAGCCTAAAGCTGTAGCTTTCTATAACCATGTAGCAAAGTAGTGCTTTGATCCTTTGGTAACTTCGTTCAGACTCACCATGTTAAATTAATGGAGAATGCTACAGTGTAGATCCCAAATTGTTGCATTCGTGCCCCCTGCCACTGGGCAAGGCAGTGGCCCGCGGTGCCACAGAGTCTTATATCTGGCAGGGGAAGAGACAAACAGTCCATTTTAATCCCAGTCAGCTCTGATCAGTGAGACATGGCTGGTTCATGCAGTGGACACAAAACTATTGTTTATGAAAGTGGTTTATAGGTGTGGGTTCTTATAGAAGCACATGCTGATTCTTCCCGCTCCCTCCCCTCTTCTCTCTCTCCACTCAGGATCGGTCGCGGCGGTCGCTTCGGCAGGAAGGGCGTGGCCATCAACATGGTGACGGAGGACGACAAGCGCACCCTGCGAGACATCGAGACCTTCTACAACACCACGGTGGAGGAGATGCCCATGAATGTCGCCGATCTCATCTAAAACCTGAGAGAAAAGAGAATTTAAAAAAACCGAAGATTCCGCCCGGCGTTTGGTTCTACATCCCCCCCGTTCCCCCCCCCTTCTCCCATCTTTCTCCAATTTGACCCTTTAGTTCACACTGATCCCAGTTCTGCCACGAGAGAGTCGCCTCTCGGCCCGACTATAAAATTGTCCCCGCACTCCTGCCCCCCCACCCCACATGTTCTCCCCCCCCCCCCCAATCAGCATCCCCCCCTCCCAAACCGCAACGAACTGTTAATGGAAGGCTGTTAGTTCTGATCCTAGTTTTCCTTGTTATATTTGCATTTCACAAAGTTTCTCTGGCCATCTTAAATCTTTGGGCAAGGATGGGCTGTTCTGTGTAACCTTGCTTTGTCTGCCTGCCTGCCTTAGTACATTTATGCCGTTGCCAGAGTCCAGGCCGCCTTGATTTCTTTTTGCGCTTCATTCCCAAACCGCCCATCATGTAGTCCCGCCAAGTCCTTGTCCCCCCCCCCCCCCCCCCCCCCCGAAAAACAAATGCAAGATCTCGTTTCGTTTGTCGCCATGCCAATGTTTGAACCCCCCTGATGGCGCTCAACAAACGCAAAAAACTTTGAGACCAAATTAGTTTCTAAACTTGTTGTTTAAAAGAAAAAGAAAAAAAGGACTGATACTTACTGAGTTGAAACGGTATGGTGGTTAATAAAATTGTCGACCAATTGTTGAAGTAATATTTACTGAAGGAATTGAAGACTGCAATCTCATTCGAATTTAAGAGCAGAAAAATAATCTGTGGGCACTTTTTTGCGGGGGGGTTGTTTTAGAAAGTGTTAGCCACTTTGAACATGTTTTTTTTTGGGCATGCCATTGGCAAATGTTATTCAGAGATGGTCGACGTGCAAGCCTAACGGGTCCCGAAAGAGGCTCGTTTCAAGTTTTGTGTGGCGTTTAAAAAGGCTTGTAGGTCGGCCGGTTTTGAAAACATTTCTTAATAGGGCTTTTTACACAATCGGAATAGTATTTGTCATAGCAAGCATCAATGTACTTGACAGAAATCACGTTCCTTTAATGTCTCCAACAAAAACACAGAAGCTCCATTAATAATTATCATGTTTGGAGGGGTGCTTGGGGTGCTTACACATACAGGGGCATCATCTTCAATAAACTGTATAGAAAAATTGATCAAGAATCGAGTCGTTTTCCCCCCTTTTCTGATCTTTCCTGTCTGCTGTGCGATTTCTTGTTAATACTGCTTAATTTTGCATAGAGTATAAGTCGTGAAGGTAGCGTGTTTTTTTTGTTTTGTTTTTTTCCGATTGCCGACTTCAAGGTTCAGACGCGTCGGGGGCAAACACACTTTTTTCTTTTGGCGAATAATTTTGCCTTTTCTGGACTGTCTGAACTTGTTGGATTTCATCTTCTAGCTCGTGATATTATATATATTTTTGTTTCTCTGAAGAATTCGTTTTCTTTCTTTTATTTTTCTTTGGCGTCAGTGTAACCTACCTCATGGCAATGTGGGGCGAGGTCTTTTCGACGTGGAAAAAGGACCAAACTGCAGATTTATTGAGTATATTGAGATTATTATTATTATTCCGTTTTCCGTGTTTCTCTTTTGTTTAAAAAATGCCTGTCATGAAGTGGAGTGAAGGGAAGGTCGGGGCAGTCCGGGAGATATTCCTGGGGGCTCGTTTATGATCAGTGCATATTTTTTAAAATGAATTCATTATTATTATTAAAAAGAAAATGTGATGGAATTGTTAACCGTTTTTCTCAAGACAGAAGCCATGTGATTAACTTTTCTACATTGGATTCTGTATAGTATTTATTTTAAATGGTTTTAAGAAAATAAAAAAAATAAAGGTATTTCTCCTTTTTTAACATGTGAAAACTATTTGGCCTCTCTGCGTTGTTTAACTTGGAACGGTTTTCCCTGCTGTGGAGTGTGACAGTGGACCTGTGGGGAAAAACTGTTCATGATTTGACCTTTGGGAACTATTCATCCTTATACTACTACTCAACCGGAGGTCATCGAAGCCAGGGTTTTAGCGCCTAAAGTTTTTTGTTGGATGTCCAGTTTTTCCAGAGACTGTCAAAAGCATCTTCTGAATCTGGGTGTTCTTCATTCCAACCCACCGGTTTTGAGACCCTGCACGAGTTTTTGTATTGCCACAGAACTGACATGGAAGCTGAGAGGGAAGCTGAGAGAGCTTCTAGTCTGGTTAAGAGGCCTGACGTTTGGAAAATGACCACAAGAGGGCGCCCGCTGACAACAGGTAAAATGGAACCCGTCCACATGACTGTCTAGAAATGAAACGAGAGTTTGGAAGCCAGCAGATTTGTCGAATACTTAAGAGAATAATAAACATGTATTTGGGGGTGTTATTAAAGTGCCACATCAATGAAACGACTAATATTTAAATAAATAGATGGATATCATGGAGATGGATATCTGTATGATCAATATCAAATGAGAATATCTTATGAATGAAATGGTGAAGCAATATAGCATATGGATGGATATTAAAATGCCACTTCGCTAAGTTTACATTTAAATGACCTTCGTACAACTGCATGCCTGCCAAACTCCTACATTTTACAGGAGACTCCTTTATTTGACCATTTCTCCTGAACAACGACTCCATGGGCCTCCTTTTCTCCTCCTCTGGGGGATTAATGGATTTTCTGGAGGCAGGTAAGTCATTTGTCAAACACACACACACTCCAGACCTGGACATTATAGTGACTGTAAGTGGGTCCAGCAAATTAACAAAATAGGTTTGGAATCTTAGTGTCACTGCTTGGGAATGTTATTGATGTACTTTTTTTTTGGACTAGAACTTCATGCATGTACGTTTTGTAATATACTTTATAGGTAGACATTTGTATAGAAAGGCCAAAACAGGGAGGGATCGTACCTATGTTCCCCAGGTTCTATATGTTCCCCATTTACCCCCACAAAAAGGCACTATGTTCCCCAGGTTCTATGTTCCCCACACTCCCACAAAAAAGGTTCTATGTTCCCCGCTCAATTAAGGGTTCCATGTTCCCCATCCAAAAATGCAGGAAACATTCATTTCGAATTATTAACAACTCGATACACACAATAATGGGGGAGAAATTACGAATAGTGGGACAGGGGACACATCTGGACACCATACTTTTGTTATGACTGGGCATCTGGACGAGTGGGCAGCTGGACATCTGGGCAATAGGGACATGTGGGCACTTGGCAGACATGTGGCCATTTGGATGAGTGGGCATCTAGACGAGTGGGCACTTACGGGTGGAGACATCTGGGTACCTGGGCAAAATTAAGATTGCCCAATGCCCACATGTTTTCTGGTGTGGAACATTTTTTTTGGTTGAGCGGGGAACATAGAACCTTTTTTGTGGGGAGGGTGGGTGGGGAACATAGAACCTGGGGAACATACCATATCCAACAGGGACTGGGGTTGCAAATTCGCCTTGGCTAATAACCCTATACAATGCAACGGTTTCATGTTTTTTATAACTTCATACATTGTTTTCTTTTCTTTTTGTATTGTCCCTGTCAGATAAATTTAAATAAAACCCCTAACCTGACTGCCAGCAGCCTATAGTGTGACAAAATTTCAAAAACGTTTAAGAGCCGTTTACTCGGATTCTTGTTTACAGGTTTGGCAACATTCAAATAAGCATTTCTTCTTCAAATATTTTCTGGTTTCAATTAATGACATAAAGCTTACATTCTTTCATAATCTGCAAAAAAAAGTAGAAAAAAGACCCCCTGCCCCCTTGCATATGCCCTAGCACTGTACTTGGTCATCAAATCAATTTCTGTAGGCATAATTTTACCTTTTTATAATATTAATGCCTGATAAAAGTGAACTGTGACTATGATCTTATTTCGTAATGGCATGTTTGAGTGCGTTTGTTCAATGAATGTTTCGTTTCAGTAGCCCTGTTTCACACATGCAGTTAGGATTATTGTCCGCCAGGCGTCGCAAAAGCTTCCATTTTGCCCAAATGTGTTGGAAATTGATCACAACACAAAGGCTTGGTGTTTAGTAGTAGAGAATAATGTTATAACAGCAAACCTAACATGTGAATCAATCCTTCTCGTTTCGTTTAATAGATAGGCTAATTACATACAACTTAATTCCATTGCTTTTTTAATTAAACGGCATTTTGATCGCTCGGATATTTCAAAGTTGCCATTGGTTTCTGGTGAACACCACGTGGCCAGGAAGTGGCGTGGCGTGTGCAGCGCGGAATACAAAAGCAGATATAACAGACCACCCTACGCCCGCAACGCAAAGCAGTCGTAGCTGTCAGTGGGCTTGTAGGTCTGCTATTTTCCCCCCGACGAGCGACACCGTCGTGCGACGAACTATGTATGCAGCTGTCTGTAACAGTTTCAACGGTCGTTTCTTATTTTATTTTTTAAATATTACACTCCATGACGTCATTATATCTCCTTATTGCAGAGAGTTGTTCATATTTGAGTGTTAATGTGACGTTTAAAATACACATAAAACCCACCAAAGTGGTTGTTATTACTGGGATTCAAAAACCCTTCCCGAGAGCGCAGTCGGCATCGCTTCTCGGCCTTTTGGCTAAGATCAAGTGTAGTATCTGTTCTTATCAGTTTAATATCTGATACGTCCCCTACCCGGGGACCATATATTAAATTGATTTTTGGAACTGGGAGATGGAATAGGGGCTTGCTCCGTCCACTCCACGCATCGACCTGGTATTGCAGTACCTCCAGGAACGGTGCACCCCCCTCTCACTGTCTAGAGAAATTGCCTGGTAACTAATAATAGGCTATATGTTATCAAGGACTTACATTTTAAAGTACATCTTTATCCCATGTATGAAGGCAGGGGTGTTCATCTGGGTGTCTGGGATCTTTAGCAGCCCAAGAGACTTTTTTTTCTCCTTTTTTATTATTAACCATTTGAACACTAATGCCCAAAGTTCTGGGAACTTTAGCCAGAAATATCAGATCTAAAAGCTCACAACGCCTCCCGAAATATCAGATCTACTGCAAGGCGTTTTGAGCTTGTAGACCGGCTATTTTAGGCAAATACTAGGTTTAGTGTAGAGGGGAAAGTACAGAGTGAAAGGTCAAGTTTATTAAGTATTGACAGTTGAAGGGGTTAAATATCTGAAAACACAAATTGATATGAATACAAAATACACTGATACACTGATTGGTGTCAAACTATGGAATCTCTGAACAGGGTGTGGGGGTCCCTGCTTCATCTCTCTCTCAACTAAGGGGTCCCTGGCCTGAAAACGTTGAAGTCCCCTGCATTAAAGGAGTAGATCACCCCCAAAATGACCATTTTTATATTGATTACTCATGCCATGGAGACTTGAGTTCAATAATATTTTTTTGTGTGTTTTTCTCACATTCCTATGACAAAACATGTATTATAGTAAATTTGCCCTATTGATTCCAATTTGGGTCCCCATCCGGAATCAATAGGGGTACATTTATTGCAATCAAATTATTGTCTTAAGAATGTGACAAAAAACAAAAAAATATTATTGAACTCATGTTGAAACTAGGACTGTAGGAACTGGTAGGAGTTTGATGCCGCCTCGGCGTGTCAGTGAAAACACGGTCAGAATGCAGTTTTGTAGGTAATATTGTCTTTACTGAAGTAGCAGCAGTACAGGATTGTGGTTGTGGTCTAAAAAAAGTAAAATACAAATGACAAGGGTTTGTATCAAACACTAAAAATATCAACAGTGCGATCACAAATAAATGACAAACAGTTCTGGTGTGAATACAATCAAACACAATAATTCTTTCAGGAATCACAAATCCTCTTTAAACATCCGTATTCAAGTTATCAAACAAACATTAAATACAGGTTGACACATAACTCAAAACTGGTACGAACTAAACCAAACAACTAAAATAACTTACAGTTTGTCATTGACGCACAACATGGAACAGAGAAGGTGTACTGTAGCTGCTGCTCTCTCAAGGATCTCTGCCAAACTGAGCTTCTTTGCATACAAAGCTGAACTAACTAAAACATAATTGACAAAGCAGGTGTGTTAAACGAACTCACTCAAGAACATCAAAGTCTCTTTGCATGCCCAGGTCATATTGACCTAAATCAATTAACATCACAGGAGATCTGCGCATGCCTGTTGCTGGCAAGGCAGCCAATATGTTTGGCCTTTCTAACACAGCCGCCCCCACATTTGGGGTCAAATGTGCTCTCCGGAAAGGCCAACAACCCATCAGGTATCATGGACTGTTGGGTTCGTCATCAGGAATCTCAGGTAGGACGATGAGGCGGACGATTGGTCTTGTGTAAACCTTGTCCTTAATCTGCACCTCTGCAGATCTAACACGTCCATCAGGACCAGGAAAGACTTTCGCCACCTTCCCGATCTGCCAGAGAGACCGGGGTAACTGCGGATCCACAATCATGACTACTGATCCAACTGTGAGGTCTGGAGCAGTGGTCCTCCACTTGCCTCTCACTTGCTGACTAGGTAAGTAGTTCTTGACGAAGGCGTTCCAGAACCTATCAGCAAGCACTTGCGAATATCTCCACCTCCGACGTCCTAGGAGCTCTGACTGTGGATAGACCACCTGGGGTAATGAGGTGTCAGGCCGCCCCATCAACAGGTAATTTGGTGTAACTGGATCCAGATCAGCTACATTGGCAGAAACATAGCCAAGGGGCTTAGAGTTGAGTATGGCCTCGACCTCAAGGAGAACAGTCCTGAGTACTTCTTCGCTCACTGTCTGTGAACCAATGGTGGTGTAGAGGGCAGCCTTCACTGAACGGATCTCTCTTTCCCATGCCCCACCAAAGTGAGGTGCTGCTGGTGGATTAAAGTGGAACGAGATCTGCTGAGCGGCTAGCTGTTGCTGAAGGTCTGGGCTCAGGTCAGAGAAGGCCTCCTTCAGCTCTCTCTCACCTCCCCGGAAATTGGTCCCTTGATCTGAGTATAGCTCCGCAGGTTTGCCTCGCCGGGCTATGAACCTCCGAAGAGCCATTAAGAAGGAATCAAGGTCGATTGAGGATAACACCTCCAAGTGCACGGCTCTGGTCGTAAGGCACTTAAAGATAAGGCCCCACCGCTTCTCCATCCTTCTGCCCACCTTCACCAGGAGTGGGCCAAAGCAGTCGATTCCACAGGAGTAGAACGCCGGTTTGAACAACCGGAGCCTGGGTGGTGGCAGGTCAGCCATCTTCTGGAGAGCTGGTTTGGATCGCCATCTACAACACTCGAGGCAGCCTCGTTGGTGGCGCTTCACTGCCTCCCGACCTCTTAGGACCCACACTACGCGTCTCAGTTCAGCGAACACTCGCTCAGGCCCAGGGTGGCACAGTTTGGAGTCATATTCCTGGATGAGTAACTTTGTGTAATGGTGATCTGGGTCAAGCAAGATGGGGTGTACAGCCTCAGGATCAAGTCCCTCCACTCTTCGGAGTCGTCCTCCAACTCTGATGACTTGATGGCTGTTGTCAAACTCAGGTGAAAGACAAAGGAGACGACTACTGGATGTCACAGGCTTACCAGCCTTCAGAAGCTTGTAATCTTCTTCAAAGCTCTCTTGCTGTGCATTTCTGAAGGCAATCATTTCTGCAGCTTGATAGGTGCTAGCAGGAGGTGTTCCAGAGAGGCTGGCCGCCCCATGCAGCTCCTGTGCCAGGGACTCCACCAGCTCTTTCCAGGTCTTAACTCTCTTATCATCTGTTCCCTGTGGATTGGAAGTAGCGCTCAGTCCACAGAAGGTAGAACGTTTGAGTTCTGTGGCATCCTCTGCCTTAGAGTGGTTCGGTGGAGGAAGTATTGGCCACTCGTCAGGGGTTAACCGTAGGAATTCCGGTCCTTGACACCATCGGTTGGGATTCACAAGCTCGTGCAGGGATTTACCTCTGGTGAGGTCATCTGCTGGATTCTTGGAGGATTCAATGTATCGCCAGTCCTTGAGGTCCGTGTGCTCTTGAATCTCTGCCACCCTGGTGCCTACGAAGACTTTAAATCGGCATGATTCTGAATGTAGCCACGTGAGGACTGTTGTTGAGTCACTCCAAAGCACAAGGTTGCGGATCTCAAAGGTCAGCTCATTCTTCAGCAGAGTCGCTAACTGGGCTCCAGTTACTGCTGCACACAGCTCCAACCTAGGTATTGAGAGCTGTTTCCGTGGTGAAACTCTTGAGCGGGCAAGGAGGAAAGAAATCTGAACTTGTCCTTGATTATCCTCAGACCGCAGGTAGGCAACGGATCCATATGCCCGTTCGGAGGCATCACAAAATATGTGTATGTCTCTCTTGGTATCTGGGTAGTCCATGTCAGCTGAGGTGTAACATCTAGGCAACTGGACTTGAGGTAAGTATTGGAGTTCACTCTCCCAGGTCTTCCAGGCTGTCAGAAGTTCTTCAGGGAGATTGGGGTCGTCCCAGCCTCTCTGCTTGTTCCACAGCTGCTGGACAAGGATCTTTGCCCGGGTGGTGTAAGGAAGTATGAAGCCAAGAGGGTCGTATTGACTGGCTAACACACGGTAGATGTTACGCATAGTGATATCTTTGTAGGTGACTGATCTGTGCTTGTAGCTAAAGGTGTCCACATCACAATGCCAGCTCAGGCCTAACGTCGACTCATGTGCCTCAGACTTATCATGGGCAAGCCACAGCTCCAAGTTATCAGATCTGGCCTCTGCAGGTAAGTGGCTGATGACTCCTGGCTGGTTACTGGCCCACTGGCGTATTTCAAATCCTCCAGAGGCAAGGAGGCTTCTGAGGTTGTCGACCAACTGTTTAGCTTCCTGGGTAGATTGCAGGCTCTGCAAACAATTGTCAACATAGAAGCACTTTTCCACAGAGAACCGCTCCTCACTGCCAGCACAGCTGTGGTTGAAGACATGCTGCTGTAGTGCATAGGTCGCACAACACGGGCTGCATGTGGTCCCAAATGGCAGTACCTGCCACTCATAGACCTGCAGTGTCTCTTCTCTCCTCTTGTTGTGCCAAAGGAATCGCAGAAGGGGCTTGTCTTCAGGCAGTAACAGCACTTGGTGAAACATACCTTTGATGTCACCACTAATGCCAACACTGTGCTCCCTGAAACGCAGAAGAACTCCTAAAAGGGAAGGACTCAACGTGGGACCAGGCAACAGGGACTCATTAAGGCTGCGGCCTTTGTACTGAAAGGAGCAGTCAAACACAATTCTGTTTTTTCCATTATGGTGCACCATATGGTGTGGGATGTACCATGTCTCACCATCAGATGGGGTCTTCTGCATTGGTAACTTGGCTACCGTTCCAGCTGATTCCAGCTTATCTATTTCTGCTTCATAGGCAGCTGCAATTTCTGGATCCTTCTGGAGGCGTTTCTCCAGGCCTCTAAGCCGTGGCATCACAGCGTTTGTAGGAGCCTGGAGGAAAGGTGAATTCTTCTTTCGAAGCAATGGTGTCGCATACCTGAGGATGCCATCCACCTCGACTCTAGTGGTCTTGGCTTCAAGGAGATCAATGGCCTGCTGGTCATCTCTTGAACGCGTCACCTGCTTCTCGCTTCTGGCTGGCAAGGCATCTAATTGCCAAAGCTTCTCCACATTCCTCCTTAACTCCAACTCTATCGGACTAAGTGAAGTGAACAAGCACTGCTGGGGCGCTAATTGCAGCTCTGCAAGCCTGGCAGGACCCTGGAGCGTCCAACCAAGCCTGGTCTTAACGGCTGCCGGACCACCGGGGGGTCCTAGACGGACTGGCTCGACAGGAGTAATCAGGTGAGGGTGATCGGCACCTATGAGCAGCATAGGACTTGCTTGGTCAAAGGCTTGTAGAGGAATGTCTTGGAGGTGCTTGAACTTTGACTTCAGAGTGTCCATAGGATACGTGTGATCAGCTAGGCTGAGACGTTTGGCAGTGAACGCATCACAGATCGGGAAGGCTCTGTGAGGCTGCGTGATAGGTGAGACACTGAAGGTGACAGACATGCCGTTTAGTGTTTGCACATCTTGTCGAATGGTCCGCAAGGCAAGTGATTCTGGTTGCCCTTGCAGTCCTAGTTTATGAGCAGCTGCAGGCAGAAGCATCGTGCGCTGTGAGCCGTCATCCAAGACTGCGTAGGTATCAAGTGTCTTGTTCTCATGACGTAGAAGGACCCGGACTACCTTGAGAAGGACTCGACTGCACTCTGCAGGGCGGTCTAGGTACAGTGTCTCTGTGGTAGAACTGACTAGGACAGATCCTTCCTCTGGAGGCTTGTAGTTGACGTCATGCAAGATCAGGAGATGTTTCCCTTGACATTTGCTGCAAGGCTTCTTCAAATCACACTGAGCTGCACGATGTGCTCTTCCACATCGCCAACAGCGTCGGTTGGTCTTTATCCACTGGATGATTTGGTCTTTATTAAAAGACTTGAATGTGTCACATTGACTCAGGAAATGTTCTTCGCTATCACAGTATGGACAGTAAGGCAATCGTGCTTTCTTTTTGCCTGTGTCCTGTGTCTTCGATGGTGACTCTGCTGACTGCTTGTCTTCAGCACCATGAAGTACTGTGGCTGGGTGAGAAGGGCGATTGTTGCGCTTCTGCTCTACCTTGGGCCCTTTGAGTGTAGTTTGGCTTTCACTGTCTTGGCAGCAGGCCTCCTCTTGTAGCCATTCAGAGAAATCTATCAGGTTATAGGGTCCAGGTTGGCGACGCATACATCTGCGAAATCCTGATCGCATATCAGAGGGAAGCTTGCTCAGGAGTCTCTCTACGTGCGAACCGCATTGGAGCTCTACTGCACCTTCGGGTCCAAGGGTCTGCAGCATTCCCACCAGGGCACGCACCTGCAGGGAGAACCTTTGGAAGGCTCTCGAGTCTCCCTGACGGATGTCTGAGGCATTCATCACAGTAGCTATTTTCCTCAGGGCTAACTTCTGAGGTTGACCAAACTGTTCTGTCAACGCAGCCATTGTGTGTGAATAGGGTGTAGGTGAGTTTAAATAGGCGTCGGCCACCAGACGAGCCTCCTCTAACTTGAGATGGTCCAGAAGAACTTGATAGCGAAATAGCTCTGTGGCATCAGGAGGTAGGAGGTTCTCTAAGGCAAGCTTAAGGCGGGTGAATTCACTAGGATCCCCTTTCGTGAAATCTGGAATGGTAGGAATAGGTCCTCGATAGGTTCTCTCTCTGAGATGTGCCAGTGGCTGCTGTACAGGTGTGGCATAGACCGGTCGGTGTGGCACAAACTGATGTGGTTGCTGTGCAGGTGTAGCATAGGCCTGCCTGTGTGGTGGATACTGATGCTGAGGATTTGGCATATAGGCTTGCTGAATATTAGCCGACTGTAATGGCTGTGAAGATCTTGGTGGGTTCCAACTGCTGACAGTCTGTTGTGGATACCCTTGTGCATAAGGCTGGCTGTTGGAGGCAGCCATGTACTGGTAATCACTGCTAGAATGAATGGGTGGAGGTGGAGGATAATAGCAATGCTGCTCACCTGGATGTGGAGTGACTGAAGGTTGGTTCCTAGGCAGGACTGGAGTCACTTGATCTTTAAGGACTTGTAGCTCACTCATCATCCTGTTGAGCGAGGCCATCCAGGGCTGTTCTCTCAGGTCTGCAGGCTGTGCAGTTTGACCCACTGGATTGCTGTAAGGGTTAACAGGTGGCTGCACATAATGCTGAGGTGCTGGGTAAGGATAGGGGCCAGGTGTACTGGCACCTTGAGGTGAAGGACCACCGTGAGCATAAACCCTCTGTGTATGCTGGTCACGAAATGCCAACTCGTTCGGCGTATAATAATGCTTTGCTTGCACCTCAGGAGTCTCAGGAACCTCCCAAGGTCGATGGTAGGATGAGGAAGGCCTTTGTTCCCTTTCTGATTCCACTGCCATCTGTGTATCGGACTGGAGTGAATCCTGCTGGTCACCGTGTCGTTCCTCAGCTTCATTCCACTCGTCCAATGTCTCATACTGGCTAATAGGGCTGCCAGAGCGTGATGAGTGTGCTGTTAATGCATAGTGTATGGCATCGATGTCTTGTGCCAAGGCTGTATGCCTCCGGCCCACGTCCTGTGCCAAGGCTGTCTGCCTCCGGCCCACAGGGTGGAAGTCATAGTCACTTAGGTAAGCAGGTGGATAGGACTGGCGCTTAGGGCGTGCAGAGGCCCCTGGAAGTACCTCACCAGGATAAGGATACTGCATTCTGAAGGCTGAGGAATCCAAGGTAGCACCACTGAATCCGGGCTCGATGGACCAAATGTTGAAACTAGGACTGTAGGAACTGGTAGGAGTTTGATGCCGCCTCGGCGTGTCAGTGAAAACACGGTCAGAATGCAGTTTTGTAGGTAATATTGTCTTTACTGAAGTAGCAGCAGTACAGGATTGTGGTTGTGGTCTAAAAAAAGTAAAATACAAATGACAAGGGTTTGTATCAAACACTAAAAATATCAACAGTGCGATCACAAATAAATGACAAACAGTTCTGGTGTGAATACAATCAAACACAATAATTCTTTCAGGAATCACAAATCCTCTTTAAACATCCGTATTCAAGTTATCAAACAAACATTAAATACAGGTTGACACATAACTCAAAACTGGTACGAACTAAACCAAACAACTAAAATAACTTACAGTTTGTCATTGACGCACAACATGGAACAGAGAAGGTGTACTGTAGCTGCTGCTCTCTCAAGGATCTCTGCCAAACTGAGCTTCTTTGCATACAAAGCTGAACTAACTAAAACATAATTGACAAAGCAGGTGTGTTAAACGAACTCACTCAAGAACATCAAAGTCTCTTTGCATGCCCAGGTCATATTGACCTAAATCAATTAACATCACAGGAGATCTGCGCATGCCTGTTGCTGGCAAGGCAGCCAATATGTTTGGCCTTTCTAACAACTCAAGTCTCCATGGCATGAGTAATCAATAGAAAAAAAGTCATTTTGGGGGTGAACTACTCCTTTAAGGGAATCTGACTGTGCACCAAGAATTGTGCATTTGTTGTTCATAAATAGTTTGACCATATGTGACTCCAGTCACATATTGTATCGAGGGTATGCGCATGCATAAAGTGAATGGCAAATCGAGTGGCAAGTCGAGTGGCAAAGTGAGTTTAACATTGTTCAACAGGGGCGCTGGAAGTGGGGTGCTGAGGGAGCTGCAGCTCCCCTGGTGGTGGGGAGGGAAACAAAAGTTTTTTTTTTTTTTCTTTTTTAATAAGCCTATATATACACACACACAGAGCTATATTAAAACAATAATGTATTTGACTTTGGGGAATAAAATATGTTGAAAAAAGGTATTTGATTATCACATGGTGACCTAATCACATGGTCACCTTGCCACTTCCGGTCAGAAGGGAAGTCAAATTTAAATCCCGCTTTGATGGCACACCATCTCATTGTTGCAAACTAACACCGTTGTATATGGGGAATAAAAAAAAACTGTTACAAAAATAATACCCGATTTTGTAGTGTGTGCGTGAGTGACTGTGTGTGTGCATGCGTGCTGTGTGTTGCACTGTGTGCTAAAATAACTAGTAACTATATAGTTCCTTGTTACACCGTTGTGCGGGGAATAAGCACCCGAAACCGTAATAAAAATAACCCAAAACCGGATAAAAAACGTGAATCTTTCGGCGTGCGGCCTTTGGCCGCACGCATGAACTCCTCCAGGCTCAGCTCACCTTGGGATTTGGGAGTTCCAGCGCCCCTGTTGTTCAACGTTGTTTAATGCAATCAGATATGACTTTTCTGTTTGGATGTATGGGCTGTCAAAGCCAGAAAGTAGTTTTTTTGCCACACAGTAGGCGTTCCCACATAACTTCCGTGTATGATGATAATGTCACGCGCATACCCTCTATCCACCTGTTTCCACGAGAATTTACTATAGCATTATTTGCGGGACACTTCGGGTTAACAGCAGACATACAAGCTCGCGTCGCAGATGCAACCGTTGTGAGCTTGTAGATCCCTCTCGGCTGCGTCGCTGGAAGCTGCCTGCACATTCTGCGCAATGCACGATGGGATGTTGGAAAGTTGTGGATAGCTGAGAGAGAGATGAAGCAGGGACCCCCTCTGGCCTCTACATATTCTATAAATGTGTGATGGAGATTCTCATCGATTTCATGGATTGATTCATATACTTATTTGACACATAACCACTTAAAACCTTTCATTCTGTACTTGGTCTGCTCTTTTTTTTAATCCCTACACCAAACCTATTTGCCAAAAATAGCCGATCTACAAGCTCTCAACGCCTCGCTTGTAGATCTGCTATACTAAAGTTCTCTTCAGAGTATAGGGATGTGAGGGTTCAAGTTAAAATAATTATCCAATCACACGAGGATTCTACCTTGTTCTAACTCTGAGTACCCCATGGGGGTCCTGGACCCCCTGTTGAAGACCCCTGCAATAATAGATGACATTTATGACAGGTCCGCAGAGAGTCCATCCATAGGTTAAGATGAGAGGGTGATAGTGACGGCAAGTGCATATAGTAACAGTCCGTGACGTTCCGAGAATGTTGGAGCGGGCAGACATTTCTAAAAGGGCCTTTTGGTGGTAATTTCAAAAATAGCAGACTTCCAAGCTTGGAGGTCAGCTATTTTCGGTGTGAGATACCACGCTGAACCTAAGCATAATCAAGTATACTGGAGATGTAGCCTAAATGCATGGATTTCTACACAGAGAGTGCAATTCTTTCAACATAAGATGCTGCATTCAAGTTCAGGAGAGTTTGGACATGGCAATTCTCTTGAATGCTGCCTTCACGTATATGGCATGGAAAGAGGGGCATTTGCATTTCTTTCCTCATATAGTTAAAACAGCATTCAAAGTTCTGGAGAGGGCACTTTTTACAGACGGGTAAAAGGGCAGGGGCTCAAGAAGCCCCCTTTGATGTCAATGTGTGCATGTGCCTGCTAACAGTTGTATTCTTCAGCCAGCAGATATGGGGGTTGTCATGTTTTCATCCTCTCTATGGCTATTGTAATGTGTGGGAAGCATGTGTGTGTGATGTGTTGCTGCCACTCCCCGGCCATGCATGCATACATCCTCTCTCTCCAGCTCTTCACCTGCATGGGGCTGAGCTCAAACACAAAGGTGATGATGGGCTGGGAGGAGGAGCTGGTGATGGGGCCACTGATTTACATTCTAAAGAGCATTTACAGTTTTAGCACCGCCTAAAACAATGACACCAAGTCAAGCTCCATAACAAAGCCATCATCACCACAGAGTGAGATGATGATGATGACCCATCAGCCAACTGTATGATTCTTGGACTCATTCATTATTCACAAACACAAGCACAAGTTACCAGACAGAAACCCCAACTGGTCTAAACCACTTTAGTGAAGTATTTCCAATTGTCAGTAATTTTACTTCATCTCCACTTCATCTCAGTGGCAAATGTTGTACTTTTACTCTTACTTTTACTACAATTATTCAAAAACTAAGGAAATTAGAAAACATACATTAACCACCTCAATCCTACATTTGAAAATAGACAATGTGACGCATTGTGAGGTTGTAGCTCGGCTATTTGTATAACATTTAAAACTTGTGAAATGGGACGTTCTGCATAATGTGTACTTTCTACTTTTGGTACCAAAGTACCAAAAGTATCAACAATGCCAATACGTTCTGAATGCCGCACATTTACTTGTAACAGGATACTTCTACATACTTCTAAAACAAAATTAATGAAAAAAGTATTAGCACATTAGAATGTCCTTCTAACGTGAAAACATGGCATAAGTCAGGGTGCTGCTATTATGCATGTATAAAATGTAAAATCCAATACAATATAACTTATACAATTGGGGTAGTTGTATTTTGCTCCCTGTTCTTCTATTGAGACATTTAGATCATGTCAAAGGTCAAGTCTCACCTATACCTAGACCAGGGGTTCCCAAACTTTTTTGTCTCAGGGCACCCCATGAATATATTTTTTTTAAATCCGAGGCACCCTTACATTATAATTTTCACTCCCAGCACCTTATATTTATAACATATCGTCGTTGTCGGGTGGAAACCTTGTATGTCCAAAACCGTTCGTTTTGTATTTATCATCTATAAAATGTACTAAACTAGTGAAAACAGCAGATCTACAAGCACACTTGTAGATCGGCTGTTTTCACTAGTTTTGTGCGACAGTCTTGTATGATGAAGCAGGGCTTTGCTTTACCAAAAAACGTACACATTTGAAACTTGGAGATGCGAGGTTTCTGCCCGATAGTGACGATATTTTAGTGATTATATTGCGAGGAAAACATTGAGATAATAGTCATTTTGGTTAGAACTGACTGAAAATAACTTTGTACTTCAAGTTTAAAATGATTCTAAATATGTTTTGCAAGTGTCCAAATAAATTCCAAATATTATCAAATGATCTCGCGGCACCCCTGGACTTCCGTCGTGGCACAACAGGGTGCCCCGTCACCCACTTTGAAAACCCCTGACTTAGACACAGGATCTGACAACAATTTTGACCTGATGATCAAGATTCAATTTATCCCCTGAGCCAGCAGGCTGGCTCTATTAGCTCAATGGTAAAGAAAACAAATCAACACTTAAAGCAGGAAACAGGGTGAGTGCAACTAAATATAGTGTCGCAGAGATATAAGAAATCAATTCAACGGGGGTCCGTGGCCTAATGCATATCAAACTGGGTTTTTCAAAATATATTTATTGAATTTTCACGGAGTTACAAATCATTCAAACCATTATATAACAATAAAGGAGCATTTCAAAAATAATTTCCACAAAGTTACATATCATTCATGACATAACAAAAGAGCATTTCAAAAATAAATTCCATTACAAATATAATTGCAGTGCATACCAGAATTACATTAGAAAAATAATAAAATTGGGTTTTTCAAAATATATTTATTGAATTTTCACGGAGTTACAAATCATTCAAACCATTATATAACAATAAAGGAGCATTTCAAAAATAATTTCCACAAAGTTACAAATTATTCATGACATAACAAAAGAAGAGCATTTCAAAAATAAATTCCATTACAAATATAATTGCAGTGCATACCAGAATTACATTAGAAAAATAATAAAATTCATAAAGTGTTTGCTGACCAATTTAATTTGGGGGAGGGTCTTTTTAAGTCCATTGTTTCAATATTGAAAATGGGTGGCCTTCCCCTTTAAGTACAGTACGCAGGTAAATTCATTATTGTCCACCACAGGACAACACTTAAAGGCCCAGTTCACCTCTGGGACAACCAGATCTTATTTTATTGTTGTTTGGGACATATTTTCGTATTTCAGCATGACTAGTGATGCAAACTGCATCACTAGTCATGCTGAAATAGTAAAATATCCCAAAACACAGATTGAAAAAAAAAAAAAAAAAAACAACAACTCAGGGTTGTGTTGATTGTGTCCCAAACAACAATACAATAAGATCTGGTTGTCCCAGAGGTGAACTGGGCCTTTAATGTGTTAATTGCCTGTGTAAATTGATGACTCAGGCTGTTTTCATTCTTTTGTGTTACCGTATGTGTGTACTTTAGTCTTTTGTGTGAGGTGTCTGCACGGGCGTAGCCACACCCACCTCCCCCCACTTTGCATAAAGTCTTCAGCCACTGCATCAGTCCATCCCACACTCAGTATAAATACCACTCAGAGAGCAGTAAGTCAACACAGAGCTACAGCTAACCATCATCATGAGTAAGCAGCTCAGGAAGAGGGTGAAACTCACGGCCAGCAGTGGTCAGGGCTCCTCTGAGGACCGGATGCCCAGTCTTCAGGCCCCTGGGCCTGGACCCGACAGGCCCGCTCTGAGGTCCAGCTCTGGAGGTGCTGCATCCGCTGACCTCCAGGACAAAGAAGCCAAGAAGAAATGCACTTCTTTCCAGATGGAATGGTTGTCGCAGTTTGTGGAAACAGCGGACAAACAAGCGGTGAAACTGGGAGATGTTTTTTCTTTTTCTAACGAGAAAGGAGTGATCTGCAAAACGTGCCGCGAAGCCCAAGTTCCGGGTGACATTTCGGAGGGGAAAGTGTGGAAAGAGTGGAAGGTGGACTACCTCAAGCGCCACGTCAAGACCAAAAGCCACGCGAACGCTGTTGGAATTCTACAAAGACGCACGCAGGAATCTGTAATCGGTGCGTTAAAGCAGGAGAGAGATGAACTACCACATCCGGACAGACCTGACAACCCGCAAGTTAAAGTTCTCATTGAAAATATTCTTCTCGCCATCAAAATGAACTCGTCACTGCAGAACGTTCAACTAATCCACGATCACATGGCAAAGCATGTGAGTCTGCCAGAAGACTGGCGAAGCGAAAAGGACGCTGTTGAATTTGTGCACAACATCAGCGAAGTCCTAGAGCACGAGACGATGTGCAATATTCGAAAAGCGCCGTGGCATACCCTGATAGTGAGCCTGCACAAGAGAACAGACCTGCTAATGATGTACATTAAATACAGGGAGGAGAACCAAGTCAGCTACAGAACTGACTTCTGTGGCATCGTTGAGTTAAAAGCACGCTGCGGTCAGGATATCGCCAAGGCCATCACTCAGTTCTACTCCAGACACGGGCTAGACCTGCAGAGAATGGTGATGCTGACCTCTGACGACTCCTCTGTAGTGCTAGGGAAGCGTGATGCAGCTGCGACTCTATTAAAACAACAAATACCACATCTGGATCAGCAACTCTGCATGATCCACGGGAAGGACATGCGCCTCAACGCTGCCTGGGAAGAAGTGCCTTTGATGCAAGAAGTGGAAGTTCTTCTCAAAGCTTTGAACGGCGTTGTGAAGTCAGAGACCGGCAAGGGCTGGTTCTTGAAGGACCTAGAAGAGGTTCTGGGCAGTCTGGCATCCAGGTCTCTGAGAGACTCGGAACCCAAGTGGCTGGCCTGCTACCGAACCATGCTCGCTCTTCAGAAAAACGCAGAAGGTGAATATAGAGACCTTGAACAATACTGCAATGACCGAGGCGATGCTGGAGACCCGGTGGCAAAATACTGTGGCAAAAAGCTGAGCGAGTATAGGCGTGTGCTCCCGTATCTCCAAACATTGTTGGGCGAGGTGGTGGACCTCGACGATTGCCTTAAAAACAGCAACCTGACTGTGATGGACGGGCACCACTTGGCAAGAGCATTGGTCGAGAAACTGCGTACCGAATACTGTGTGAATGAGGAAGCGGTGGAGAGGAGAACACCACTTGAGAAATATGTTGACATGTTCACTTGTTCGGTGACAGAACTCCTGGAGGATTTTTTTTTGGAAACGTACAGCGGTTGGGGTGCATTTGACATAACACTATTGAGACCAGACTACTGCGCTGACCTGTGCAGAAAGGAATTCATGGTCTCGCTGTTCGAGAAGTACAAGACCCTTCTCTGCCCACAATCTGAATTAGGGACTAATGAATATGCCATACGTGTGTATGCCATCAAAAGTGAATTTGAAGACTTCAAGTGCAAGGTGAGAAGTGCACATTCTCAGATGTGCACATTCTCGGACACGATGGCCGCTACGCTCCAACGCGAGGAGCTGAGGGGGGTCTCACAGCTCATGGACATCTGTGGTACGTTTCAAGCATCCGCTGCAGAATGTGACCGAGGATTTGAGTTGATGAACGAGATCAGAAAAGCATCCGGAGTGCCTTATCTGCCGCATCTGGAGCAGTTGCTACGAATCAAGTCGAGGCAAGAAGCACACGGGGCCATCGATGTGGACAAAGTGTACAACTACTGGAGATCTGGGAAGCACAGCCAGGGAACATAAGGTGATATTTTTGTTCCTGGTCAGATTTGCTCTATATTATATCACTCATGTAGAATTATCTATGAATAGTAATCATCAAGAGCTTGTTTTATCAGTAATAGAACTGCTAACATTGACATCATATCCAGACCAAGACAGTTGCAAGACACAGTGTCGTCATATTGTGTTTTGAACTTGTCTAAATCTGATGTTTGAAGACTAATGTCTCTATTCTTGTCTCCTATGTTTCCCAGAACAAGACCAGAGGAGCAGATGACGTTTTTTTTTTTACATCTGTACAATGGACAATGCACTTTTTTCCCTTCCGTTTCAGTATTAATCTTTTAGCCCATTGGCTATATCCTATACTGTGCATATACCGGTAGCAACATACACAGATATGCACCAACACATTCTGTGTGATTGTTTTTAATTCATAATGCCTGTCAATTCCCAGCCATGCAGGGCTGACCTTTTTGACCTATTTGATTACATCATTTTTCTACACTGTTGATAGTCTTACCAGGACAATGTTTGGATCCAATATAATGGAAATGTCTGCAACTGCAACACATGTATTATATCCTCTCTAACTCAGTTTGATGCATGCTTCTGTACTCCATCATTGAAATGTCACTTCTCAGTTTTTGATCAAATCTGTGAAAATGCAGCAGTGTACCAGGTATGTCAAGTCTATTTTGATTAAGTGGGCATAAACGTGTGAATATACTATGTGTCAAAATGTGTTCATCTATAATATCAATAAATGTCATAGACATGGAAATAACAATATTTGTTTCTTTTTTTATTGTAACTGACCTATAAATGATGAATTACTTCTCTAAATACTGTAGATTCACTACAGAGAAACATGTCACTGCAGTGGTGTACTTAAATATCAATCGTGTAAAAATAGCCTACTGAAAGTCTGGAATTACATTTTTACTTGAGTAAAAGTACAAAAGTCTGTGGCAAAGACTTGGTCTTGACTGTGACACATTTTAGAATTTAAGATTAACACACCATTTTAATTGTCTTATTTTGATCAAAATACCCAATTACTGAATGTTAAGTCTCCAGGTTTTCTTCAGAATACGTCAGTAACGTCACCTAAACTAATGTCCTAAATGTCCTTTTTTAAAGATTTTCTGAAAAAAAAGAACTAAAACTATACAATATTTCTTCATCATTTCAACCAAAACATGAATAAATAGTTAAACTATTAATGTAAACATGTGAGAAAAATGCTTATTTTGGTCAGTGACTTAGGCCAAAAAAGGTATAACGGCCTATCTCCGGAAAAGAGGCAGTAAAAACAAGATCCTTTTCAATAAACCTGGAACATTATTACTTTAACCATTATTTATGCTTTAACTATTAAAAAATAGCAGACATACAAGCTCACAGCGCAGCACTGAGGGCTGCGCTGTGAGCTTTTATCTGCTATTTGTGAAAAATCAAGACTTTTTGCCTCTCTTTTAATACATGATGAAAACGTTTGAGAACCACTGACACAGAAACATACGTTTTTGAGCGCTGTGAGCTTGTATATCTGTTATTTTTCAATAGCTAAAGTATAATTCCATATAATTCCAATATATCCACATAGGAAATATAACTGGGGTAACTTTGGCAACCTCTCTCTATCTCTCTCTCTGTTTGTGGTGTGTGTGTGTGTGTGTGTGTGTGTGTGTGTGTGTGTGTGTGTGTGTGTGTGCGCGTGCGTGTGCGTGCTTGCGTGTGTGTGTGTGTTTGTGTGTGTGTGTTTGTGTGTGCCTGAAAAGGTGTCTCAACAGAATATGTGAACGCCACAGCTGTTCATGCATTACGACCAATCAAATGATGCCAGCTGTGAAGACGCCCTCATGTAGAGCAGATAAAAAAAGACACACAGCCTCCCAGAAGACCCCAACCCAACATCCACTGATCCAGAGACCCTCCTAGACCACCTCAGGCTGACATGCTGCTGGTTCCTTAACTCCTACTGCTGGGCCTGACACTGGGTAAATTAAAATAATGCGTCTTCTTTTCTTCATGGAGGAAAATAGAGCCCCATACTGTATGTTTTCATATGACAGTGTTGACTGGTTCAAATCTTCTTATTTTTTCTTTTTTGACAGTTTGGTATAAATTAGCATACATACCCCCCATTTCACACAAGCTTTTTATCTCTGGAAAAGCCATAGCCTATACTGCACTGTCTGTGACATCTGTAAATGTAACTCCTTGTAAACCTTGTGTGCAGGCACTTACACACATAGACATCAAAGGGGGCTTGAGCCTCTGCCCTTTTACCCGCCTGTAAAAAGTGCCCTCTCCAGACCATACCTGAAGGCAGCATTCAAGAGAATTGCCTTGTCCAAACTCTCCTGAACTTGAATGTTGAAAGAATTGCCCTTTCTGTGTAGAAATCCATGATGTTACACCACATCTCCAGTGGTGACTTGATTATGCTTAGTTCAGTGTGGTATCAAGCTCCGGAAATAGCCAACCTCCAAGCTCACAACGCGTCGCAACGCGTTGTGAGCTTGGAGGTTGGAGGTTGGAGGTCTGCTATTTTGAAGGTCTGCTATTTTCGATATTTCCACCAAAAGGCCCTTTTACACATTTCAGACCTGCCTCTCTAACATTCTCTGCACGTCCCTGCTTTTGTGTGTGTGTGCATGTGCTTGCGTGCGTGTAGTAGGCACCCTGCATGCTGCTGCTCCCTCTGCCGAGGTGAAGCTAGAGCGTGGGTCCTGTCCAGAGTTCTGGTTCAGCTTCAACGCTCGCTGCTACAAGTACGTCTCCTCACCCATGAGCTGGATGAGGGCAGAGCGGAACTGCTTGTCCCAAGACGCCAACCTGGTGTCCATCCACAGCCAGTCGGAGCACGACTTTGTCCGAGCCCTCATCAAGAACTTTGACCCACAAGAGACATACACCTGGATTGGACTGAATGACTTGTATGTGGAGGGCTGGTGGAGTTGGTCAGATGGCTCCAATGTCACCTTCACCAAGTGGCATGACAATGAGCAGGATGGATGGTGTGCAGTTACTAACTATTACACTAAATGGGCTGGCGCAATCTGCGTTGAAGATTATCCTTCTGTCTGTGCACTTCGTACAGTCTGATCGTCTGATTCAACCTGCTGACTTGTACTATGGTCTCCAAAATAAAAGTACATTGATTGATTGATTGATTGATTGAAGAATGTATTAGAAGTTTTAATAGGAAAAGCTACAGTTTCATGGTCAACTAAAAGGATAAGTTCAGGAAAGCACATGTATGTGAAAATCTGGGAACTAAATTGTTACCAAGAAACGTCTTCACCATTAAAGGTGTGTAATAAAAGGTACTAAAAGTTTGAAATTCACTCACTCCCCATTTCCTTCCTGACAGTGTACTGTCCTATGAACCAGTAAGACTCCCTAATCGGGAGATAAGCGACCGTCAGGTCGCAGCGTGATTTTAGGGCAAATTGTGTAGGAGCAGTGTCTAAAAGGTGTCAGGCATAATCGCCTATAACATTTTCGCCAGGTCTTTTCGCGGGGCACTTTTGCCGTGGAGGAGAGTCTTTTCACCTACCTGTCTGAGCCATTTCGCCTACCCTCAATTCTGCTGTCAGACTGTCCATGTTTTCATATTATCTCTTTGTCATTTAAATATTATAGTGACTGTGACAGTGGTGTTACATGTCAAACCTACACACGGCTATCCTATGCACTCCATAGTAATCACATAAATACAGAGCTATTGGAATCAGGTGCGCCCAAATAATTAATTAATCCATGTCCCGATACTATACATTCTTTGGTGCAGTATTGAACAGTATTGTAAAAAAAAGGTCTATATAAGATATGCTACACCTAAATAGCCTATATAATCAACCTTGCCTGTCAACAGGCATAAAAAACTATTTTGCCATTTTTTAGGAATAAAATGTGATGTAAATAATAAATGTCAAGTAAACTGTTAGATTCACTTGACACCACTGTCACAGTCACTATAATATTTAAATGACAAAGAGATAATTTGCAAACATGGACAGTCTGACAGCAGAATTGAGGGTAGGCGAAATGGCTCAGACAGGTAGGTGAAAAGACTCTCCTCCAAGGCGAAAATACCAGGCGAAAGGACCAAATGCGTCTAGGCGAATATGTTATAGGCGAAAGTGCTGGTGACCTCTAAAAGTGTGTTTGAAAAAATCGGCCTGATGGTGGCGCTATATGGGACAGATCCATGTTGATGACATGAGTGTAGACATACTGTGTACCGATTTGCGTGATTTTTGGGCAAAAATTGTAGGAGCAGTGTCCAAAAATGTGTTTTGCAAGAATCGGCCTCATAGTGGCGCTAGAAGAGGGTCATGTGAGAATTGGGTGTAGGTTGTGGTTCGGCAGGCAAGGAGTGTGTGTGCAAAATTTGGCATGGATCGGGGCAACGGTTGCGGAGATATGAGCAGGGCAAAAGTGTGACGTGTGACAGACTGACGGACAGCTGGTCAAGGTTTTGATAGTAACTGCGACCTGCCGGTCCGGTCGCAATAAAGGCATAAATGCCCCAAAACAAATATTGAAAAAAAAAAAAAAAAGAAAAAAAACAAACATTTGGACCTTACTTTGAAGTACATTGCGTAGCGTTCTAATCGTGTGTAACTTGACAACGTACGTTGCTCTGCTGACGACTCAAAGGTGGGCGGCTTCGTCACGTTTTTTTTTTACGCCAAAACGTAATCACCAAGCGACGGACTTCTTCTTATGCTTTTGATGAGGAGCGTTAAAAAGAAAAAACCGACGTATCGTTGTTGGATCCCATCATCATAACGGCGGCGCTGCGCAGCCCCGCGTCTCTCTCTCTCTATCAAACATAATTACACCCTAAAAAACACACAACCTCATCCTGGATAGCAAACACATCCCCGCAACGACTGGACGGACAATAAGATGATTGTTAGTTAGAATAATTAATGTCTAACATGTTTATTTAGCGCTTCTGAAACCGGAAGAGCGGAAATAAGAGATAAAAGAGAGAGAGAGAGGGAGGTTACACCTGACTCTCTTCCATTCAATGAGCGGTTAGCATTATTAGCACCGTTAGCATACGGCACACAACAACAACAACAAATACGTATTTTTTTTAGGCCTATTAAACCGCCCTTAATTCCCCCCGCTTCTTTTGGCCTTTGTTGGACACGACATTCGTCCAAAACTGCAGGTTAACGGTGAGTTTATGAAGCTGGGGGTTGTTTTTTTGGGGTTTGGTTTTGTGTTGTGTTGCATCCCTGGTTAGCTTGTTGTGGAGCTTATTAGCTGGCGTTAGCCTAGCCTCCATACTGACAGTCTGTGTGTAAGCTAGTTAGCAGCAGTGGTGATGAAAAAGTACTCACATTTAGGGACTTGGGTAAATGTATCAATACACTGCAATATAGAAATATGTTCTTTAACAAGTATAAATGGCCGGAATTCAAAATGCACTTAAGTAGTAAAAGTACATATAAGTATCGGTGTCAAAATGTACTTAAAAAGTACCAAAAGTAGAAAGAACTCGTTTTGCAGAAGGTCCGATTTTACAAGATTTCCCATTTTTTAAAATCTTTTGAAAATAGCAGATCTACAAGCTCTCAGTGCGTCCCATCGCGACACATTGTGAGCTTGTAGATCGGCTATTTTTTAATTGAATTTAATTGAATGTGCGTTTTGTAATGATAATAAAAATTTAACTTTATAGTAACTCAAGTTTCCAAATAAATGTTAGTGCATTAAAATATTTAGATCGGAGATGTAGTGGAGTAGAAGTAAGAAGTATGGGGGAAATTGAAATAATCTAGTAAAGTGCAAATACCTAAAACTTGTACTTAAATACGTACTACAGTACTTGAGTAAATGTACTTAGTTACTTTACACCACTTAGCCTAAAAAACTAGCTTAACGACTAGCGAGGCTAAAACACTCAAGCTAACACAGCCACACAGACAAGCACTGCCATCTGTCTGATTTGTGGCGTTGATTTGGATGGATAAAGGCGTTGATTATTGATTATTGGCTTTTGTTTTCGCCTAGATGACGTGTTAATGTCACACATTGTGTTGTTGCACGTTATTGGTGAGCAGAGGAGGGGGCTTTAGCTTTTAGCCTCTCAGGAAGCATCTGCATCACTCCTCTCATCACCTCTCCATCATGGGTGGACTTGGGGTTGGGTGTGTGCCTCGGTGGGTGGGGGGTAAATGCGATCGGATCAATACTTCGATCAGACATTAATTAAGCAGAGAGCCATGCATCAACTGAGTTCCATTTTAGGTGTGTTAATTGCTGCACAATCCTCCTTATCCTCCTTAATCTTAGTTCATGGAATTCTCTGCAAATGTGCATGCATGCAGGCATACTCCCTCTCCCCCAGTAAATATACCAAGCCTCATACCTACCTAGCTAGCTAGCATGATGCTAAATCAATGAATTGAGTTTGAATTGTTGAAAAGTCAGTGTATTTTTCTGCAGAATATTCCCCCTCCTAATTTTAGTTCCTGGAATTCTCTGCAAGATGCATGCATACTACCTCTCCCCCAGTAAATATACAGTACCAAGCCATACCTACAGCTAGCATGATGCTAAAGCAATGAATTGAGTTTGAGTTGTTGAAAAGTCAGTGTATTTTTGCTGCAGAAGCCTCCTCCTCCTAAATCCTAGTTCCTGGAATTCTCTGCAAGATGCATGCATACTATACTCCCTCTCCCCCAGTAAATATAATAAGCCTCCTACCTAGCGAGCATGATGCTAAAGCAAAAATGAAATGACAGATAAGACAGTGCTCTGTGTGTGCACTCCCTCTCCCCAGGAAATATACTAAGCCATCCTACCTAGCTAGCTCTCTCTTGTTCTCTGCAACATGCATGCATGCATACTCCCTGCTCTCCCCCAGTTAATATACTAACCCTAAGCCTCCTACCTAACTAGCATGATGCTAAAGCAAAAGATAACAGAGTGAGTGCTGTGTGTGTGCACATGGCAACATGAAGGACAATATTGCGTTTCTATTTGTATGTTTTTGGTTTTGGGAGCTAATTGGTAGTTATGTTCTAGTCTGTGCATCAGGCCATGTTGACTGTTTTTGTCATGCACTGGCCTTTTAATGGCAGTGATGGAATAAGACAGGTAATCTGCATATTTCACTAGTGTAGAAAGGTATTGGCAGGGGTCCCACGGTCATGAAATTCCTGGAAGTACTGGAAAAGATTTGGAATTGATCAAGGGTCCTGGAAGGTCCTGGAAAAAATGGCTATGCATTGTCTTTGGTTATTGATTTAGTTAATACCTCTGAAACTAAACATTGGCCAAATTGTCAAATATTAGAGTCAGAAATTGTGAAAATAGCAGATCTACATGCTCACAACGGCGTTGTTGTGAGCATGTAGATCGGCTATTTTCACAATAGAACCGTGTTATACAAAAGTCCTCAACTCTCAGTGCTCGTCAGGGTGCCGGGGTCCCCAGTTCACCTATGATTATTTTGGGGGTCACAGCCTGAAAAGGTTGAGAACCACTGGCATACACTGCCTGTCTTTGGGCATTGCACATAGGAGTAAGACTCGTTATTGAGCTGAATTATTGTTATATAGTCCAGGAAATTGGGTTAAATATTCTGGAAAAGTTTTGGAAAGGTTTTGGAAATTAATTTGTAAAAATGTGTGGGAGCCCTGTATTGGTATCAGTAGGAATACTCTGTTACTTACGAGTACAAGTTTGGTTTCCAAAATGTACTTAAAAGTGCAGTAAAAAAAGTATTGGCATGAAAATGTACTTAAAGTACTTAAAAGTACTCGTTGTGCAGGAGGTCTCATTTCACATAGTTTTAAAATGTATTAATAAATCCTTTGAAAATAGTAGATCTACAAACACGTCCGTACGTTTGTAGACACTTGTCGATCTGCTATTTTCAAATTGCCTACATAAGTTTTCATATAATTGCAAGCTTGTGACGCGTTGTCCTGGTAGATCAGCTATTTTCAAATAGCCTATATGTAATTATGTATAAGCCTAAAGTAGTTCATGTATGTTTTATGATATCATAATTTATATCTGCAAAGTAACTCGTAACTGACGTTTTCAAAGCATTGTAGTGGAGTACAATGGGATGTAGAGTAGAAGTAAAAGAATCAAATCTGAAATACACCAGTAAAAGATATCTCGATTGCACTACAGTACAGTAGCTGCTGAGTAAATGTAACTAATTACTGAGACCGTTGGTGCAGGCAGTGTTTAATGTGTCTGATGATGCCTCAGGTAATGTAAGTCTACTTCTGGAGTCTTTCACTGTTTTCCGTTAATGTATTAACAAAGCTGACGTGGAAAGAAAAACGACTTCTGGTTTTTGCCCTGACTCCATGACCCAGGGCAGGGATTACTTTCTAATTATGTAGATTTACACAAAATGCTGAAGCTCATGCTATTTATTTACTGTAGGACCTCACACACTCTGGGTAAGAGAGTCTGCTAAATCAGGGGTTCCCAAACTTTTTCGTCTCAGGGCACCCCATAAACATGTTTTTAATCTGAGGCACCCCTACATTATAATTTTCACTCCCAGCACCTTATATTTATAGCATATCGTTGTCGGGTCGGGTGGAAACCTTGTATGTCCAAAACCGTTCGTTTTGTATTTATCATCTATAAAATGTACTAAACTAGTGAAAACAGAAGATCTACAAGCACACAACGCCTCGCATCGCGAGGCGTTGTGTGTTTGTAGATCGTCTGTTTTTATGTGCAACGGTCTTGTATGATGAAGCTGGGCTTTGCTTTACCAAAAGACGTACACATTTGAAACTTGGAGATACGAGGTTTCTGCCCGACAGTGATGATATTTTAGTGATTATGTTGCGAGGAAAACGTTGAGATAATAGCCATTTTGGTTAGAACTGACTGAAAATAAGTTTGTACTTCAAGTTTAAAATTATACTAAATAATATTTTTTCAAGTGTCCAAATGAATTCGAAATATTATCAAATGATCTCGCGGCACCCCTGGACTTCTGTCACGGCACCCCAGGGTGCCCCGTCACCCACTTTGAAAAGCCCTGTGCTAAATGACCAAATTGTTTTAGACATGTAAAAGTAAATTGAACTAATCGATTTAACCAATTTATACAAATATAGATATATTTGGTATTAATATTAATAATTGTCCCTATTGTGGGCATGTCATATCATTACCCATAGCCTATAGGTGAAGAGCTGTGACAAATGTCACAAATAGTTATAGAGCTTGTAGATATGATATACATTCTTTTTGTACAACGCCATTGTGCAAGTTCTGTTTTTGACTGCGGGGTGTAAGGGATTTCAAGATGTCTGATTTTCAGATAACCATGTTTAGGATATTACACAATAAAATCAAGTGTGTGTGTTTAACTGAGAAAGTGTACAAATGGACCCTCATAGGGGTTGTTGAGGTCCATTTTGTATACTCTGATAAGCCTGTCACAATTATTACATAATCGTCTAATCGCTATTATTTTTGTCATAATCGTTTTACTCGCCTCTCTGAGTAAAAGGGATTCCCTCTTTCCCGGGTGTTTCGCCTTGATTGCATCTAAACTTTGCAAAAACTAAGCTTTTGTATCTAAACTTCAATAAAGCTATTACCCTAACCTCACAAACCCCTGTGCCTAACCATAAACCTAACCTCACAGAAATAACCTCAAAATCCCTGAGTTCAACTGAACACTGTATTTTCCGGTGCAGTGCTCTGTATCTAACATAAAGTCTCTGGTTGGTTGGTTTGTGTTGCTGTAGGCGACGAGCTGGCGCAGGTCGTGGGGTGCCCGTGGACCATGAGAGACAGCGGTGGCAGCCTGGCCCAGACCCGCTGGCAGGGGGACCTGGGCCTCACCGCCGTGGGCCAGGAGGACACCGGAGGAGGTGGGTGACCCCCTCTCTGAGCACTCATCCACTACACAAGATTCAATACTTTATTGCCATGTCAACAGAGTTGATTGGAATTTGTTTTAGTGCAGCTCTTTAAAACATACATAGAACATACATATAGACAGACATACATAAACATACATAGAACATACATATAAACAGACAACACGGGTGGGAATGCATACAAAAGATACAAAAGTACAAAAATAGATTCAGTTCATAAATACGAAATCTATATAAATAAGAGAAATAAATAACAATTCATTAATCATGTGAAGCTTGTAAAGTGTGTATAAATGAAGGATCCGCGTTCAAGAGGCGGACAGCTTCAGGATAGGTACTGTTCTTGAAGCGGGTGGTCTTGCACTTAAGAGACTGGAGTCTCCTGCCTGAGGGCAGGGTTACAAACAAGGAACTAGCAGGATGAGGGGGATCAGCGATCACCTTCGGAACGAGTGGTGTAGATGGAGGAGACAGTTGGAAGGGCATGGCCCGTGATCTTAGATGCAATGCGCACAACCCTTTCCAAATGCCTCCTCTCTAAGGCGGTTGTATTGCCGTACCACACTGTGATTGAGAAGACGAGGACACTCTCCACAATGGCTCTGTAGAAGTGAACCATCGCCTCACCACTCACACCAAACTTCTTTAGCTGTCGCAAGAAGTGAAGCCTCTGGTGGGCTCTACACAGGATACTCCTAGTGTTAACCTCCCATTTCAGGGAGTGGCAAATAGTAGTGCCAAGGAATTTAATACTATTGACTTTTTCAACAGACTGGTCACTAATGACCAGGGGGGAGAGCACTGTCTTGTTTTTACGAAAATCAATGATCATTTCCTTAGCTAAGCTAAGTTTAATAGCAAGTTATTGGAGGTGCACCAGTCTACAAGGTCTGCCACCTCATCCCTATAGGCTGACTCGTCACCGTTTTTAATGTAGCCAACCACAGTTGTGTCGTCTGCATACTTAAAAAAGGAAACAGCTGGTTCTCAAACCTTTTCATGTCAAGGACCCACAAATTGACACTTATTTAGCCCATGGACCCTCCACTTGAAAAGAGAGACCAGGGACCCCCATATAAGAGAAGAGGTAGATCAGCTATTTTGGGCCTAAAACATGCCCAGTTTTAAGTGGTTAAATTATATGGGTCTACTCTTCTACCGAGTTTACTCTGAACAGTTTCGAGTATCAGCCGTAAGTGGTTTTTCATAGCGGTTTTAAAGGAAGTTAGGGATTTAGGTAGGAAGGTAGGGCGTTCCACATTTTAGTGGTATAGCAGGAGAACGAATTTGACCCGTTGTTTGAGCCGAATCTGCGTTGAATATGATCTGTGGAGCTGCCTCTGGTGTTGTAGTTGTGGACATCCTTGTAAACGCGGAGAATCCTCAAAACGTGTGATGTCGTCATGGCTCACGTGACGTCGGCGAGTACATTGGTGCAGAACCGTAGAACCATGTTGCATTGGTGTGCAAACCAACGGCTGTTATGGGAAGTAGAACGGAAGTGGTTCAAGCATTGTGTGACTGATCTTATCTGGCAGCGCGTCACACCGCCACCTAGCCACCTGGCATGCACACTACAGCGTTCTCAATCACCATTGTGTCCATCTGAACGCAACATTTAAAGCGAGAACATTTGGTCGTTTTCTATTCTTGCTCGTTGGCGTGTAAACGTCGCATTAGTTGAGCAGAGTCCCCCAGGGGGCTAGACTAGGGCCCCCTCCTTTCCCCCTCTACTACACCAGAGCTCTTCCCGGAAAACAGCAGTTACAACAATCAGCCGTACATCGTCTACTCCTGAATGAGGACGCAAGGGTTCATGTGGTTAATCCAGGACACACACACACACACACACACACACACACACACACACACACACACACACACACACACACACACACACACACACTGGCTCAATAAAGATACAATTTACATGGCAATGTTTCGGTCAAGGACTTTGTTCTCTTCAGGAGAATGAAGAAAATACAAATAACTATTTGTATTCTTTTGAAACAAAGATGCAACAGATTGGAAGGTCCTCCTCCATTGCAAAAAGTGAAACTTGTTTGTGTGGTTTAAAAAAAACGACACATAATTCAATATTAGTGCATACAGAAGACTACAGAAGGTACACAACATGTGTTTGGAGTTCAGTGAACTTCTTCAGGAAACAAATGAAGTAATGCCAGTTTATCTACTGACAAATCTTTCATAATATCCTCTCTGTCGGTTGGAAAGGTCATTATGTCCAAAACTGTTACCTTTGAGGATGCTAGTCTTGCTACCGCTGGACTGAAAGATGTCCCACATGTAAAATCAGCACTTTTTATACTTATTATCCTTTTTATAATTTGTATTACGGAGATCAAAGGGCGACTGCCCCATAGGTCGAACTCCCGTTGGGTTGAACAGCGTCGGCATGTTAGATAATCACCCGCGTCACGGTTACTGAGGTTAGGGTTAGGGTTAGGTTGAGTTTGGTGGTCCAAAGGGTGTTCGACCTAATGACATGTTACCGGTCAAAGGGGGCTGTGATCAAGCTAAAACCTGTCCCAGCTAAATGATGAGATTGTAAAATGAAACCAATTGGACCCGTAGTTCCATGTTACACTCTCAAGAGTGTATTTTACATTTTGGGTCTGAGTCAAATCGTGGTCCGTGGCTCAAATGCAGAATAAATAATGGACCATCTTTAAGGGTCCATTTGGTTAGCAACTCTCCATCATTTAGCTGGGGACCACTTGGAACCCCCTCAAGTGGTCCCCGGACCACTGGTGGAGAAGCACTGCTGTAGCCTAATTTATGTGGCATGCATGAATCCACTGTGGTGCCACATGCGGTCAGATACTGTAGATCAGTCCCCTCTCCGCCTGCAATGGGATGCGGTTGTTGATGGCGTGTGAAAATGTCCTCATGTCGTCCTGTGGGAAGAGATGTCCTCTCAATGTCCTGTGAGCTTCACTGTTATGTTCTGAAGGTCTGCATGTCCTTCTGGTCTGAAGGGCTGTAGAGCAGTGGTTCTCAAACCTTTTCATGTCAAGGACCCCCAAATTGACACTTATAAGCCATTTCTACTCTGAATTACAGACCCGTAAGGGTCCATTTGGTTCCTGACTATCTAACATTTAGTTGGGGACCCCCTGGAACTCCCTCAAGGACCCATGGGTGTCCTCACCCGGACCCCATGCTGTAGAGCAGGGGTTTTCAAAGTGGGTGATGGGGCACCCTGGGGTGCCCCATCTAGTGCTTGTAGATCTGCTGTATTCACTAGTTTAGTACATTTTATAGATGATAAATACAAAACGAACGGTTTTGGACATACAAGGTTTCCACCCAATAACGACGATATGCTATAAATATAAGGTGCTGGGAGTGAAAATTATAATGTAGGGGTGCCTCAGATTAAAGAAAATATTTATGGGGTGCCCTGAGACAACAAAGTTTGGGAACCCCTGCTGTAGAGAATGTAAGCAGTATATACGGTAGACTCCTCAGAATTGTGGCGGTTTAACAAAGACCCTTTTTATTTCCTTTTCGTGGAAGTAGAAGTAGTACAAGTGGAGAACTTAATAAAAATTGATAGGCAAGTCTCCGCTCCTGTGTTATGTTTGTTGCACAATTACAATTACTGTATGTGTGGCATGATACAGATTCTCTAGAGGTTTATTCAGATTCTCTAGAGGTTTGTTGCAAACTATTTTACTCTGCCTCGCCATGTTTTGTTCTTCTAACTCTGGGAAACGCTAGCAGAGCGGTCCCAGATGACCTGGGATGTTTGGAGGGGTCATGGAAGCAAGTCAGTTGTGTATTGGCTCTAAAATCCTGTCTCCAAATATTGGCCTAAGATGAGCAGCAGTCATTCTACGACTCACCGTAGAGACCTGAGAATTGATCAGTGTAAATGTGTTGTTCAGCTTTCTTAGTTGTAGTTGGAACTCTGTAAGCATCTGCATTCTGAATGAGCATTTGCTGTAGCCGTCAGAGAGATTGTTTTGAGTGGCATCTGTCTAACCTGTGGCATCTGTCTAACCTGTGGCATCTGTCTAACCTGTGGCATCTGTCTAACCTGTGGCATCTGTCTAACCTGTGGCATCTGTCTAACCTGCTGCAGATAAAAGACATTTAATGTTTTATTTCGACGTCTTGTTTGGACATGAATCGTGTAATTCTTGCTCTCTTTCCAAGACGTTAAATAGGCTTGTCGTTTTGTTGTTGCCTTGATGTGGCTGTTAAAAGGTTGCATCTGAATCCATAATTACACCAAGATGTTTGTTTGGCTCAACGTTTTCTTTTTTTCCCCTCCTTAACCACCAAAGACGATTATCTGGGTTTTGTCTTTTGTTGAGCTGAAGGAAATCTTGGCGCACGCATGCATTATCCGTGAATGCACGGACACGGAAATTCCGCGACACAACAGACAGCATTGAGACCATAGTCACTCAGCAAAAGAGAAACGCAATACACATCACCTTGATTATTTCTAATTCTTAACCCTCGTCTTGCAGAAATACCCCTTGCCATTCAGAGTAGTTAAAGGAGTAGTTCACCCCCAAAATGACATTTTTTTTCTATTGGAGACTTGAGTTTAATAATATTTTTTTGTATTTGTCACATTCCTAATACAAAAAAAAGGATTATAGTAAATTTACCGCCATTGATTCTGAATGGGGACCCAAATAAGGCCCTGGATGGGGACGGGTCAGCATCAATGGGGGTAAATTTAGGGTCAAGGCCCAAGGGTCAAGTAAATGTACCCCCATTGTTTCTCAATCAAATGCATTTGGGCCCACATCCAGAGCCTTGTATTTGGGTCCCCATCCAGAGCCTTGTATTTGGGCCCACATCCAGAGCCTTGTATTTGGTCCCCATCCAGAGCCTTGTATTTGGGTCCCCATCCAGAATCAATGGGTGTAGATTTACTATAATACATTTTTTTATCTTAGGAATGCGACATCCGAGTTGGATGCGTGTTCCTTGTCAAAAATTCGCCGATCGACAAGCTCACAACATGGTGTCACACTGCGACACGTTGTGACCTTGTTTTCGTGGTGTTTGTAGCACCCACACACTAATATAATCGGGCTTAAATCTGAAGTTATTATCGCCTAACTAAGCAGGCATATTTTTTCTATCTATCCAGACTCGTAACACACATCTGTGGAGGCTGTTCTAATCAAATAATGATCAACAGCTGGCTCTGTATCCTCCAGGGAAGATGGAACACACAGGACGACGTACTGTACAGTAACCAGACACTTAAACAGAATGATTTTAGAGATGATAATTGCTGCAGAATTATGGTTACTTTAACTGTAGAAGCAGAAGTTCAGTCGAGGTCGACATAAAAACAAAAACAAAATTGTGGTTTGTGGTTTTAAAAGCAGCCGAGAGCTTAAATGTTGTTTGGGTGGTGGTGACGGAGTATAAATGAAGACTAGGATGGCTAGAAAGGGATTAAAAAGGTTTGGTCGGTGCGGTTGCAAAAGAAAATCCCTCATAATATGGGGTTGTGGCATAAACAAGGTTTGAGAACCCCTGGATTAGAGCTTTTGAAGTGGTGTAACTAGCCTTCTAAAACGGCTAGTTCCATTCCTTGATTCTGATTGGCTGGTTTCCCTTAATTGCTGTGGTATATGAGACTTTCTGAAATGGCTAGTTCCATTCCTTGATTCTGATTGGCTGGTTTCCCTTTAATTGCAGTGGTATGTGAGACTATAACCCACACCTTTAATCAGTTTATATCAAACCCAGGTGTGTTATTTCTTTCCACAGTGTTGTGAAGCTAGACTAGAGAACTTGATTGCAAGTAACAAGTGTGTTGTTTCTGCAGCCAGGCCGGGAACTACTTTCTTGTAGCTGGGTACTACTTTCTTGCAGAGCAGATCTTATAGAGAATTATTAGTGACATAGAACAGTTTTAATTGGTACATGTCAATTGGTACAACATGATTTTTCATGTTGCCATATTGTAACCGGTTTAGAAAAGCAATAAGCCACGCGAGGCTTGTGGTTAACTGTATTTTACACCAACCGAGAGGGGTGGAGACACTCTGCTGCACCTCGTGTCTCCCTACGCCTCTCAGCCGGTGTAAAATACCAGGTAACCACAAGCCTTGCATGGCTTATTGCTTCAATATATAATTTCCCATAAAACCACAATGGTCTCGGATGTTTCATGGAAGTGAAGGTTAAAGCCTGAAGTCTGTGATTTCCTCACCTGGTTTGGCAGTATGTGGAACAGCAGGAGCAATGTTACTGAAACATCATCATTTTACATACTGCGTATGTAAAATGATTAAAGTAATTCTGATTCTGTGTTTCCTAAACACAGTGCTATTGTGTGGGGGATTTACCTTGTTTTGAGGTCTTTATACTGATGGGAATCAATGTTTGGGGCATTGCCTCTCACTGGAAGGGATAAGGGGGAACAGATCTTTCAGTCTGGAGTTATAGTCGGACCTTTGAGTAGGTTACACTCAGTCACCAGTAGGTTCACTCAGTCACACTCAGTCACCAGTTACAATGCGTAACTGAAATCGAGGGAATGTTTTGATGAGAAAGAAATTTCATTCAACAAAGAGTTTAATTAAATTCCTAACCCTTAAAGGACAACTTAGTTTTTTTTACAACAAGGGTTCATATTTTAGATTGTAATTAGAGAAAAGAGAAAGTGAGTGTTAAAATGTTTTCATTTGCTTCGTTCTATTGTTTTATCGCGTTTACCGTGCAAAAATGTGGGGCATGCGTACGCATGGGGGCATGCGTACAAGTGGCTAAATATGTCTTTTTTAGACACAATAAGCCAGCAGTTTCTTTATTGCTATTTACAGTAACACTTCTGGCCTCCATAAGTCACATCCAACCATGAAAGGTTGCGCTGTGTAAAATAACATATTTAGCCACTTGAACCCTAACCGCATGCCCCCAACCACTGAAATAAGAATCTCTAAAACCATAGAAAGTTAGGTTATAATTATAATAAGTTATAATTTTAACACTTGTCTTTTATATTCTTTAATTACAATCTAAAATATGAACCCTTGTTGTAAAAAACTAAAGTTGTCCTTTAAGTTAAGTATCATTTAGGATTGTGGGGGCCTTTCACACTTTTCCCACAAATCGCAGATTAGAACCTGGCCGTTTTAATTTAACTTTAATCTGTGTGTGTTTGCAGGAGGGCTGCCCGGGGACCACCTGATAGACCCCGAGTCGGGGGTCCACAGCGTGCCCAGCCCCATGAGCATGAAGCTGGCCCAGAAGGACAAGGTGTGGATGGGAGAGTACATCGAGGAGGAGGAGGAAGACGAGGAGGAGGAGGAGGAGGGCATCATCGGAGGCATGGAGGAGATCCATGATGAAGAGGAGGAAGAGGAGGCCATGATGGACGCCATGGAGGCTGAGGAGGAGGGAGAGGACGATGAAGAGGACGAGGTAGGGATGGGAACAGTGCATCTGAAATTGATTGAATGCTTAAAACCCATTTAGAACGGCTACACATTATTGTGTATCATTATTTTATGCTTTAACTATTGAAAAACAGCAGATATACAAGCTCACAGCGCGGCACCGGCACTCGGCACTCGTGAAAATTAGAATTTTTACCCGATTCTATCCACAACTTTCCAACATCCCATCGTGCATTGCGCAGAAGCTCACAGCGGCTGCATCTGCGACGCGACGTGAGCTTGTATGTCTGCTGTTAACCGGAAGTGTGGTGCAAAATATTCTCCAGTAAATTCCCGCGGAAAAAGGTGGATAAGTGTCTTTTGAATCCTTCTATGGTTTTTTGAAAAACCTATGTTTCTATGTCAGCAATCTGGCTCTAGCCATCGTCAAAGAAATGGTCCTTTTCACTTAACCGGAGCTCAGTTAGTCTGTTCTTGAGAGACTACTGTCAGTGGTTCTCAAACCTTTTCATGTGAAGGACCCCCAAACTGACATTTATTTGGCCAAGGACCTCCATCTCATAATATTTAGTTCCAGGGACCCCCCAGAAGAAAACATTTAGTTACAAACGTTGGCTTTGAAAATACATATATTCAAAGATTTGCACACATTTTCACGACTTTTTCAAAAAATAGCAGATCTACAAGCTCACAGTGCGCGCTGTGAGCTTGTATATCGGCTATTTTTCACTGGTTAAAGCATTCAATAATTCTAGGCCTGAATGGGTTAACCCATTTAGGCCTAGAATTATTGACTGCTTTAACTGTTGAAAAATAGCAGAAATACAAGCTCACTGCGCGGCACCGAGTGCGAAAAAGAGCGTCTCTCTGCCTTTTCGGCGTTATTTGCGCATTATCGCCTTATTCAAAGATCCATCCGTTTTTATGTTACAGCATAAAATAGGAGTCAATGGAGCATAGACGGTCCACGTTGCTTCTGGGGGGCGTTAAGTCATGACGTATGCGCCAGCGTCTTTCACAAGCACCCGCAGCAAGCATCTGTTTACCTGGTTACCATTGGTAACCCTTAACTCGTGACCTTTTCCTTATTTTTGAAAATCAAACAGAGTTCTAAGTGAGTGGTGGATGTTCATTTCGTTAACAAATGAATGGATTATTCGCTATCCCCTAGGAGGGTGAGGAAGGGGAGATGGAGGGCTGGGTGGACGGAGAGGAGGAGGAGGAGGAGCCTGAGGAAGGAGAGGAGGAGGAGGACGTGGAGTTGGAGTGGGAGGTGCCAGAGTTCCCCGGGGCAGCGGCGGGGCCTCAGACCAGCCAGGCCTCCTCCGTCCCCCTGCAGCCTCAGCACCACCACCATCACCACCACCCTCTACACCACCATCACCACCACCAGCAGCACCACCCAAGCAGCCTCCAGCAGAACCACAGCCTCGGCAGTGCTAGAAAAAGTACTCTAATGTTGTTTTACTTGAGCATTGGCAAAGAAATATACTTATAAAGCAGTGTTTCCCGACCTTTTTTCTGCCAGAGCACATTTTTCATAGCCAAAAGATCCCAGGGAACACCTAGATATATATGGTGTGTGTGGCTATTTTAAAAATGTTTGCCTCTTTCTTTTATTATTTTACAATTTGGCCAATGTTTTTACCAGTTTTTATATAGTTTGTTGATTACTTTTGATGCAGTAATGGACTTTTTTCCTTTTCTTTCTTGGGGTATTAAAAATGGTTTAAAAGTCCTTAAATCGTGACTTCACTGTCAAATTTAAAAGGGCTCACGAAGCTCCGCGGCACACTGGTTGAGAAACACTGCCTTTGAAGTACCAAAAGTAAAAGCACTCATTGTGCAGAAAGTTCCATTTCTTGAGTTCAAAATGTATGAGAAAAATATTTTGTATAGCCGTTTTTTATTACCGGTAATTGTTAATTGCAATTATTTGTGTGACCAGTCAATCGTCATGTTTAAAATGTCATAATCGTGAGTGACTAGGGGCTGGAATATCTAGGCTCCTGGCGATTCGATTCAGAGGGCTACGATTTGATCATAAAGCTCAATTATTTGACATTCTTGAATCGACTCATAATCGTCCTTGTCGCATCACGATTAATCTAAGAAACACATTTATTCCACAGCCCTGAGCGACAGCCACATCAACATCGACGACGAGGAAGACGTCAACGGCATCGCCCCGCGGTCCGAGCCACCAGCGACGGCGGCGGCGGGCTCGTCGTCGTCGATGACGCCCTCCTCCTCGGTGTCCCAGCTCTTCTCCGTGGGCGCCGTCGGGCCCAGGAGGTTCAACGGCTTCCGCATCCTGCGCCAGCGCCGCTTCCGCGCCCAGCTGGGGCTGCGCTTCCGCCTGTCGCAGAACTGGAAGAGCTGGCGCCAGCGCGCCCAGTGGGCGGGCACCCGGGGTGCCCACCGCCGGAGGGGGGAGTCCCCCTGGACCCCCCGCAGGGACAGGGTGCGGCAGCAGCATAGGAGGAAGAGGGGCAGTAAGCGGCGCTACAGACTGTCACTGGTGGACGATGACGAGAGTCTCAGCGGCTCCGACAGAGGTATTGGAAGATGAGGCTGCACTCACCAATTCATCCATTTAGGACGGGAAACACTTTGACCATTATTTTATGCTCTAACCCATTTAGAACGGGTACACTTTATTGTGTATCATTATTTTATGCTTTAACTATTGAAAAATAGCAGATATACAAGCTCACAGTGCAAGCTTGTAGATCTGCTATTTTAGAAAAATTTTGACCCGATTCTATAACTGTCTTTTGAATCCTTCTAAGATTATTTGAAAAACCCTATGTTTCTATGTCAGCAATCTGGCTTGCCATCGTCAAAGAAAAGGTCATTTTCACTTAACTGGAGCTCAGTCTGTTCTTGAGAGACTACTATGTCAGTGGTTCTCAAACCTTTTCATGTCAAGGACCCCCAAAATTATATTTATTTGGCCACGGACCCCCATCTCAAAATATCTAGTTCCAGGGACCACCCAGAAGCAAAATTTTAGTTACAAACTTTCGCTTTGAAAATGCATATATTCAAAGATTTCCACACATTTTCAGGACTTTTTCTAAAATAGCAGATCTACAAGCTCGCAGCGCGGCACTCTGTGCCTTGCTGTGAGCTTGTAGATCTGCTATTTTTCACTGGTTAAAACATTCAATAATCCTAGGCCTAAATGGGTTGACTATAATAAAATAGCAGATATACAAGCTATATGCAAATCTTTGAATATATCTTTTGAAAAGCGAACATTTGCAACTCAAATATATTCTTCTGGGTGGTCCCTGGAACAAGATATTTTGAGATGGGGGTCCACCACCGTGGGTTCTCAAACCTTTTGATCTCACAATCCCACTTTATCAGCGATGTTTTTTTGGCGAGCAACTGCATTATTGAGAGCATTGCTGCTAGTTGTAAAAAGGTTGCATTGTTCTTCATACAGTAAATGGCCAATAATATTTAATGCACTTGACCGATGGGCAACCTGAAAGTAGGGTTGGGAGATTCATCGATGTTGAATTGAAATCAGATATTTTTTTTTTGTTTGGAAGATTAAACAAAAATTGTCAAATCGATTTTCACTTAGGGTAATTCTGGTATGGATCTCGCTCATTAGAGCACTGAACGTGGCAAAAAAAAGTCCACAGCCCCGTCCTCCTAAAGCACGACAAGGTTCTGTAATATAATAAGCCAGAGTCTGACAACAAATTGATGTAATTTCTCTATGACGTGTTGTTTCTTTGAGCGAACATGGACTGACGTGTGCTCATGTAACGTAGGTGATCCGAACCTCCCCACCCGGCTTCGAACCCGGGTCTCCCGCGTGAAAAAAATAAAATCATCTCATATGTATTCTTCGAAATCGAAAATTGATATTTTTAGGCCAATTCGAAAAGCCCTACCTGAAAGCAAACTCCACTGTTGCCCCCGAATGTTGTATTTACTTGCCACGGGCAGTCGGGCAGCCGTTGGTGTCAACCCCTGATGTGTGTGTCGTCTCCTCCCTGCAGATGAGCGTGTGAACGGCCTGGAGCAGAGCCGGGGTCCTCGAGGAGGACGCAGGGAGCAGGACAGCTCCTCCTACCCCGCCGTCAGGGAGAAGCCTGCCGAGACCACCCTGACCGAGGAGCACATGAGCTGTGTGACCGGTGGGTAGAGAGACACACATAGGGCTGTCACAATTATTACATAATCGTCTAATCGCGATTATTTTACATGATCGCGATTATTTTTCATAATCGTCATAATCGTTTTCCATGTTAAAAAAATAGGGAAAAAGTCAAAAATAGTGGAAATAGCAGATCTACAAGCTCACAACGCGTCGCGATGCGACGCGTTGTGAGCTTGTAGATCGGCTATTTCCACTATCAATGTTATTTTTTTAAGTGGTAAGTTGTCAAATATGTCAGTAATTTCTTTGTGTATTTAGGTTATGTGTCATATCTGTCATTTGCAACTTCAAAGCCTAAAAGCCAAACAGAAATGTAATTGTCAACGACAAAAACACAATTTAATCGTTAATCGCAATTATTTGAGTGACAATGAATCGTCATGTAAAATGTCATATCGTGACAGCCCTAGACACACACACACACACACACTTTGTCTCTCTGTCTTGAGTTGATGTGAATATGTGACACTAATTCTCCTGTAATGGCCCGAGTTTATCCTAGTATTATAAAAATGGTAAATGGTGCATTTATATGGCACCTTAATCCAAGGCACTTTACAGAGATTGTGCTTTACTTTCACCCATTCACACACACATTCAAACATCGATGGCTGAGGAAACCAAGCAAGGCACCAACCGTTACATTATAGTACAAATTCAAGATGGTGTTTGTCCTAGTTGCAACAATGTGTGAAACTCGATTCATAATTGCAGTACACAAAACATACTGAAAATATAATATTGTAAAACTACAATCCGCTATACTTTCAATAGTCGTTTGTAGCAGATAGCTTCAAATAACTGCTTTGTTCACTAGAGATGCCATGCCACCTTCTTTGTAATTACTTTGCCCCATTGAAAGACTGAGACAGAAATGGACATGAATATTACAGCTTCGCATTAGCCTGATCTCAGACTCGGCTCACACAGTAGTCTGAAACTGTGCCCTATTATGAGCGATTTACGGGGGAGGGACTTTTTTTGCGAGCGTGCACACGCGTGTCCACGACGCACGGTGGACGTGACGCACGGTCGCGGAGTGCGTGTGTGTGATTGTGTGTGTGTGTCTGTCTGTGCCAGTGACTGCTTCCACACAGAACTGTGACCAGAAACATGTAATCAACATTAACAGCTTGGTGAAATCAGCGCGAGTGTGTGTGCTCCTTCCTCAGCCTGCCTTTGTGTGTGAACTTCGTTTGAATCGTTTCAACTGCTGCGCGGACTGGATATTCGTTAGACCCACCCCCACCCCCCGCGCTCATTGGATCAGCCGCAGTTTTTGGTTACTCAATGCCGATTCATGTACTCAGCTCCAGACCAGAGAAAGAGTCCACTCTGAGAGTGGGCGCCTGGGCGGGGTCTATGGTCTGGAAGCAGGCTAGCTTCGCATTGCATGTGTGATGTCTTAAAAGTGAATGAACTCAGTCATTGACCATCCGTTTGTCTGTTCCTACCATTTTTTTTGTTATCATGTTCAGATACTGGATTCTGATTGGCTTAAAACAGTGGTAAATCAGTCGACAACCTTGAGTTGGCTCATGGACCCCGCCCACTGTTGTGTTGCAGTGATTGTAACTAAATAACCTTGCAAGTTACAACTGTGTTCTCTATATGGTAGAAGTGGTAGAAAAGCAATTTACCATTCGAGGGTCGTGGGTTGGTGGCACAACCGGCTTCGCCTCGTGCCACAACCCTGATAGAGTGGTAAATCAGCCAACAACCCACTCCCTCTCATGGTGAATGGCTTACTTGTCTGCTAATTCCTGTTCCCTGTCGTCCTGGTGTGTGCAGGTATCCTGGAGGAGTCCTTACAGCAGTATGGAAGTCTGATCCCCGTCCACGTCGACGATGTGGTGTTGAAACTGCAAGACATGTTCAACGAGAACTTCTCACAGCCACACAGGTTAGGTCATGTTCAACCAGAACTTCTCATATTTAATTATATCTCTTCATGGGACCGCAATGAGGAAATTACACTTTGATACAATGTAAAGTAGTCAGTATACAGCTTGGATAACAGTGTAATTGTATTAATTGTCCCCTCAAAATAACTACCGGCACATACATCCATTAATGTCTAAACTGCTGGCAACAAAAGTGAGTACACCCCTGAAAATGTTCAAATTGGGCCCAAGTGTCAATATTTTGTGTGGCTACCATTACTTCCCAGCACTGCTATAATCCTCTTGGGCCAGGAGTTCACCAGAGCTTCACAGGTTGCCACTGGAACCCTCTTCCACTCCTCCATGACCACATCACGGAGCTGGTGGGTGTTAGAGACCTTGCGCTCCTCCACCTTCCATTTGAGGATGCCCCACAGATGCTCAATAGGGTTTAGGTCTGGAAACATGCTTGGTGTGTTAACGTTATCATTCTGCCAACACTGGAGAAACAACAGTTCATTGAGGGAACCATGAATGGCAACATGTACTGTGACATGCTGAAGCCTTCGGAAACGGGGGACGCAGGGCAGTATTCCATCATGATAACGGCCCCAAACACACCTCGAGGACGACCACTGCCTTAACCCATTTAGGCCTAGAATTATTGAATGCTTTAACCAGTGAAAAATAGCAGATATACAAGCTCACAGCCGCGCTGCGAGCTTGTAGATCTGCTATTTTTGAAAAATCGTGAAAATTTGAATTTTGACCCGATTCTATAAGTGTCTTTTGAATCCTTCTAAGGTTTTTAAAAAAAAAAACCTATGTTTCTATGTCAGCAATCTGGCCAGCCATCGTCAAAGAAAAGGTCCTTTTCACTTAACTCATTGAGTGCCAATCCCGAACTAGTTCGGCTTTATTATCGTATCGCAGAGTGCCGATCCCGAACAAGTTCGGCTTTTGAAAAAAAAAAAATTGATTTTTTTTTTTTTTTTTTTTTTGGACCCCATCAAATCTGGTGAACATGATTTCAATCGCGATTTTGCATGTTCCACCCCCATACAACCCCATCTAACATACAGGGCAGCCATGTTTGTTTACATAACATGTAAAACATAATGGCGATTATCTCAAGAATGCCTGAACGGATTTCCAATCGGATTTTTTTGTTTGAAAGCTGTGAACAAACTGCACATATCCATTCCAATGCAATCCAGGATTGCATTGGATTTTTTAGAGCTCATTCTTCTCTGTTTTTTTCCCATGCATGAGGTGTGCAAGGTTTAATCATGGCTAAGTTGACGAAAATAAGGCTTCTAAAATGCTTGGTAGCCAATAGCTAACTTCAAGCTAACTTCATCCTCTTCCTGTACATGCACAAAGGAAAGTGTTCAGGCAAGTCATGGCTGCAGGGCTTCTGCATATACCAGCATATCTCTATGGGATTTTCTATGGCCACTGGGCGCCCTCTAGTGGTGAAAGGGGTGGCACTAAATGAGTTAAATGGAGCTTGAGAATGTTCTTGAGAGACTACTATGTCAGTGGTTCTCAAACCTTTTCATGTGAAGGACCCCGTATTTGGCCACGGACCCCCATCTCAAAATATCCAGTTCCAGGGACCCCCCAGAAGCAAAATTTGAGTTACAAACGTTCGCTTTGAAAATGCATATATTCAAAGCTTTGCACACATTTTTTACACTTTTTCAAAAATAGCAGATATACAAGCTCGCGGCACTAGGTGCCACGCTGTGAGCTTGTATATCTGCTATTTTTCACTGGTTAAAGAATTCAATAATTCTAGGCCTAAATTTAATGAAGGAGCTGAGGTTTAAGGCAGTGCTGGAAAGGGATGGTGGCCACACAAAATATTGACCCCTGGGCACAATTTGGACATTTTCACTGTGTACTCACTTTTGTTGCCAGCAGTTTAGGCATGGCTGTATGTGAGTTATTTTGAGGGGATAAATAAAATGACACTGTTATCCAAGCTGTACACTGACTACTTTACATTGTATCAAAGTGTCATTTCTTCAGTGTTGTCCCATGAAGAAATATTAGCAGATACAGTATGAGAGGGGTGTACTCACTTTTGTGAGATGCTGTATATTTAGTGAAGACAGAATGCACTTTCCAGCCGGGCAACCTGTAAGCCAACTCCACCTCGCCCAAACGTTTTATTTACTTGCCACGGGCAGTTGGGCAACCGTTGGCGTTTACCCCTGGATAAGAGCGTCTACTAGATGCCTAATTTAGGGGTTCTGTGCACACAGGCCTCCAGGTAGAACTGTTCTAGTCTTTCCTGTTTGTTCTCCAATCGCCCCCCCCTCTCTCCCAGAAGTTGGCCCTAAACATACATTTGGTTGTGTCATGATGATGTGGCCAGCAGGGTTTCTGCTTTTTCTACATGAACTGTGTGTGAAACTTCTTCTTTACGCCTCAGGGCGGAGTTCACACCTTTCACTTTTCGTTTGTGGTTTCATCATGTTGTTAAAACCTGGCTTCTCAGTGTTTGAGCGTGTCATTATTAATAGACTAAAATATGTTGTCGTGAACACGCTTGGATACTACAAGTTTTCTCAAAAGTCCAGGGGTGCCACAGAATACTTTTGGACACTAAATTATTTGGAATTCATCAATATCACTTCAATTTAACCGCCTTGACCCTCTATGCTATTAGTAAAACAGACCTGAGTTGGACTGTACTTGAATAGTTCTTTTTTTCCATCTACCCCAACTCTTCATCCAAAATGGCTGATCTACAAGCTCACGGCGTGTCACGTTGTGAGATCAGATCGGCTATTTTTGGGAACGTTTCCCCCCAGTCTAAGGATGTGGGGGTTCAAGTCGTTCAACGTCAAGTATAAAGTTATTTTCTGTCTGTTCTTATGTAAATGGGTATTCTTCAAGTTTTCCCCTGGGACATAGGCCTACTGTATCTTAGAGGGAAGGTTTTGCATATTTACGTAGTGTAATATGACATAATGATAAGATTCTAAAAATGAACAGTGTGATTACAGGGGTGCCCTGAGCCCTGAAAAAGGATATCAACAGTAGCAAGTTGCATGAGCAAATTGTCAATATAAAAGAATTCCATTTGAGCATTTCTTGATTGCACATTACTCCATGTTTTGCCACAAAAGCACTTCTACCAGGTGATTAAGGAATACAGGTGCTATTGATACGCAAACACTTTGGCACAAACAGGCTGGACAAGACATGAAGCCAGTGTGCATGGGGTCATAGTGTCTCCATGTAAGACAAGACATGAAGCCAGTGTGCATGGGGTCATAGTGTCTCCATGTAGGACAAGACATGAAGCCAGTGTGCATTATTAGGGCATTCACCGAATATTCGAATATCAAAACACTATTCGATTACTGTAATCACTATTCGAAAATTCGGCGAAATTAATTTTAATATTTTCGTTTTTTATTTTTTTATTTTTTTTTTAGCCGTGACAATATTTCTACAGCAGACATGCAGCTGTGAGCTCTGGTGTTAGTATTTCTCCTAATCCATTCATGTTTGATTGTTGTCAAATCCAACCACACTGTAGTGGCTAGCCTATGTGATTGATGTGCCGACTGCCGACATACACGGCTGGCCCGTCACTATAGATGACACAGTCACTCAGTGTAGGAGGGGAGGGGCGCTCTAGAACAAGCAAGCTCAATGCTCGTTGCTGACAAAAGTGTGTAATACTTTAGGCTACTTTACTTTATTGCTGCGGAGTTTTGTTCCTCTTGCCGAGTATATCCAGTTTAGAGGACACCCTTCTCTTTACAGTAGCTCTTTCGGACCGCGTTGATGTCATGCTTCATATTCAAATGTATCTCCTCTTTAAACCATAAAGGTACAAGCGTCCGGCGTTTTATTTATGATAACGGGTCGAGAGTTTCGCGACACGGATTGGAGTGGAATTGATGATCTTGTAAAGCTTGTGTTACATACTGTATACTTCTATACTATAGCATGCAATCATAACCCATCATAAGGCTGTTGTACTGGTCGACACTCGAGTCACACCAGCCTTCATTAACATTGGAATGAATCTCGGTACATATTAATGGCCTGCTAAGTAGCGTGTTAACGACATGCGTGTGAAGTCATTAACATAGCGTGCATCCCATCAAACAATCACTATAATGCCTGAATCCCGAGGCTAAACAATTCACAATACAACACTGCTTGTAACGAACAAAGGATGGACAGTAGGCTATAAATGTGGTTGTTGTTGAACATAGATAGGATAGGCTTGTACAGTTATTTTCGGAGTTTTCCTAGTAAAATGAACTCGTTTTTCATCACAAGTTTCACCAGCATGTTTATGCTATGTTCAGTCGTAAGACAGTGCAGCGTGTCAAAAATAGCAGACCTACAAGCTCACAACGCGTCTATCCGCGACGCATTGTGCATTGTAGGTCTGTGGTCTCTCTGCTGCTTGAGGTCCGCATCCACCAGTGAAAACCTCTCACAGCCAATCGATGGCTGTTATTTCACGAACCACGCATTTTGTCCCGCCTACAAAGGTTAACCCGTAAATTGCTGGTTGTTTTTAAGGCTCACAAAGGAGCGTTTTAATGATTTATTAGATTACAAAAATATGATATTTCACCCGTCGAATTCCGAATATTCGAATACTTTGAGGTCGAATAATTCAAATTCTAAAAATCACTATTCGTGAATGCCCTAGTGTGCATGGGGTCATAGTGTCTCCATGTAGGACAAGACATGAAGCCAGTGTGCATGGGGTCATAGTGTCTCCATGTAGGACAAGACATGAAGCCAGTGTGCATGGGGTCATAGTGTCTCCATGTAGGACAAGACATGAAGCCAGTGTGCATGGGGTCTAGGGCTGTCCTCGACACGGGATTTTTGGAGTCGATTCGAGTCGTGGGGTTCATTCCGACGCGTCGACGAATCGTTTTATAGTCTACTACTTTGTGTAAAAAAAAAAGAAAAAAAAGTGTTGCTTTAAACGTCAAGATGATTGAATACACGGTGTTTTCGGTGATATCGGTGCGCGAGCAAAAGCGTTATCTGCATAGCAATGTTAATGTACAACACACCGTTAAAACAAATGAAACATCTCCGCTGTTCAACCCTGCCCCGTCTCTCTGCAGCGTGCCGTGCAGTAGAGATGAGACATTCGCGAACGATTCCGCTCTCTTGAACGGCTCTTTTAAATGAACGATGGGATCCAGTCCGCAGTCGCGGGACACAGAGCACTGACAGAGTAATGAGTCAGTGTCGAGAACGGATTCATTTCAGAAACGGATCATAAACAGCGGGAGGCACAGCTCCCAGCTAGAGCCCTCAGTGTGGACATGTGGACGCAAACACAGCGAAACAAACATCATCATGGATTACTTACAACACTGGAACAATTCAGAAGCACTTTAATTAGAAAATGTAACTTGTAGCCTACACTTGTGTATGTTAATTTGACTTTAGTAGATTGTTTAATTACTTTGTGGACGTGCGTTTGTGCTGTGGCAGGTTATTTAATATGGGATTTTGACAGCGTGCTTCTCCTCTTAACGGAACACCGTCCCGGCTCCGAATGTTTTAACGATGCGGCGGTTCTGGCCGTTCCGTCTCACTTTCACCCCTTCGCTGGTGCGAGACAATAAATAACTGTTCGCCAATTGCTACATCTCTCAATTGGATGTACATGACACCAGTCCAGCAGTGTACCTAACCGCAGTAGTAGGCTAACTGGTGATATAAAAAAAATATATATTTTCGACTCCTCGACTCAAACAATTGGCGTCGATTCCCGGGGCTTAAAGCGACGCGTCGATTCGTCGATTTTTAGAGGACAGGCCTAATGGGGTCATAGTGTCTCCATGTAAGACAAGACATGAAGCCAGTGTGCATGGGGTCATAGTGTCTCCATGTAAGACAAGACATGAAGCCAGTGTGCATGGGGTCATAGTGTCTCCATGTAGAACAAGACATGAAGCCAGTGTACATGGGGTCATAATATCTCCATGTAGAACAAGACATGAAGCCAGTGTGCATGGGGTCATAATATCTCCATGTAGAACAAGACATGAAGCCAGTGTACATGGGGTCATAATATCTCCATGTAGAACAAGACATGAAGCCAGTGTACATGGGGTCATAATATCTCCATGTAGAACAAGACATGAAGCCAGTGTACATGGGGTCATAATATCTCCATGTAGAACAAGACATGAAGCCAGTGTACATGGGGTCATAATATCTCCATGTAGAACAAGACAAGAAGCCAGTGTACATGGGGTCATAATATCTCCATGTAGAACAAGACATGAAGCCAGTGTACATGGGGTCATAATATCTCCATGTAGAACAAGACATGAAGCCAGTGTACATGGGGTCATAATATCTCCATGTAGAACAAGACATGAAGCCAGTGTACATGGGGTCATAATATCTCCATGTAGAACAAGACATGAAGCCAGTGTACATGGGGTCATAATATCTCCATGTAGAACAAGACATGAAGCCAGTGTGCATGGGGTCATAATATCTCCATGTAGAACAAGACATGAAGCCAGTGTACATGGAGTCATAATGTCTCCATGTAGGACATTTATTGTTTTCTCTTTAAAAATATATATAGTATATAATGCTTGGCTAGATAGGAAGTCATAAGAATGAGTTGTCAATACCCCTGGTGGATGAATTTGTTAATGCCAGGGGTTCTCAAACCTTTTTAGGCCGTGACCCCCAAAATAAACATATTTGAACTGGGGACCCCCCACCCTGACAAGCACTTGGAATTGTAGGTATTACATTTAATGTGACTCGGTTTGCGAATATTGTTAAAATAGCAGATCTACATGCTCACAACGCCTCGCAACGCGAGGCGTTGTGAGCATGTAGATCTCCTATTTTCACAATGTTCGCCTCTTGCTTACTTAATATTTGACAGTTTGGACAGTCCTGTCGAATATTCGACTATTCGAATACTTTGAGGTTGAATAATTAGAATACTGAAAATCACTATTCGTGAATGCCCTAGTGTGCATGGGGTCATAATGTCTCCGTGTAGGGCCATGTTTCAGTGAGCCATGGATAAGAGACAGTGGAAGTGTTCCAGGCTTCTTTCAGTGAGCATTGGTTAGGACGGTGCAAGTGCTCTGTGGAATGTAAACGCTTCCATTCTGCATCGGAAGACTTTATAAACATTACTCCTTATATGAGGCGGTGCTTCTAATATTAGACCCTTAGTGGCAAGAATCTCAACACCTCGCCTTATAATATATTTGGGTTTAACAGCAATCTACAAGCTTACAACGTGTAGCGATGCAACACGTTGCGAGCTTGTAGATTGGCTATTTTGCGTGCGCAACACTAGCATATGGCCTCTATAAACTATCATATAGGCCTAGGATATGTTGAAGAATTTTACCTGTTACTATCTAATTAAGTTAGTTAATTGTATCTGCCCAAAACAGAAATGCAAGGGAATGTGGCTTGATTAGAATGGGACAATTCAAAAATACAGTTTATTTAATTTGATTTGCAGTTAATTTGATTTGATTTTGGTAAAAGAGATATACAAGTAAAATCGCAATATAACTTCAAAGGATGACACATTCAAGCGTAATGATGAGACTTGTTTCAGATGTGGTCCTGCAAAAGATGAAATCTATAAAAGCAGTTCTAACATGGGGACTGCCCCATAGGTCGAACTCCCGTTGGGTCGAACAGCGTCGGCAGGTTAGATAATCACCCGCGAGCGTCGGCAGGTTAGATAATCAGCCGCGTCACGGTTACTGAGGTTAAGTTTAGGGTTAGGGTTAGAGTTGGGCATAGTTTTTACTTAGGTTAGGATTAGGGTTTGGGTTAGAGTTTGGTGGTCGATCTAAAAAAGGGTTTTCGACCTAATGACATGTTGCCTTCTAACATTTCATCTCTCTCTCCCTCCTCCCCAGGAAAGCGGTGGTGCAGCATCTAATCCAGTCCTTCCAGCGCTCGTCGGGGACGGCACTCGTGCGGACGTTCCGCGTCAACTACAAACGCCACGTCCTCACCATGGACGACCTGAGCACGCTCTACGGACAGAACTGGCTCAACGACCAGGTACGGGCGGGCGTGAACATGATCGTTTTGATGTGTTCGTTTTTAACTGTGCAGCGAAAAGGGAAAATGATAAATGTCCCTTCTGATTCATAGCCTGTCTGCATGATGTTCAGTCATAAAAAATCCTGGAAATATTTGGTCTCTTTCCAGGCCCTGGAAAAGGTTTGGCATTAATCAAATGTTTTGGAAAAGATTTGGCATTAATCAAATGTTTTGGAAAAGGTTTGGCATTAATCAAATGTTTTGGAAAAGGTTTGGCATTAATCAAATGTTTTGGAAAAGGTTTGGCATTAATCAAATGTTTGCTATGATATAATTTAGATTGTTTTTAGCTATTGATTTTGCTCATAAAAATGACCCAAAACAGTGATATGTGTTCTTTCACAGTGACACCTTTGCTTGAGACTGTCCGGATTGTTAGAAACATTGTATTGTGAGGCCATTCCCTTATCTTTACACTGTTAGAAACTTAAATGTATTTTTTTTGGAGCGGTGAAAGCGCTCCCAATAGACAGGTATGTCCGTGGGTATGTCCGTGGCTGGGTGGGTGGCTGGCTGGCTGGCTGGCTGGCCGTGTCCGTAGCCTGGCAATACCTTGAGTGGCCACACACAACACACTAGTTAAAGGAGGGGCGCTGTTTTGTGCAGGCCAGGCACACTCACCACTCACTCACAGGCACAGTTTACAGTTTACAGTTTAGGCATTTAGCAACACACACAGGGTATAGCTGCTCAGATTCACCGCTCCACTTCGAACCGAGGTTTGATTTTTTTGAGCCCATTCCTCTGTGCCACATTTGCTGACAGTCTGCTTGTGTTTTCTCAAGGTGATGAACATGTATGGTGACCTGGTTATGGATTCTGTTCCAGAGAAGGTATGTGAACATTTAATTCTGAGACCAAAAACACAGAGGCATATTAGGACACACAATGCCTGGTGGATTAAAAGTTAAACATAAGAAGAGCACCACCAAAGTTGAGTTGTAGTTGTAGAGTTGTGGGCATTTAATGGCAGGTAGTTAGAAAAAGCAGCCGTTTCTTGTAGCATCATCTTGTGCGCAGTGTACAAATTAAAGATACTGGATTGGTTTAAAAATGGGGAATCAAAAGACACTGGCGTCTACATGACAAGACAGAAACAGAGGAGAAAGGGGTTCAGTCAGCTGGGGCATTTCTTTGGTTAGATTTTGTCTTTGTAATGAAACAAATTAAACACACAGGGACATGCCTTTCTATTACTGATATCTTCGCAGCAATGCACAATATTTAGTCTAAACAGTTCAATCACAATATGTTGGTTCACATTTCAATTCCCCCCTGCCGAAAAAAAAAGAATACATAAAACTTTTTTTACAGATATGATGATACTTTTCACCCCACCTTTTTAATGAGACAGCTGTGCGTGTACATCACCTGCAAGCCTTTTGAAATCTGGTTGATAGTTAGTGATGGCCAGTCTGAGGCAGTCGTTGAGATGAGAGTCTGTCATGCCAGTTCCAGACTTGGATTTTTTCATTATTTTCATTTGTTCCAAGGCCGTTTCACACAAGTAGGTTGAGCCAAAGTAGGCACACAGCTTGAGTGCACAAGACACGATCAGGGGATACTTCTCTCTGCTCACGTGTGGCCAAATGTCCTCCTTTCTCTCAGCTCTGGCCTTCAGCTCAGTGTCGCGTTGAATTTCAACAATCTCCCTGTCAAGACGACCGCCTGCGGGCAACGCAAACAACTCCTGCATTTTAACCGACAGCTGTTCGACGTCGACATTGAGGAAAGGGTTTATTACGAAAACCACTACTCGGCTCACGCCCTGTACCTCCACAAACCTACGGTCGACTTCTGACGTCAGTTTTTCTATCCGCGCACAGAACCGTTCGGGACGAAAAGAGGCTTTGTCCGCGAGGTTCTGTGACACCTTCTCGAGGTTTGGGAAGTGTGTCAGCCTCGCGTGTCGTATCTGCGCGCTCCACCAGCCCAGCTTGGCTTTGAACGCCGTGACGGCGGCGAGCATGGGACTGAAGCCTTGCTCTTTCCCTTGCATTTGTCGGCTAAGATCATTGACCTTCTCCGTCATGTCCGCGAGGAAACCCAAGTCCAATAGCCAAGCGTCGTCGGACAGCGGCTCACACTCTTCGTTCCTCGACTTGAGAACGGCAGCGATCTCTGGCAGTGAATCCAGGAAACGCTGCAGCACCTTGCCCCGACTGAGCCACTTGACGTCTGCGCGAATATCTCCGTGATACGCAAAGTCCAGTTCGTCCAATAAAAAGATCGAGTCGGCGATTTTAACGACCACGTTCACCACGTGTGACATGTCGGTCGCTTTAGCCACCAGCGCCTGCTGATGTATCACACAGTGATAGTTCACAAACGGCGGGAAGTCTTCATCTTTCCGGCACAGCGAGACGAATCCTGAACGGACGGCGAGCATGGCCGGCGCCCCGTCCGTCGTCATCGATGCGATTTTGTGAACGGGGATCTTGTACTCGCGCACGTAGTCCTTGAACGCGTTGTACACGTCCTCGCCCCTGGTCCTTTCTTTCAACGGAATGAAGGCGAGCAAGTCCTCCTTGACGGTGAAGTCGGTGAAAACCATCCGGACAAACACGACCAGCTGGGCTGCGTCTGTGGCGTCGGCGTGCTTGTCAAACTGCAGTGAAAAGTATTCGCAGCTCGACAAGTCTTTTAACACTTGCCGGGACACGTCTTCGGACAGACACTCCACTCTCCTGGCTACGGTGTTTGCGTCGAGCAGCACGGCTTGCGTCCTCGCTTTAATTTCCTCGTTGTTTTGAAGGTCGGAAAACAAGCTGTCGGCCGCGACGTTCAGCGCTTCTTTAAGCATCTCGCCGTCGTCCGCAAACGTTCTCTGGCGCCGAGCCAACGCGTGGCTAATTCGGAAGGACGTTTCTGTGGCGGCGAAAAGCAGCTGCTGAGCCCCGAGTCTTTTCTTCAGCTCGTCGATTTTCTTCCATCTCAAAGCGCTGTTGAACGGATAGGCGTCTATGAACTCGCCGTGCATGGTGGAATGATGGCGCGCCAATTCAGCACGTTTTGGCGAGGCCGCCGCCTGATGGCATAAGAGGCATATGGTCTGTCCGTTTGCCGAGGTGAACAAAAAGTCATGCTCCCATGCCAGGTGGAAATTATGCGTCGTCTTCGGTTTCTTTTGCGCCGGACCTTCAGCCATGGTCAAGTTATAAGAGGTTGTCACTGCTTGCCTGTGTAGGTACTGTGTGTGGGTACTGTCTGTGGGTTTTTTATACTCATGGGACTTTATGCAAAACGGGGAGGGGAGAAAGATGGCTGTACGGGGGTACAGCCATCTGGCTCCCGCCTCCCCAAGTCTAACAAAAGGATCAAAGAAGCTGCCAGCGGATGGCCTTGTGCGTGTCTGTGACATTTTGGTGGCCAGATAGACTTGTGTATTAGCCTGGCTGCCGCCCTGCGTTGGTGATCAGCCATTTGACCCATGGGTGTCATTTGAACCATTTAGCCCCAGAACCACTTTAACCATTTTTTTATGCTATAACTATTTAAAAAATAGCAGATATGTGTCCAAATTCATGTCATTTTGGGGTTCCGTGACATGAAAAAAGTTTGAGAACCACTGATTTTAGAATTAGGACATTTATGGAATCTGGGCAAAAATATTAAAAACAAATGTTCAAGATTTTTCAAAAATGTCAGATCTACGCGCGTTGTGAGTTTGTAGATCTGCTATTTTTTAATAGTTGAAGCATAAAATAATGGTTAAAGTAATGGGTTAAGGCAGTGGTTCCCAAGCACTGGGTCGGGACCCAATTGACCGATCGCTATGCCCCTCCTAAAGCCGTCCTTGTCCAATGCCAAGTTAGCAACAGGTTACTAACGCAGCTGACTTGGCAAGCTGCCATGGCGGCGCGCATCGGTGTCTGGCTGCTAGATAGAGGTGGGATTTATGGTTCTTTGAAGTGAACCGGATCTCTGAGATCCGTTCCTTTCAAAGAGCCGTTCAAAAGACTGGCTCATTTTAGTTACTGGTTACTTTGTAGGTTTTGATTATGATTGTAAATCACTTCCACCCATATAGGCCTATACATTTTGGCCAATACATTTCTGGCATTTGAAAATAGGTGATCTACAAGCTCACAATGTGTCACGTTGCGATGCATTGTGAGCTTGTAGATCGGCTATTTGCAAATGATTTTTCTACATTTTACTCATTGGAAAACCTGTGAAACAGGACATTCTGCATAATGAGTACGTTCTAATATTGGTACTTTAAGTACATTTTGAAACCAATACTATTTTACTTTTACTCTAGTACATTAATAACATTCCAAACTTGATTGCAGTATTGATATGTTTACCTAAGTAAAGACATGTAGTACTTTTCCCACCACTGTTCATTAGAAAGGAACGGCTCCCTACTGTGAACCGAATCATATCGTTCATTTCAAAGAGTCGTTCAACAGACTCGATTCGTTCGCAAACGTCCCACCCACTCGCTTCCGTGTCACAAACACTGAAACAAAAACAGAACGGATTGCACTGACCTAGACAAACCCACGTTAATCTGACTTTAGTATAGGCTATTGTTTTCTTCCTGGACGTGCGTTTGTTTGTGGCAGGTTAGTCTGCAGCTGGGTGCTATTGCTGCACGCCGCCATGGCAGCTTGCCAAGGCACCCGCCTTAGTAACCTGTCGCTAAACGTGGCATTGGGCAAGCACGGCTTTAGGAGGGGCATAGCGATCGGTCAATTGTGGGCCGCAGACAGATTTGTATTGGTCCCTTTGTTTTTTGATTCCTATATTTTGTTTCTAAATTATTATCATTCAAAATATAATATAAAATAATTTCAAAAAACATTACCTAAAAAAGCTGTTTTTCATGAATTAAAACCAATTAATTTCATGAAGAAATCAAAGAAAAACCTAAGAAACTCCACAAATTAGATTTTTTCTTAAGAAGTAGTGAAAAAGGCCGATCTGCAAGCGCAGCAAACAAAATATTCAACCGCCACCCCCTAGTGTTCACGTTTAACCTAAAAATATTCATATATGTGTCCCCAAATATGAATTGTTTTAGCTTATTCATCTGGTTTCATCGCAGTCTATGCCCTAAATGTGATGAGTTTTATAATTTAGATAAGCCTTTTAATGTGAAGCAACCATTCATTCATTAACCACTTTAAAACATGGCATCCCTGTTTTGGGAATATGGTAGGCAAACATTTTAAAACATTTACTCTTATTGCCCCCAAACAAATAGTGAAAATGGTTGATCTACAAGCTCTCAACACATTGAGAGGTTTAGATCCACGACCGATTGATTGAAGATTGAAGAGCGATCTGCTAAATTCCAACATTTTAAATAGTCTAGGATTCCCATAGTTATTTTGCCACGGAATTCTCTGTTTAGGGAGGGATACACACACACACACACACACACACACACACACACACACACACACACACACACAATTCTTTTTTTTGTTTGGTCCAGGTTTTGTGTCTGGTGACCGTTTGTGAAAAGTGTGCAAGAATCAGTTGGTTGATGGCCCATCTCACTGCAGTCTCTGTGGCTGACAGCTTTGTTATGGAGCGTGACTGGGGGTCGCATTATTTTAGGTGGTCCTCACATTTACATGCAATCCATTGAATTCAACTACCCGGCCATCAACACCTCCCACCCCCAGTCGTTCACCTTGGCCCAGGTGAAGAGCTGTAGAGGCTTCACGGAGAGGATTATGTTTGTATCTGGTAGAAGGGGGTGGAGGTGTCAGAAAGGGGACCCAGCACCTTGGGGAGGGGGTTGAAATGCCTATTTTAAAAAAAGAAAACGACTACCAGTGATGTATATCGGACCAGTTACCCATATATGGAGACCCCTGGTACCCATATATGGAGATCCATGTACTGTATATGGACTAGATATGCTGTGATGTGCCAAGAGTGATCTACAAGCTCACAACGGTTGCATCTGCGAAGCGACGTGAGCTTGTATGTCTGCTGTTCTCCGGAAGTGTCCCACAAATAATTCTACAGTAAATTCTCACGGAAACAGGTGGATATATGGATTATGTTGGTGTGGTATGTGGCCGATGTGCATTCCATATATGGGCAAGGGCATTCCCATATGAAGTCCTGTTAGATATGGGCATAATATTGATGACATCAGGGATCTCCATATATGGGCATAAAAAGGATTCTGTTGGTGTGGTTCCCCTGACATCACAGTGATGTCAGAATGGCAAACCCATAGATAATATTTACATGATACTGATTTTATAAATGCATAAATGAGCCTTTAGTCAGAGAATTAGATTGTTGCTTTTTTCTGTGTTTCAGGTTCACTTCTTCAACAGCTTCTTTTATGACAAGCTGAGGACAAAGGGTTATGAAGGAGTCAAACGGTGGACGAAAAATGTAAGTGGACTTTCTGTCTCCAACACACACGCTTCCTGTTAACGTTTGTTTATAATCAGAACACACTCCTTGGATGGCAAAATCACAACCTCCACCCCTCATTTCTCACATGACCCTCTGCTAGTGCCACCATCAGGCTGATTTTTGCAAAACACATGTTTGGACACTGCTCCTACAGATTTTGGCCTAAAATCACGCAAAGCGGTGCACAGTATCTCTAAAGTCATAACATCAACATGGATCTGACGGTCGCTTATCTCCCGATTAGGGAGTCTTACTGGTGTTTAAGCCATTTTAAGGCCTTTTCTTTTTTCGATAGAAAAATACATGTTTTGACGTTCTGAGCGATCAGCAGAAACCCTGTTACCAAACACGTTCACAATGGAATGAAAGGCAAACAATCACTGCCAAAATGGAGCAACTAAAATCAACAAGAACACAGAGAGCCCCCCTGTGTAAAATCGTCTATATGTCTAAAACTGTTGCTTTTCACCATTAAAATGCAAAAGTTACAGATCTTCAAGCTTGAAACGCTTTCCGATCTGCTACCTTTGATACTTTCAGGCATAACGTTTGCCAAAATTAGGCAAAGAGAATTGGGAGAGAGTGGGGGGGAAAAGACTGTATCAAGTATGTTATTTACAGGACCAATTATAGAGGGTATAAAACTTTAAGTGGTACCGGATATGCAGCTCGGCAAACAAAAGGTGAATTAATCACAGTGTATGACAGAGAACTATTTCACCAGAAGGACCTGCTGCTCATCCCCATCCACCTGGAGGTGCACTGGTCCCTGGTCACTAATCTGTCCTCTCTCTCCCAGGTGGATATCTTCCAGAAGGACCTGCTGCTCATCCCCATCCTTCTGGAGGTGCACTGGTCCCTGGTCACTAATCTGTCCTCTCTCCTCTCTCTCCTATAGGTGGATATCTTCCAGAAGGACCTGCTTCTCATCCCCATCCTTCTGGAGGTGCACTGGTCACTAATCTGTCCTCTCCCTCCTATAGGTGGATATCTTCCAGAAGGACCTGCTGCTCATCCCCATCCACCTGGAGGTTCACTGGTCCCTGGTCACTAATCTGTCCTCTCTCTCCCAGGTGGATATCTTCCAGAAGGACCTGCTGCTCATCCCCATCCACCTGGAGGTTCACTGGTCCCTGGTCACTAATCTGTCCTCTCTCTCCTAGGTGGATATCTTCCAGAAGGACCTGCTGCTCATCCCCATCCACCTGGAGGTGCACTGGTCCCTGGTCAGCGTGGACATCCCCCGCCAGGCCATCACCTACTTCGACTCCCAGCGCACCGTCAACCGCCGCTGTCCAAAGGTCAGCCGCCCGCCTGCCCGCCAGCAACTTGACATAATCGAAAATGCTGTATATTTAACATTATATGTAATATAATTCTAAATACAAAATGTTGTTCAGTATAACTGACTGATTGTATTGACAGAATTTTGCCATGTGCTGCAGAAATATAGAAAATTGTGATGTATCGCGATGCATCGTAGAATCAAATCGTAACCTGGTGAAATCTAATTGAATCGTGAGGGTAGTGCCAATGCACACCTCTAACAAAGACGGCTCTACAGACTTTGGGGGTGAGGGGATTTCAGCAAAAAAAATTAAAGCACAAATAACTTATGTAACGTTTTTATTTTATTATAGATTGCATATGAAAGTCACAATGTGCAAAACTTTCAAATAACTTCAATTCCATTTTTCTTTCCACAAATATCCTTTTCTTTTTCTTTAAACATCTCAAAACATTTTCCGTGCCAATGAAACTGAGGAAGAACAGACACACTTTTCATGAGTTAAAGGGGTATTCCACTTTCAACAGGGAGCAGTGGTAGGGCTTCTCTCCACATACAAACCCATTGTAACTTCAAACTCCATTTTAACCATTATAGATTCATTAAAAACACCCATTATTTTTTTCTGGAGACTCATTTTACCTTCCTAATACGTGAGCAGGCCGTGTTTTTTCGATAACTTTTTTCATTTATTTTTAATAATTATTTGGAAAAATGGAAAAAATGAAATACAAAAAAATAATTATAAAAAATAAATGAAAAATGTTATCGAAAAAACACGGCCTGCTCACATATTAGGAGGGTAGTATGAGTCAACTGAAAAAATAATGTGTGTTTTTAATGAATCTATCATGGTTAAAATGAAGTTTGAAGTTACAATGGGTGTGTGTGGGGAGAGGCCCTGGGCCTGGTAACATTTACATCAAATATCTATATATTGAATCAAGCTAATTAAAAACTGTTCAGGGTGTTCATAAAAGCCTGATTAGATGATAAAATTACCAAAAGTTTTTTTGAAAGTGAAATACCCCTTTAATGTCATCGTTGGTTGCTTTTGGTTCAATGGGAACTTCCCCCCTCTGATCTATCACTACCAACCCCCCCCCCCCCCCCCCCCCCCCCCCCCCCCCCCCCACACACACACACACACACACACACACACACACACAACCAACGACCCATCAACACCCCTCCCAATGAGCCCCTCCCCCCATCTCCCAGCCTGTCACCTGCCTTCACCTGGGCAGCTGCAGAGAGGATTCACATGCAAATTCCAGGGTTCCCACGGTCATGAAATTCCTGGAAATATTTTGAAATTAGAAAAATATTTTTCCAGTACTGGAAAAGTTTTGGAATTGATCAAGGTTCCTGGAAGGTCCTGGAAAAAATATATATGCTTTGTCTTTCTAATACCTCTGAAATGACAAATTAAATATTGGCCAAATTGTCAAATATTAGAGGCAGAAATTGTGAAAATAGCAGATCTACATGCTTGTGAGCATGTAGATCTGCTATTTTCACAATAAAACTGTGTTATAACAAATTCCTCAACTCTCTTCAAATATGATTATTTCGGGGGTCACAGCCTGAAAAGGTTGAGAACCACTGGCATACACTACCTGTCTTTGGGCATTGCGCATAGGAGTAAGCGACTCATTATTGAGATGAATTATTGTTATATAGTCCTGGAAATCAGGTTAAATATTCTGGATGTTTGGGAAAAGTTTTGGAAATTAATTTGTAAAGATGTGTGGGAACCCTGAAATTCATATGTTGGGCTCCGATACCCAACCACGCCAGTCCTACCTAAACCATACACTGATGATGTGAACAATATACAATATTTTACTTAGAAGAAAACAACAACGCAATTTAAAACACACACAATCCTATCAGGATATGTCCAAAATCGGGACACCAGGTTGAAAGTTGATAAAAATCACACTTTTTAATAACCTTTTCTTTTCTTTTCTACTACCCAACCCCCAGTGTAAAACAAGCTCCTCCTTCAACTATGTGGCCTCAGCTTTATTTTCCCATTATCACGTGTTTGTTTCTTTGTCTCCTTTTCAGCACATACGCAAGTATCTGCAAGCAGAGGCCATCAAGAAAGACCAGAGAGACTTTCTGACCGGATGGAAAGGCTATTTTAAAATGGTATCACATACACACACACACACACACACACACACACACACACACACACACACATAAAGAACCTGTTACATTATATCAATCTCACAAGAGAGTATTTGCTATTTCAACATTTTTACCCTCGTTGACAAGACATGAAATTGACATGGATTAAAACCCATTTAGGCCTAGAATTATTGAATGCTTTAGCTATTGAAAAATAGCAGATATACAAGCTCGCAGCGCGGCACCGAGTGCAGCGCTGTGAGCTTGTAGATCTGCTATTTTTGAAAAAGTTGTGAAAATTTGAAGATTTGGATACTGGTATTCAAGTCTTTGAAAATATGTATTTTTAAAGCAAACGTTTGTAACTCAAAATTTTCTTCTGAGTGGTCCCTGGAACTAGATATTTTGAGATGGGGGTCCGTGGCCAAATACATTACAGTTTGGGTGTCCTTCAAATGAAAAGGTTTGAGAACCACTGACACAGTAGTCTCTCAAGAACAGACTACGATGGCTGGCCAGATTGCTGACATAGAAACATAGGGTTTTTCCAAAAAAACCTTAGGATTCAAAAGACACTTATAGAATCGGGTCAAAATTCTAATTTTCACGATTTTTCAAAAATAGCAGATCTACAAGCTCGCAGCGCGGCACTCGGTGCCGTGCTGTGAGCTTGTATATCTGCTATTTTTCAATAGTTAAAGCATAAAATAATAATACACAATAATCTGTACCCGTTCTAAATGGGTTAAACTGTGCATCATGTTTTGCAGTGAAAATAGCCTACCGGTAACTACAAGCTGTCAATGCATCTGCTAAGCATTGAGAGCTTGTAGATCAGCAATTTTTGATTATAAAAGTGGTCAAACTAGCAATAAGTTCAGAGGCAGAACATCTTCCAAAAAAAACCCTAATGGTGTTGGATTTTTCATAAAAGCAAAGGTTAAATGCTCAATCTGGTAGGAACAATATTATCTAAACATCATGATTTTACATATTGTGTTAATTTAATTGTTTAGGAAACTGCTAGTGTGGGGACTCTGGGGAGACTCCTTTTTATCGCACATTAGGACTTGGTCATACTTTATTTTGCTTTAATTGATGTCTAAATCTAATATATGTTTGTGTGTGTTTGTGTGTGTGTGTTCCTTCTAGAATGTGGGTCGTCAGAACAATGACAGTGACTGCGGGGCCTTTGTCCTACAGGTGAGTTTCTGTCTAGTCATGTTCCCTCTGATATTTAACTACAAAGTGTCCTGCAGAAGCATATCACACATGCCAGTCTACAGAAAATGAAGATTAATAGCAGAAAATAGCCAATCTACAAACACACAATGCTTTGCATCCGTCATGCATCATCTATTATATGGCAAACAACGAGACAAAACGTTTCAGAGGCACTTGCCTGTCGGGCAACTACAAGTCATGTTCTACTTGCCCACAGGTCCTGCCCACCAAAATGATTGGTAAAATGTGCGCTTGTAGAACAAATTAATGTTAAATCCATCGGATAACTGCTGAGTGGCAACAGAATCATTGCAACTGCTGGTTGTAAAAATGTGGCATTATATTGTAGCTTTGGAATGAATAGCCAGTAATATTTAATGAAGACAGGTTGCACTTGCTTGTCGGGCAACCTTAAAGCAAACTCTTCTTGGCTGAATGTTGTTTCTTTTCTCTTACTTGCCGCGGGCAGTCTGCCAACCGTTAGTGTCAGGCCCTGAGATGGTACTTTAAAGGAGTAGTTCACCCCCAAAATGACTTTTTTTCTATTGATTACTCATGCCAGGGAGACTAGAGTTCAATAATATTTTTAGTTTTTTGTCGCATTCCTAAGACTAAAATGTGATAACAATAAATGTACCCCCATTCGTTCCGGATGGGGACCCGTTTCGAAACGGGTCCCCATCTGGAATCAATGGTGGTAAATTTACTCGAATCAAATTTTTGTCTTAGGAATGTGACTAAAACCAAAAAATATGATTGAACTCTACTCTCCATGGCATGAGTAATCAATAGAAAAAAAGTCATTTTGGGGGTGAACTACTCCTTTAAGCTGTTGATTTATAAAAAGGTGTATAGATGTAGTTGCAAGACTGGGTGAAGTATCTGATCCAATGTTAAGGTCAGTTTGTTAATGAAAACCTCCACTGGCTGTCTGTCCGTCACGTCACTTTTATCTCCAGCACCGTTGCCCCTATCCATGCCAAACTTTGCACACACACTCCTTGGCTGGCAAACCACAAACTCCCTGATGTCTCACATGCCCCTCTTCTAGTGCCACCATGAGGTTGCTTTTTGCTGTGTGTGTGTATACATGCGACCTGACGGCCGCTTAGCTCACGATTAGGGAGTCTTATTGCTGGTTAATGTACTGGCTGTACGGTAACTGTGTCTATGATGTGAAACAGTGCCTAATGCAATGGCCATGTTCTTTTTTTTCCCCTTTCCCCTCCTCCAGTACTGCAAGTGTCTGGCGCTGGGCCAGCCGTTCAGCTTCGGCCAGCTGGACATGCCCAAGCTGAGGAGACAGATGTACAAAGAACTGTGTCACTGCAAGCTCACCCTGTGACCTCACGCACAGCGCCAAGCTCCGCCTCCAACGCTCCCTCTCATGGAGAGGAGCAGCCGGCCGGGGGGAAGGGAGGGAGGGAGGGGCGGTGCGGGTGGGGTTTGGAGAGGGGCGCAAAAGGTGGAGTTGCCCCCATCAGACGCTGACCAGAGGGGAGGGTGGGGTGGGGTGTATGTGTGTGTGCGTAGCCCCCCTACCAACCAAGGATTTTTGTGTGGGGGGTCGGAGAGGAAAGGAAAGGCTTGGGGGAGATTGCTGATCCCTAAGTCAGCGCTTATAAGAGCAACTTCACCCCCATCCCAACCCGAAGACCCCTCCCACCCTAACCTGCTCCACCCCTCTCCTCTCCTCCCTTGGGGGAAGCCTTCTTCATCATCTTTGTCAGCCTTTTTAGAAGAACGGGTGGTCGTGAAGGACGGACGGACGGACGGACAGACGGACACACAGGATATTATAACAGTTGAAGGACACAAGGGAGCAAATCAAACCGTCTGAAAAAGGAACGAAGAACTTTGAGAAAAAAAACTAAACAAAAAAGGAACAGTCCAGCCCCGCCCCCAAAGCCCCCCCAAACACCCCCCCCCCCCCCTCCCCTCCCCTCCCATCCCCATCCCCATGACATCATCATCCAGAGACGTTTTGTTCTTAGTGCTACTTTAACATCCCTCGGCGGGGGATTCAATAACGAGCTTCGTCGTCGTCGTCTTCTTCTTCGGTTTGTTTTTTTGCCTCCCTCTTTCGCTGCTTCTCTCTCGTTTTTTCTCCCTTTTTTGTGACAGTTTCTTCTTCTTCTTCTCGTTCCGTTGTTGTTGTTTATTATCGACACGTTCATGGGTTTATTCTCATTCTCTTTTTTCTTTTTTATATCTAAAGTCTAAAAGGGTCTTAGTTTCATTCAGACCCTTTTAGGGTAGCGGTCACGCCCAAACTTTGATTCTGCCTTTTTTTTTATGAGGGTTGGATTCTTCTGCCAATGGGAATGAGTGAGTCTTGAATACGGTTGACCCATTCAGAATGGGTACACATTATTGCGTATCATTATTTTATGCTTTAACTATTGAAAAATAGCAGATATACAAGCTCACAGCATGGCACCGAGTGCCGCGCTGCGAGCTTGTAGATCTACTATTTTTGAAAAAATCTTGAAATTTTGAATTTTGACCTGATTCTATAAGTGTCTTTTGAATCCTTCTAAGGTTTTTTTGAAAAACCTACAGTACGTTTCTATGTCAGCAATCTGGCTATAGCCATCGTCAAAGAAAAGGTCCTTTTCATTTAACTAGGAGCTCAGTTAGTCTGTTCTTGAGAGACTACTATGTCCGTGGTTCTCAAACCTTTTCATGTGAAGGACCTCCAAAATGATATTTATTTGGCCACGGACCCCCATCTCAAAATATCTAGTTCCAGGGACCACCCAGAAGCAAAATTTGAGTTACAAACGTTCGCATTGAAAATAACATATATTCAAAGATTTGACAACCTTTTTCAAAAATAGCAGATCTACAAGCTCGCAGCGCGGCACTCGGTGCCGCGCTGTGGGCTTGTATATCTGCTATTTTTCACTGGTTAAAGCATTCAATAATTCTAGGCCTAACCAAACGTAACCCAGAAGGAAGGCTGCGGTCAGTGCTGGTACCAGTAGAATTACCGGGAAATCAAGAGAAACGCCAAGAAACGGGCGACACGTGAGGAGATGGTCCACAGGTTGGGAAAACACTTGAGAGATGGAATGCCTAAATGGTGTTGGACTGTTATGTTTTTGTTTCTTCCTCGGCCTCATGGGCAGAATCAAAGTTGGGTGTGACCGCACCCTAATGTTCAGTTTGGTTCCAGCATATCGCGTCTGTCGGGTAGAAACGTCTTAATGACTTTTCAGGATTCAAAATACAAAAATGGCAGATGTGCAACCTGAAAGCAAATCTGTGTTACTTTAGAGTTGAACCACTTAACCACTTTTATTTTATGCTTTAACTATAAAAAAAATAATAGCTGCGAGCAATCGTGAACATTTGTCTTAAAATATTTTTTTTACCCAATTCTATAAATGTTGTTTGTAGACAGTTGTTCTCAAACTTTTTCATGTCAAGGACCCCCAGAATGACAGAATGTATTTGGCCACGGACCCCCCATCTCAAAATATGTTGTTCCAGGGACCCCCCAGATGCACATATTTCAGTTAAAAATGTTTTGCTTTTAAAAAAGATATATTCAAAAATCACAATTTTTCAAAAGATAGCAGATCTACAAGCTCGCAGCGCTGCACTCGGTGCAGCGCTGTGAGCTTGTAGATCTGCTATTTTAAAATGGTTAAAGCATTTAATAATTGTAGGCCTAAATGGGTTAAAAAGTGTCGTTTCGCACCTGGTTTTGAGCTTGAGATCTACTTTTAATACTTTTTGCGACACTGTAGTATGACCAAGCAGCGTGTTAATTTACAGAAAACCACAAAGTTACGAAAAAACTTAAGTTACAACAATATGTCAATAAGAGGTTTCTGCCCGAGAGCGAACGATATGTTGTGTGTAGAATATATTGAGCCGACAGTGAAGTGAACTCACTGCAGTTAAGTTCATGTTTTAACGAGGATCTTGGTGAATAAGATGTTGGTTTTGTTGAAAAATGAGAATTAAAATAACGTTTCTTTTTCTGGTAACACGGCAATGAAGTGGTTGTGGTTCTGTTGTCAACTGAGGTGTGATTCACTCTGGAGCCCGCATAGCTCTGGTCCATCGCGTCACCTCCAGTGACGCTCTGACAGACCCGTCGGCAAATGAATAGACCGGGATTTCTCAGCCCCTACGAGCGCTCAACTTGAGTCAAAATAAACTAAACTACTTCACTACTCACCAAACCAAAGGTAGTTTTGCGTTGTTGAAAGTCTATTCTCCACGGTGGTTAGCCCCTCAGCACCCCACCTACTCTGTAAAATACATTATTTTTGTCATGAAATAAAACGCATCCAACTCGACCGCAGCTTATTTCCGGGTTGTGAACCATTGTGTCTGCGGTGGCCGCTGGGTGGCTCGAGGTGGGTGCGTTTTATTTCATGACAAAAATAATGTATTTTACAGAGTGGGTGGGGTGCTGAGAGGTTTCCCACCGCGGAGAATAGACTTTCAACAACGCAAAACTACCTTTGGTTTGGTGAGTACTAGTGAAGTAGTTTAGTTTATTTTGACTCAAGTTTAGCGCTGGTAGGGGCTGAGAAATCCCGGTCTATTCATTTGCCGACGGGTCTGTCAGAGCGTCACCGGGAGGTGACGCGATGGACCAGAGCTAGATGGAGACAAACACTCACCGAACATCTGCCTCAATAAAGCCTGTATGGTGTTTTTCTTCCCAGTGGATGCGGTTTTTGATTGATTGATGGAATACTTAGTTTGCAAAACAAAAGTGCAGTTCAATACAAGGTCTGCTAAGAGGATTTTGAACACCGAGAAAGCCTATGGCTTGTTTCCGTTGGGGTCCTTTGTACTCAGTTTATCACAAAAAAGTCAATCATAACCACTATAAGAACTCACTGGAGAGACTGGCCTACAGAAAAACTGGACCTCTCCCTCAATTATTCGCCTTGAAATGTATTTATTTTTTTCTGTCGCAGTCAAACGAGTCCGCTCCCCTCAGCTGTCGTTGCATTTTTCCTTTTCTTTTTATTCTTCTCATGCCTTCTTACATCAAGTTTTATTTTTTCTCAACATGTGTCTGTCAGTCACCTCTATTCAGGGTTCCCACGGTCATGAAATTCCTGGAAATATTTAGAAATTAGAAAAAGATTTTTCCAGTACTGGAAAAGTTTTGGTATTGATCAAGCATCCTGGAAGGTCCTGGAAAAAAATAGCTATGCATTGTCTTTGGTTATTGATTTTGTTAATACCTCTGAAATGACAAATTAAACATTGGCCAAATTGTCAAATATTAGAGGCAGAAATTGTGAAGATAGCAGATCTACATGCTCACAACGCCTCGCAACGCGAGGCGAGGCGTTGTGAGCATGTAGATCTGCTATTTTCACAATAAAACCGTGTTATACAAAATTCCTCAACTCTTAGTGCTCGTCAGGGTGCCGGGGTCCCCAGTTCACATGATTATTTCGGGGGTCACGGCCTGAAAAGGTTGAGAACCACTGGCATCTTTGGGCATTGCACATAGGAGTAAGCGACTCGTTATTGAGCTGAATTATTGTTATATAGTCCTGGAAATCGGGTTAAATATTCTGGGAAAAGTTTGGAAAATTAATTGGTAAAGATGTGTGGGAACCCTGTCTATTCTTTTGTCTCTCTCGTTCTTTCCATTCCATGATTCGCCCCTGCCTCTCTGAAAAGACCTGCCACCCTTTCTCTCCTCTCTCTCTCCTGCGTTTCTCTTATCTCTCTCTCTCTCAGTTGGTGATGGTCACGTGGTCGAACCAAACCCCTTGCAGAGCTCAGTGCCTCCCCAAAACAAAAACGAAAAAAATGCACCAAGGCTACGAGAAATATGTGTGGTTTAAGTCTGCCCAACTTAAAAGGAAGAACTGGACACCTTTTCACTCTAAATTGAGTGTTGACCTAACTCGGAGAGTACATGCTTAGTTGTACTCATTCTGAGATAAATTAACACAGAGGATTTCCTTTTTTCTTTTTCTTTTGTTTACTGTGCAGGAAAACATTGGTGTACTTGTTTTGATAGGCAGGTGTCTGTGTTAATGCGAGCCCTTTGGGTAAAGTTTAATCGAAATGAATGGAGTTTGCATTGAGAAAGGAGATTTCACCCACCTGTAGATCTTTTTTAAAAGCAGCTGCGTACATAAATTAGTAGATTTACAATTTCTTGCGTTTTTTTTTAAATTATTTGGGGGGGGACATGAGTCACGCACGGTCAAGTTTTACCCCTTTCTTTTAAATAATTAGAGTTGGTTTAAGTGTGTCTTTTATGACACAGAAGAGGATAGATGATAAAGAGTGACCACTACTTTATTGTTTTGAGATGTACATGCAAAGACTAAACAACAGATACTTTTAATGTTTTTTATTCCTGTATACAACAACTTGAGCTTTGTGTAGGTATCATTCTTGTAGCTAATACTACCCTGGAGGGGGCGCTGTTTTACTGTATTTATGGGTACTGTAGTGCTGCTTTTTGATTGATTGATTGAAGAATTTATTAGAAGTTTGCAATAGAAAAAAGTACAGTTTCATGACAGTACAAATCACTGGTACAAGGTCAACTAAAAGGAGATCCTAGAAAGCCGAGGCTTATTTCCACAGGAACCACACTTTAAGTATCTCATATAACATTGAAAGACAGACGGATAGAACATAGTACTTTATCTAGGATAATATCAGTTTCAAAAGCATAACATCAAATACAAAAGGCAGAATACAAAGAAAAAGGGGGGGGGGGGAGCATGGGGGCTTAGTCTATTTACAAGTCACGGGTAGCTGCTGTCTGAAGGTGACTTTTCATACCAATTTTGAAGGAGGCTAGGGACTTGCTCTCCTTTAGGGCTTGTGGAAGGGCGTTCCACATGTTGATGGTATAGCAGGAGAACGAGTTAGCGCCTTGTTTAGTGTTAAATCTACGCTGATGATGATTAGTGGAGCTGCCTCTGGTGTTATGATCGTGAACATCCTTGACCTTTAAGAAGTAGTTTGTCAGGTACATGGGAATCTTGGAGGTGTAGTGTATCTTGTACACCAGGCCCATTGCAAGATGCTGTACTCTGTCAGCTACTTTGAGCCACCCCACGCTTTCGTGGTGATGCTCGGTAAGGTGGGTCAGAGGAGGGAGACCAAGCACAACCCTAATTAGTTTGTTTTGGGCTGTTTGGAGCTTTAGCTTTAAGGCAGCTGGGGCGTCGCGATACCAGACAAGGACTCCGTAATCAATGAGGGGCCCAATAAGAGCACCTCCTAGTGTCTTTCGGGATTTAATATTGATCAGTGGGGCAACTCTTTGCAGGAAGCGAATTCGTTGATTGACTTTATTGATTACCTTGGTGGTCATTTTTTCACTGGATAGGTTAGCCTCCAGGATGCAACCCAGGTAGCAGATGTGGTTTTTTCTTTCTATCACAGTGTCACCTACTTTAATTGTGAAGTTCTCAACTAGGCTAAGTTTCTGACTAGATCCAAAGAGGATACATTCAGTTTTGCCTAGGTGAATTGAGAGTCTGTTGTCATTGAGCCAGGTGCAGATCTTGTTAAGTTCACAGTTAAGGGCCTTTTCAACCTGCAAAATGTCTCTGCCTGAGACTAGGAGAGCCGAGTCATCCGCGAACAGAAACAGATTGCAGTCACAAGCAGATGACATGTCGTTTACGTATATTAAGAACAACAGTGGTCCTAGTATACTCCCTTGAGGTACTCCACAGTTTACTGGGAGGGGGGGGGACAGGGTTCCGTTGACTTCCACCATCTGTTCCCTCCCCACCAAGTAAGAGTGCATCCATCTCACTGCTGTGCTATCAAGACCAATAGCTTTGAGTTTTTCGATCAGAATAGAATGATCGACGGTGTCAAATGCCTTCTGGAGGTCCAGCATGACCATGCCACAATATTTGCCATCGTGAATTTCACGTTTGATGTAATCATTCAAATAGATGAGGCATGTGTCTGTGGAATGGGACTCTCTGAAGCCAGACTGGAACTCGTAGATCAGTTTATTCTCTTCAAGATATTTACTGCTGACAGAAACATGGCTTATGTCCCACCACACCACCACCACATCACCTTGTTGTTCTTGTAACCGGTATAAAGTCAATATAAAAACATAGTTTCAACAGGGAACATGGAAGGAAAGTGAACATTCCTGAGCGGGAAATGCAGGCCAACTCTTATACGTAATGCTTATGATTTCATAACCATTGGTGAAGACGGTGTATTCGTTGCAACCGGATTCAGTAAATAAACAAGACATCGCTTGGATAGAAAGATTCACCGGAAAATATACTTTGTCAGTCTCCGATAATGGCAGATTTTCAACTTGACGCCTCGGTTTTGTTTTTTTTCTGGTATCTTTGGCAACATGGACCTTTCGTGTAAAAATGTGGCTTTTTTTCCTCACACAGGGAGGACGTTCTTTTGAGACATTTTACAAACAATGGCCTGTCAATTTCACGCCATGGCGACAAAAGAAAAGCTAACTGGTCTACTTGGTCTTTGTCGTTGCGTTCTTCATCTTTCACACTCTTTTATTTGTTTTCCTCTGTTTAGTAAATGTGTTGCTATGCTTATCGTTGGAAGAAAAAAAAGAAAAAAAGGAGGATAGCAAATTTCTTTTGAGTATTTTTTGAATTATAAAAAAAAAGAAGTTCCTCCAGTTGCTATTTGTTATGAAGTCACATTTTGGTCAGGATCCTAATGACAACTATAGTACAGTTACAGTAATGTTCACAGTGGTGTTTTAATCTACTTTTTATTTTGTAACTAAAAAACGCATCTTTGTTGATAGCTGTTTCTTTGGTTTTGTTTTTTTGTTTTTCCAAGCAGGAGTTGATGGAACATAATTGACTGTTTTATATCTTCTAAAAAATACATTATGGTTGCTAAGAATAAACATGTACATGACAAACACTTGACATGGTTTCTCTGGGATGGTTTTGCTGCGTCAAAAGCAATCAAACTAGAGCCTACAAGTTTTATGATTAGAGCAGGGGTCTTCAACAGGGGGTCCGGGACCCCTAGGGGGTCTCCAGAGTTACTATAGGGGGTCCTCCAAATCTGTGTATGATGGGAACTTTTTTTCTTCTTTTTTTATATTAACCACTTGAACCATATTGTCCTTATTCTGAGAACTTCAGCCAAAAATAGCAGATCTACTTTTGGCAAAGAGCTTTGGTGTAGAGTGGGGGAAAAGAGCAGACCAAGTACAGAGTGAAAGGTCAAGTTAAGTATTGATGGTTCAAGTGGTTAAATATCTGAAAACACAAATTGACATGAATCCAAAATACTCTGATTTTGCTGTCAAAAAATGAAATTATGTTGAATCTATGAAAAGGTTGTGGGGGTCCCTGCTTCATCTCTCTCTCAACTAAGGGGTCCTTGGCCTGAAAACGTTGAAGACCCCTGGATTTACAAAAATAACAATTTTGCACTTGAGCCAATCATGCCTCACTTTGACCCAATTAAAAAAAATGCAGATCTACAAACTCACAACCAAAGTTCATTTTGTTGAATAAAATGATGACCTGCCAAACTACATAAAAACTAAATGAGCTATGATGACTAAAGACTAAATATATTGACAATTTCGTTGACAAATAAAAACTAAAATGTATAGGCCGGGACTAGAGTGGAGAAGAGATCCAGTAGAACTAAAAGACGAGCCTTTTTATGTTTGGTTGACCGATTGATTTAAAACTTAGAGGTTCGCAAAGGAAAAGTACAGGACAGTGCAGTTCAGATACAAGGTCTACTAAAAGGATTTAGACCACAAGAAAGCACTATGGATTGTTTGCATTGGGGTAATCTCTCGAGAACAGACTTCTGTGCTCCGCAGTGAAAAGGACCTTTTCTTTGGGACTGCCCATAAGTCCGACAAGTGGTTAGGGCTAGGGTTAGAATTCACCAGGTTAGCATTCAACAGTGTCTGACTAATGGGATGTCGGACCAATACCATGGCACCCTTTTCTTTGACGATGGCTAGCCAGATTGGCATTAGGGTCCTTCTGTTCTCAATTCATAAAAAAGGCAGGTCTACATTGTGAGCTTTTAGATCAGCTATTTTCAGCAAGCAACCAACAATTTAGGCATTTGGCAGATGCTCTTAATCCAGAGCGACATAAAACAGCAGGTAATACATCAATACTTGAGATGCCAAACACATTTTGGAGCACATTATCTTCCAGGTGCTGGAGTTCAAGAAACTATCAGGTGAGTTATAGTCCAGTTTAATATGTCCAAACATGAAAGGTTTGTTCAAATTTTCGGGGGATTTTGAAAACTATATTTTTGGAAACTTAAGAGTATAACAAATCAGATAATCCATTAGGGGAATTTTTGGCAGCTGCTGAAAGTTTGTCTCATTCACTTACTATACACTAAACCATAAAGAAAAAAATACCCACAAAATCATGGATTTTTTGATTTGTTATACTCTGAAGTTTCCAAAAATATATAGTTTTCATAATCCCTCAAAAAAGTGTGACACAACAGAATTTCTGAAGGTTCTACACAGCAACTTAGACTATTGATCATTTTTGTAAAGACTTGTCTGTACTATACAAACATTATTTTTACAAATGAAATTGTCTTAAGCATTTTATATCTCCACATACTTTGTAAGTGTTACCTGTACAACAAAACATTATCCAATAAAGTGAGTTTACATACAACTTTATTGTCAAAATCTTAGAAAATACAATTCATTTTATTAAAATTGTTAACACGGATGGTATATGGCCAAAACAAATTGGATGCCAAGCCAATTGCTTGATGCATTGGAACTGTAAACAGTTTAAGCCAACAAAGGTTTTAGGTAAAGCATAACAAGTCCATGATGTCCAAGGGTTTATGTCAACAATAACATGTCTAGTATACCACAATCAAGTGCCATTTTCTTCTTATATGCATGACAGTCACAATGATGATAAATTGGACAGGATGTTAGTTCCTTCACAGCCATTACCAATGATACAATTCTTGGTTGTGCCATTGTGGTCAACAGAGTCAGGGTGCTGCCATGTTGGCTCTGCGACACTGAATGAAACACCTGTGAAGAAAGTGACATTATGGCATCCTGCCATGCATAGGGCCTAAGCTTCAACCATTAGTGCTTAGACTCGATTCATTCTCCTCATCCACAGTGCTGCAGATTCTGTTTGGATTGGAGCTTGCAGATCCCAGAATGGAAGCAATATCAGCCACTGTGGATATGATTTGTTGGATGGGACTATAATAGTTGAAATGCACAGTGCTCAATTCCTCTGTGGGTTTGGGGCTGTTGTTCATATCTGGCTTGATGGCAGAAATGTCCCATATTGGTTTGGGGCTGTTCATATCTATCTTGATGAAAGAGATGTCAGTCCATATTGGTTTGGGACTGTTCATATCTGGCTTGATGGCAGAAATGTCCCATATTGGTTTGGGGCTGTTCATATCTGTCGCGATGAAAGAGATGTCAGTCCATTTTGGTTTGGGGCTGTTTAGATCTGACTTGATGGCAGAGATGTCCCATATGGGTTTGGGGCTGTATATTGGTTTAGGGCTGTTCATATCTGGCTTGATGGCAGAGATGTCCCACATGGGTTTGGGGCTGTACATTGGTTTAGGGCTGTTCATATCTGACTTGATGTCAAAGATGTCAGACCATATTGGTTTGGGGCTGTTTACATCTGACTTGATGGCAGATATGTCCCATATTGGTTTGGGGCTGTTTACATCTGACTTGATGGCAGAAATGTCCCATATTGGTTTGGGGCTGTTCATACCTGACTTGATGAAAGAGATGTCAGTCCATATTGGTTTAGGGCTGTTCATATCTGCCTTGATGTCATAGATGTCCCATATTTTGTCTTGTCTGGTCAGCTGGCATGGTGTGGAGGACAGTGCAGCTGCTGGTGGCACCGGGAGGCCTTTGGTTTCTTGAGGCGTTGTCAGGCACAGCAGTGGAAGCACATTAGATGGGGAAGAACTCATAGCTGTAGCCTCGGAAATCCAGGCCTTCAAATCTATGATGGAAATAGTAGTAGTAGTTAGTACATTAAACATTGCAATTACAACAGACCACTCAAATCAAATGAATGAAAACATAATAAGTAGGCCTACAAGTACTTTCACTTGGCTATTTATGTTCTTCCTTTCATCAAAAGACAATCTATGCTGAGTTAAACAAGTGTTTCACACACAACATTTAATTTACCCAAACTGTTCTCCATGTTTTCTTTGTGCCGTTGACTGTTACTCCAACCCAGCTGTTAGTTCAACAAACAACCATGACAACTGAATTTCATGGGCGGAGGTGTTGATGGGTCGTCATTGATTGTGATAGGAGACAGAGGGGAGCTTGCAATGATCTAGCAACCTTGTCTACCATGATGGTAGACAATGAAACTATTCACAACCACAACACCACTGGATAAACATATCTTGGGGTGTTTAAGAAACGAAAAGTTTTAAATAAATGATCCCCTTTTTAAAGTATTAATTCTCCCACAATTGCTGTGCAATATAGGCTATTTTCCTTTTGCTTTGCTCAGGATACTGTGTGAGGAATCAACTGGAGTCAAATATTAGTTTTTTTGAATATTCTGTTATTAATCCACTAAGAATCCCTCATGTTTCATGTTATTGTTCTAACATTATTTATTGTTACTTTTTTTTTAAATATTTCCATAATAGATCGTTTTTGGAGCATATAAGGCTGGTCTTTTATTTTGGAGTCCTCCTCCTGTGTTTAACGTCATCTACATGATCTGCCCGCGTGTGTTGTGTGGGTGAGTTTGTTTTGGTCCGTGCTCTGTGGAGATTTCTGTTCTAAATGTGTTTTAAGTAAGAATATAAGCAATGCATTAACTGTTAAAACGAGTTCCTATAATGTATAATTATGTGTTGTTGCCGTGCAAACACTTTGCAAGGGTTGGCGAACTTTTAGCTGGTTTACTGTTTTACTGCACTTGTGAGGACTCACACACAGTACTAGCCCTGAAACCGGGTTGACATGGTTTCTGGCCGAGCGACTTATTTCGCCCCTTACAGCTACACAAACATTCAGAATTCACAAACAAGGTGCTTAATAAACTCTCACACCTGTCTAAATACTGTACGCCCTACTATAATTACCTGTAATCCTCCGTATTCTTTAATAAGAAGCCTTTTTATCCGATCCTTGTCTGTTTTTCCCCATGTATTTCCGGGCGCCCACATCTCAGTGTCCATAGATGGGGTTGGTGCGCATGGGGAACGCCAGGAAATACAAGGAAACACAGAAAACGTTTGGATAAAAAGGCTTCTTATTAAACAATACGGGGGATACGGTTAATTATAGTAAGCCGTACCGTATTTAGACACGTTGAGACTGTATTAAGCACTTTGTTTATGAAATTGGAATGTTTGTGTAGCTTTAATGGGCTAATTAAGTCGCTCTGCCCGAAACCATGTCAACACGGAACCATGACGGCCGTGAGCCATGTTCGAGGGCTAACATTTATCAGACAGTATCCTGCTTCATTGCTGTTTTCCCTCTATTACAGACTGTGCTGCAGGCGTCCTGTGTGTGGGTTGATAATGCTGTTTGCTGCCTTATTTCTTTAATTCAGGTATGTTTGTTCTGTTGCTCCCATGAAAGTCTATTGTGTTTTTTAGTGTTTATTTTATTTTATTTTATTTACTTGTCCATAAAAGATTGCTTAGCCCACAAAGCCCAGTGGTTCTCAAACTTTTTCATGTCAAGGACCCCCAAATTGACACTTATCAGCCTGTGGACCCCCATTTGAAAAGAAATGTCAGGGACCCCCATAAGAGAAGATTTTTACAGCTCTACAGCAGTGATTATCAACCATTTTAATTTCAAGGAACCCCAGTTTGACATTCATTAGGCTACAGACCCCCATTTAAATGTCCTTTCCTGTCCCGAGACCCCGATGTATATTGCAAAATCAAAGTTAATTTTACTATGAGAGTGTACAAATGGACAGGGTCCATTTGGTTCCATTTGTACTCTCCCTGAGTTACACAGGCCCATAAAGAAGGATCCATTTGGTTCCAAACTATCATTTAGTTGGGGACCCCCTGGAACTCCCTCAAGGCCAGGGTCTTGGAATGGCTTGGCCGATGGTGTATTAATTTCAGTTGTAGCCTTATTGTAGCCGATATATGTTCATTGTTGTATTGTGAACTAGTGTTTCCTATGCAAACTTCTAATCAAGTCTTCAATCAATCAATCAATGAACTAGTGTTAAAGATTGATATCTGAATATTTTGTAAAGCATTATTAGTTACTTGTTAAACTGACAGTGAGGAGACAGACTTTGTGTGCTGCCAGCATCCTGTATGTCGCTAATGCTGCTGCTTTATTTCTTTTGTGCAGGAAATTGAACCTGTTTCGGCTAACGTGAAACACAGAGTCCCCTTGTCCATCAAAGCACTAGACAACGCAGAGCGACAGCGAGGGTGTTGTGGAAAAGTAGGCCCAGACCGGCTACACCTACGCCTGTCAGGCCATTTAAGAAGTTTTGTGCAGAAGAGTTCTCTTCCATGCTGTGGAACATTCTCTACAGACAGTGAGCATATTCAGTGGACTGGACATCGAGTCTGAAATGAAGATCGCACTGAATATTCAATGAAGTACAGAACTTAGGTTCATTCATTAATTATTGTCCACCACTGGATCATACATTTGCAAATTGATGCTTCATTCTGCCACCCAAGCGGCTGTTTTCACTCTTTTGTGTCAGCGTATGTGTGTACTTTAGTCTTTTGTGTGAGGTGTCTGCACAGGCGTAACCACACCCACCTCCCCCACTTTGCATAAAGTCTTCAGCCACTGCATCAGTCCATCCCACACTCAGTATAATTACCACTCAGAGAGCAGTAAGTCAACACAGAGCTACAGTTAACCATCATCATGAGTAAGCAGCTTAGGAAGAAGATGAAACTCACGGCCAGCAGTGGTCAGGACTCCTACTGGGCTCATCTGAAGGACCCTGGGCCTTCCTTCTGGGCTCCTCTGAGACCCGATGGGCCTGCACCCTCCTTCAATTGTCCTCTGATGGCCTCTCAGTCTGATTGTCCTGATGGGCCTGTTCTGAGTTCCAGTTCTGGATCCAAAAAACCAAAAGCCCCAAAACCCAGGAAGAAATGCACTTCTTTCCAGATGCAATGGCTGTCGCAGTTTGTGCAAACATTGGACGATCAAGTGCTGAAACTGGGAGATGTCTTTTCTTTTTCCGAAGAGAAAGGAGTGATCTGCAAAACGTGCCGCGAAGCCGGAGTTCCGGGTGACTTTTCTCAGGGCAAAGTGTGGAACGAGTGGAAGGTGGACTACCTCAAGAAACACGTTGTGGGAAAAAGCCACGTGAACGCGGTTGGAATTCTACAAAGACGGAATGGAGTCGTTGCGGTACAGCAGGAGAGTGCAGAGGAGAAAAGTCAGAGCGACGAACAACCGCACCCGGAAAACTGGCGCCGGGAAAACGACGCCACTGAATTTGTGCACTCAATCAGTGAAGTCGTGGAGCACGAGACAATGTGCAATATCCGAAAAGCCCCGTGGCATACCCTGATAGTGAGCCCGAGAACAGACCTGCTGATGATGTACATTAAATACAGGGAGGAGAAGGAAGTCAGCTACAGAACTGACTTCTGTGGCATCGTTGAGTTAAAAGCACGCCGCGGTCAGGATATCGCGGAGGCCATCACTCAGTTCTACTCCAGCCACGGGCTAGACCTGCAGAGAATGGTGATGCTGACCTCTGACGACACATCTGTAGTGTTTGGGAAGTCTGCTGATTCAGCTGCAACTTTATTAAAAGAACAAATACCACACCTCACAGGGCAACACTGCATCATCCACGGGAAGGACACAAGCCTCAACACTGTTTGGGAAGATGTGACTTTAACGCGACATGCGGGCGGTCTTCTCGACTCTCTCGACACTTTAGCCCGCATTGCCAGGAGGTCGGCAGCGTCACCAGAGGGTCTGGGCAGACCGACACCCAGGTCTTTGAGTGACTTGGAACCCCGGTGGCTGGCCTGCTACCGAGCCATGCTCGCTGTTCAGAAAAACGGCCTCGCAGGCTACGGCGTACCCAGACAATCCAGAAATCCGCTGGCAAAAGACTGCGTCAGAAGGCTGGGCGAGTTACAGGCTGGGCTCCCAGCACTCCTAAAAGTGTTGGGTGAGGTGGTGGAACTTGACGATCGTCTTAGAAAATGCGACCTGACTGCGATGGACCAGCTCCATTTGGCAAAAACAACGCTCGAGAAACAGAGTGATCAATACTGGGAGGACATTAGTGACAAGATGGAGATGGGTGTGGATCTGTGGAAGGACGGCACAAGAGCCGATCAGGATGTTGACCTGTTCACTCGTTTGGTGTCAAGTAACCTGGAATCTAATTTTTGGATGGAGTGGGCTGAGGTCGAGTGGGCTGTGTTTGACATCGCAACGCTGAGATCGCCTGTCAGTTCTGAGTATGGCCTTATACCCGCATTTGTCGCTATCCTGGCACATAAGTATGAGGCCATCCTCCGCCCACAATCTGTGGATGCCATCAGGCGTGAATACGACGACTTCAAGCGCATAATGAGAGAAAAACTTGAAAAGGGGACAATCAGCACATTCTCAGACGTGGTCGCTGCTGCACTCGGATGCGAGGAGCTGAGGGAGGTCTCACAGCTCGTGGACATCTGTGGTACGTTTCAAGTATCCGTTGCACCATGTGACCGAGGATTTGATCTGATGAATGAGATCAAAAAAACGTCCGGAGCGTCAGTTGAAGTGGAATACCTGGAGCGGCTGATACGGATCAAGTCAAGGAACGGAGCACACGGGGACACCGACCTGGACCAAGTGTACAAGCGCTGGAGAAGTGAAAAGGACGGCCAGGGAACATAAGGTGATATTTTAGCTCCTGATCAGAGAATATGCTCTATACCAGGGCCAGGGGTCCCCAAACCTTTTTGTCTCGGGGCACCCCATAAATATTGTTTTAATCCGAGGCACCCCTGCATTATAATTTTCACTCCCAGCACCTTATATTTATAGCATATCGTCGTTGTCGGGTGGAAACCTTGTATGTCCAAAACCATTCGTTTTGTATTTATCATCTATAAAATGTACTAAACTAGTGAAAACAACAGATCTACAAGCACACAATGCCTCGCATCACGAGGCATTGTGTGCTTGTAGATCGGCTGTTTTCACTAGTTTTGTGCGACGGTCTTGTATGATGAAGCAGGGCAAAAGACGTACACATTTGAAACTTGGAGATACAAGGTTTCTGCCCGACAGTGACGATATTTTAGTGATTATGTTGCGCGGAAAACGCTGAGATAATAGCCATTTTGGTTAGAACTGACTGAAAATAACTTTGTACTTCAAGTTTAAAATTATACTAAATAATATTTTTTCAAGTGTATCAAATTATCTCGCGGCACACCAGGGTGCCCCGTCACCCACTTTGAAAACCCCTGCTCTATAGCACTGGTTTCCATTTCCAAACCCTGGTTCTGGATCTGGACACATTTGTGGGTCACAGACACATTTTTATGGGTCCTTTTTTCCCTTTTTTGTTTGTTTCCTACGTTTTGTTTTTAATTATTATTTAAAAACGTTTAAAAAAAAATCACAAAAAAGCTAAAACAAAAATCAAACCCTTCATGAAGAAATCAAATACAAATCTAAAACATTGCATGAATTAGAAAACAAATGTTTAATAAGTAGTGAAAACAGCAGATCTACAAACTTCACTTGTGCTTGTCTCACTAGTTCGATTCCTGGGCAAATGTCTAATCTATCTTTTGGGTCCCGACCTGAAAAGTTTGGGAACCACTGTTCTATACTGTCACTCATTTCATTCAGTACCGTTTATTTATTCATATTCCTACTCCTTCCAGACCAAGACGGTTGCAAGACACATTTTGTCATGTTTGTGTTATTGCTGATGTTTGAAGACTAATGTCTCTATTCTTGTCTCATATGTTTTGCAGAATCAGAACAGAGGAGCAGATGGCTTTCATCTGCAAATACTCAAAGGACATTTTTTTTCTCTCACTCTTTTTCTTTTTAGCCCTTTAGCTTTTATCTACAGTTTCTACACTGTATTTATAGCAACATACACAGTATGCAACTACACATTCTGTGTGACTGTCTTTTATTTGTAATACCTGTCATTTCACTTTAGATATGTTTTTCTACAATGTTGGCCTGCAATATTCTTGCCAGGAATATGTTTGGATTCAATATGTTTGCAACTACAACACAAGTTTACATTTACAGGAAAGCAACTGTTAGGCCGTTAAACTGGCACAATATATATTTATATGTCATATCCTTTCTAACTGATGCACGCTTCTGTAGTCCATCATTATAAGTTCACTTCTCAGTTCAGTTGTTGCACAATTCTGTGACAATGCCATTTGTACCAGACAGTTATGTCAAGTCTATTTCAAAATGTGTTCATCTATAATACTAATAAATGTCACAGACATGCAAAAATGTGTTTCTTCTTTTATTATAACTGACCTATAATTCAGGGGTTTCCAAACCTTTTTGGCTCAGGGCACACCTATAAATGTGTTTTTCCTCCGAGGCACCCCTATAACCATTATAACCATTATTCTCCCCAAGATTATGTTGTGAGGAAATCATTGATATAATAGCCAATTTGGTAACTGAAAACAACTTTGTACTGTAGTTGAAAATGGTACAAAATATTATCAAATTCATTCTAGATGGGGAGTCGGGGACCCAAATGCATGGGCCTGGATGGCGAAGCAAATGCATTTGGGTCAGATTCAATGGGGATAAATTTAGGGTTAAGTACATTTTACCCCCATTGATTCTGACTCCGAGCTTGTGTCCTCACCCAGGGACATGCATTCGGGTCCCCATTGGCATTCAGAATCAATGGTGGCACTGGTACATTTATAATCACATTTTTGTCTTAGGAATGCGACAAATACAAACAAATATTATTGAACCCAAGTCTCCATGGCGTGACTTATCAATAGAAAAAAATGACATTTTGAGGGTGAACTACTCCTTTAATGTGTGAGCGTAGTATTTTGTGTGAGGTGTTTGTGTGTAACTGCATTTTTCAGCATATGAAATTTTCCAACAAGAATCCCTGTCACCTTTCATGTTATTGTTCTAATATTATTTATTCGCACTTTTTTTGTAATATTTCCAAAATAGGTCGTTTTGGGAGCATAGGGCTGGCCTTTTATTTTGGAGTCCTCCTCGCTTCCTGTGGTTAACGTCATCTACCCGCGTGTGTGCTGTGTTGTGGGGGTGAGTTTGTTTTGGTCCGTGCTCTGTGGAGATTTCTGTTCTAAATGTGTTTCAAGATAATATAAGCAACGTATTAACAGTTAAAACGAGTTCATAGTGTATTTAAGTGTTCCTGTGTAATCACTTTGCAAGCGTTTGTGTGTTTTGGTGAACTTTAGCTGGTTTACTGTTTTGCAGTACTTGTGAGGACTCAAACAGTACAGTGCATACAGCTTGCTTCATTGCGGTATTTCCGTCCATTACAGACTGTAATGCAGGCGTCCTGTGTGTTGATATTACTGCTGCACCATTTCTTTAAAGTTACTTTCCATCCCTCATATACTGTGTGTACAGTGCACACCCCATAGCCCACACACTGCACATCATTTCGGAGCTCATATCTTTGAACGGGTAAGGACTAGTCTATACTATAATGTTGCGAATGTCTGTCTGAGTGAGTGTCTGTCTGTCTGTCTGAGTGTCTGTCTGTCACAGCGTTTCTCCTCAGTGGCTGGAGCAATTGATCTGAAATCGCATCACCATTAGCATATGAACACACCTGACATAACTGTGAAGCCCATTTGTCACTTTCACAAATCATATGCTGTATATTAGCATTTTTATGGTGTAACTACTATCTATTCTGCATCTAGCATGAGGCATATCTATTCTGCATCTAGCATGAGGCATATCTATTCTGCATCTAGCATGGGGCAACATGTTTAACCAGCTCTGTGTGCGTGTGTGTGCGTGTGTGTGCGTGTGTGTGTGTGTGTGTGGGTGGGGGGGGGGGGGGGGGGGGGGGGGGGGGGTGTTGGCTGGCCCTCTTTCAGATGTTGTCATGTAGATCGGTACACAGTATCTCTGTAGCCTTTAAACGAAACGGGTCTTTCTTACATTGATGCTCCTACATATTATCATGCAAGCACCAGAAAGTTACTTTCCATCCCTCATATACTGTGTGCACAGTGCACACCCCATAACCCACACACTGCACATAATTTCGGAGCTCATATCTTTGAACGGGTAAGGACTAGTTTAGTATATTTAGAATACTTTAAAAACGTTAAGGACGTCCACAATTACAACACCAGAGGCAGCGCCACAGATCACGTTCAACCCAGAGTCAAATCAAACAAAAGGTCAAACTCGTTCTTCTGCTATTCCACCAAAATGTGGAACGCCTTACCGAAGGCCTTAAAGGAGTGTGGTTCCCTAGCATCCTTTAAAATCCCCCTGAAAAACCACTTACAGGCGGCAGCCGTTTGCAACTGGTAAACACAAACCTAGCCCAACCTTAAGCTCCCCTGACCCTTCTTTTGTATTTACCTACTGTATATATATTTTTTGCAATTGTTACACTGACAGTGAGGAGATTGTGTGTGCTGTATTGCTATGGCTGATGCATTATTTTCTTTATTTGTTTTGTGCAGGAAATGAATAAAGCCACTTGTTTTCGGCTGAAGTGAAACACAGAGTCTCCTTGTCCATCAAAGCGCAACGAAACGCAACGCAGAGCGACAGCGAGGGCGTTGTGGAGAAGTAAGCCCACACCTGCTACACCTACGCCTTGTCAAGCCATTTTGAAGAACTTTGTGCAGAAATTCACGTGTTGTTCTGAAGAGTTAGTTCTCTTCCATGATGTGGGACAGCCTCTACTGACTGTGAGCATATTATGTGGACTGGACATCGAGTCTGAAATGAAGATCGCATGAAGATCGCACTGAATATTCATTGAATGTACAGCACTCAGGTTAATTCATTATTGTCCACCACTGGATCATACATGTGTAAATTGATGCTTCAGGCTGCCATGCACCGAGTGTCCGTTTTCATTCTTTTGTGTTAGCGTATGTGTGTACTTTAGTCTTTTGTGTGAGGTGTCTGCACGGGCGTAGCCACACCCACCTCCCCCCACTTTGCATAAAGTCTTCAGCCACTGCATCAGTCCATCATCCCACATCCGATCCATCCATCTACAACCGCTTCTTCGGAGTCGGGTCGTGCGGGCAGCAGCTCCAGCTGAGAGTTCCAAACTTCCCTCTCCTGAGCAACGTTAGCAACTTCCTCCTGAAGGGGATCCCGAGGCGTCTCCAGGCCAGTGTGGAGATGTAATCCCTTGCTCAGTATAAACACAACTCAGAGAGCAGTAAGTCAACACAGAGCTACAGCTAACCATCATCATGAGTAAGCAGCTTAAGAAGAAGGTGAAACTCACAGCCAGCAGTGGTCAGGGCTCCTCTGAGGGCCATCAGGACTCCTTCTGGGCTCCTCTGAGGCCCCCTGGGCCTGGGGCCTCCTCCCGGGCCCCTCTGAGAGACCCTGGGCCCTCCTTCTGGGCTCCTCTGACGGCCCCTCAGTCCGATCGGCCTCATAGGCCCGCTCGGAGGTCCAGCTCTGGAGGTGACCGCCGGCCCCAAAAACCCAGGAAGAAATGCACTTCTTTCCAGATGCAATGGCTGTTGCAGTATGTGCAAACATTGGACGATCAAGTGCTGAAACTGGGAGATGTCTTTTCTTTTTCCGAAGAGAAAGGAGTGATCTGCAAAACGTGCCGCGAAGCCGGAGTTCCGGGTGACCTTTCTCAGGGCAAAATGTGGAACGAGTGGAAGGTGGACTACCTCAAGAAACACGTTGTGGGAAAAAGCCACGTGAACGCTGTTGGAATTCTACAGAGAATGAATGGAGTCGTTGCGGTACAGCAGGAGAGTGCAGAGGAGAAAATTCAGAGCGATGAACAACCGCACCCGGAAAACTGGCCGCGCGAAAACGACGCCGTCAAATTTGTGCACTCAATCAGTGAAGTCGCGGAGCACGAGACAATGTGCAATATTCGAAAGGCACCGTGGCATACCCTGATAGTGAGCCTGAGAACAGACCTGCTGATGATGTACATTAAATACAGGGAGGAGAAGGAGGTCAGCTACAGAACTGACTTCTGTGGCATCGTTGAGTTAAAAACACGCCGTGGTCAGGATATCGCGGAGGCCATCACTCAGTTCTACTCCAGTCACGGGCTCGACCTGCAGAGAATGGTGATGCTGACCTCTGACGACTCCTCTGTAGTGCTAGGAGAGAACGATGCAGCTGTGACTTTATTAAGACGACAAATACCACACCTCACAGAGCACCTCTGCATGATCCACGGGAAGGACGCACGCCTCAACGCTGCTTGGGGAGACGTGCCTTTGATGCGACACGTGGACGATCTTCTCGACACTTTAGCCCGCGTTGCCAGGAGGTCGGCAGCGTCACCAGGGGTTCCGGGCAAACCGGCACCCAGGTCTTTGAGTGACTTGGAACCCCGATGGCTGGCCCGCTACCGAGCCATGCTCGCTGTTAGGAAAGACGGCCTGGCGGGCTACGGCGTACCCAGACAACCCAGAGACTCGCTGGCCAAGCACTGCGTCAAAAAGCTGGGCGAGTTACAGGCTGTGCTCCCGGCGCTAATAAAAGTCTTGGGTGAGGTGGTGGAACTCGACGATCGTCTGAGAAAATGCGACCTGACTGCGATGGACGGGCACCGCTTGGCAAGAGCGACGGTCGAGAAACGGCGTGACCAATACTGGCAGGACGAGACGGAGATGGAGAGGGACCCGTGGCTAGACTGCACAACAGCTGATCAGGATGTTGACCTGTTCACTCGTTTGGTGGCAGAGACCCTGGAAGCTCATTTTTCAGGGGACAGTTTAAAGGAGTGGTCTGCGTTTGACATCGCAGCGCTGAGATCGTCTGTCGGTTCCCAGGATGGCTCCACAGGCGTCGCTACGCTGGCACAGAAGTACGAGGCAATCCTGCGCCCACAATCCACGGATGCCATCAAGCGCGAATACAACAAGTTCAAATGCATGTTGAGAGAACAGCTTGAACTAGGGACAATCAGCACATTCTCAGACGTGGTGGCCGCTACACTCGTACGTGAGGAGCTTAGGGAGGTCTCACAGCTCGTGGACATCTGTGGTACGTTTCAAGCATCCACGGCAGAATGTGACAGAGGATTTAAGTTGATGAATGAGATTAAAAAAACGTCCGGAGCGTCAGTTGAAGTGGAATACCTGGAGCGGCTGATACGGATCAAGTCAAGGAACGGAGCACACAGGGACACCAACCTGGACGAAGTGTACAAGCGCTGGAGAAGTGAAAAGGACGGCCAGGGAACATAAGGTGATATTTTAGTTCCTGATCAGAGAATATGCTCTATAGCACTGGTTCCCAAACCATAGGTCTGGACCCATTTGTGGGTCACAGACACATTTTTATGCGCCCCTTTATTTTTTATTGAATGCTTTAACCAGTGAAAAATAGCAGATCTACAAGCGAGCTTGTAGATCTGCTATTTTTGAAAAATCGTAAAAATGTGTGCAAATCTTTGACTATATGTATTTTCAAAGTGAACGTTTGTAACTTAAATTTTGCTTCTGGGTGGTCCCTGGAACTGGATATTTTGAGATCCGTGGCCAAATAATTATCATCTGGGAGTCCTTCACATGAAAAGGTTTGAGAACCACTGACATTGTAGTCTCTCAAGAACAGACTAACTGAGCTCCAGTTAAGTGAAAAGGACCTTTTCTTTGACGATGGCTAGCCAGATTGCTGACAAAGAAACATAAAAGACACTTATTGAATCGGGTCAAAATTCAAATTTTCACGATTTAAAAAAAATAGCAGATCTACAAGCTTGCAGCTTGTATATCTGCTATTTTTCAATAGTTAAAGCATAAAATAATGATACACAATAATGTGTACCTGTTCTAAATGGGCTAAGAAGTGGTGAAAGCGGACGATCTGGGGCGCCTACTGGTCCAGGCTCATACCAGTCTCTCTTCCCATTTCCTGTCTGTCTACTATCCTTTTTGGCTGGTAGCGGGCCAGCCATCGGGGTCCCCCCCCCCCGGGAAAAATCTACATTTTGGGTCTCGACCTGAAAGGTTTGGGAACCACTGTTCTATACTGTCACTCATTTAGAATGATCATCTGTTCTATACTGTTCTATACTGTCACTCATTTAGAATGATCATCTCTGAATATTAAGCATTAAGAGCTTGTTTTATCAGTAATAGAACTGCTAACGTAAACATAAGTATGTACAGTAGGCCTATATATATATATATATATATATATATATATATATATATATATATATATATATTCATATCGCCACTTTTCCCAGACCAAGACAGTTGCAAGACACAATGTTGCAAGACACAATGTTGTCATGTTTGTGTTTTGAAATCTAAATCTATAATAACTAAACTAAACTAAGTTTGAAGACTAATGTCTCTATTCCTGTCTCCTATGTTTTCCAGAACCAGACCAGAGGAGCAGATGGCTTTCATCTGCAAATATTCAAAGGACAAGGTTTTTTTTTTTTGTTATCCCCCCCCCCCCCCTCCTTTTTTTTAAGCCCTTTTAAGGCTTAAACTATAATCTACAGTTTCTATAGCAGCATACGCAGTATGCAACTACACATTCTGTGTGACTGTCTTTCATTCATAATGCCTGTCACTTCTCTTTAGACATATCTGTCTACAATGTTGGCCTGCAATATTCATGCAAGGAATATGTTTTGATTCAATATGTTTGCAACTACAACACAAGTTTACATTTACAGAAAAGCAACTGTTAGGCCGTTAAACTGGTACACATATAATTTATGTATCATATCCTCTCTAACTCGGTGTGATGCATGCTTCTGTAGTCCATCATACTTTCACTTCTCAGTTGTTGACCAGATCTGTGACAATGCTATTTTGATTAAGTGGGCATAGGCGTGTGTGAATATGCCATGTGGCAAAATGTGTTCATCTATAATACCAATAAATGTCACGGAGATGCAAAAAAACTGTTTCCTTTTTATCGTTGCTGACCTATAATTTATATGAAATGTAATCTAACTGCATTTATTCTGTAGATTCACCACAGATCATTTCATAAGTGGTGGAAAAAGCACTCAAAGTAACATAGTATCAATACTGCAATGCAATGTTGAAATAGATTTGCATATTAAACACCACGGCTACGATTTGGAAATGTATAGGTACGTTGTACTTGAGTTGAGTAAATGTACATACCGGTAGTTACTTTACACCAATGCTTTTCATATGCAGGAATTCACTGAGGCGCTTTTGACTATCCTATTGGGCTGGAATGTTCCATAGCGGTGTTTTAAACCATTGGTTCTCAACCTTTTCTGGCCGTGACCCCCAAAATAATCATATTTTAACTGGGGCCCCTCACCCTGACAAGCACTAAGAGTTGAGGCATTACATTTTGTATAACACGGTTTTATTTTGAAAATAGCAGATCTACATGCTCACAACGGGCGTTGTGAGCATGTAGATCTGCTATTTTCACTATTTCTGCTTCTGGAGGTATTAAAAAGTCCTTAAATGTCACTTTAGAAATTGACATATAGTATACCCGCTATACACTTAAACCTTATGTTGGTTTGTTTACTGTTGAGTGAGAAAACAATGTTGCTCATTAAGTTAAATCATCTGGGGACCCCCCAAAATAATGTGGGGACCCTCCTCGTGGGGATATCGACCCACAGGTTGAGAACCACTGATTTAGAGGAGGCTGGTTTCCATATTGTCTGACGGCACTGGCAGTGTGTATGTCCTTTGTAGAGGTATCTTTGTACTTCTGTTCATGTACATTTCAAATGTGTGTCACAAGAGAAGGAACAGGTGTCTTGGTCAATTTCAAGCAGGCTGTTCATTGAAAAGCGCAACACTGCCCTCCACAGGCAAGAGTTGGCTATTTACCTTGGCTATTTACCTTAGATGTCTCAATACTGCTAAGCCTCTCTCTCACACACACACACACACACACACACACACTGATTTTTTTTTATCAGGATCTTAAAATAGTCAAAGCTGTCATTTTTATTTGTTTTGTTTGCGTTCGTTTAAACCTTACAGGCACCCCCTTCACTCACCTTTGTTGTTGCATCATCATTTTTGATGACGAGTCCCCAGATTGCTACCAAAGTAGCGGCTCGGATCCAGGGTGGTCTGGCCCTTTAAGGCCTATTTCAATTATAGAGCTAAATTTGCATTTGCAAGATTAAAAATATAAGTCTTTGTAAGTTATCATAGAATCACTTCTATATAGCATCAAGGATATTGCAAGTGGCCCCCCCAAAAATGAGCATGAGCAAAACACTAAGATTGTAATATTATGTAATATAACACTATCAAGGTTTTTTAAAACCTTGAAAAATTAATTTTCATTCTGATGATACACACCAATAAATAGGATATTACTTTTGATCATGCTGCTAATAGAGTGGATTGCACCAGTAAACACATGAATATATTTAATGCATTTCTATTAAAGCAGGGGTGAGCAACTTTGATGATGGTGAAGGCCACTATATTTCCACCTTCACTCCAGAGGGCCACATTGCATATTGCTACGTCCTACTTTGTCATTGTAGTATCTCATACAAAAGAAGCACACAATGCGTTTTGAGCTTGTAGATCGGCTAATTTAGCTTCTTTTGAATTGAAATCCGGAATTATTTTTTGTAATTTTTTCATGGATGTCTCAATACTGCTAAGATCTCTCTCACTTCAATTCAAAGGCATTTTTTTTTAATATTTATTGGCATTAGAAAACATACGTTTACATTGCCAAAGCAGAAGTATACACAATACAATACAATCAGAACAAAATATGTACAGGTGAAAAGAGTATAACAGTTTTCATGCATCAAGGTTACGTGCAGGCAGAGCAGGGATATATACAATGGTTTTTAAGGTGGTTGGGTTCCATTTGATATCCTTCTATCTAGCAGCTCACAAATATTGCTGCTGTGTTTTGAATTAGGATCTTCATATGGTCAAAGTTGTAATTTTTATTTGTTTTGTTTGCGTTCGCACCTCCTGGGCCTCTTCACTCACTGTAATAATGTTAGTCAATATGAGGAGCATATTTAGCATGATCAATGTATAATCAAATTGCTGCCACAATGGAGCAATTACTATTGATTTCTTTCTCACCCTTGTTGTTCCATCATGGAGAGGTAAGTAAGTACACGACCCAAACCTTTACCAGAGTAATCTCTCAAGAACAAGATTCTAAAATTGTGTTTGGGAGATAAAAAATGTAAGTTGTAATATAATGTAATATAACATTAACAATGTGAAACAACTAACAAGTCATGGTGTTTTTAAAACCTTGAAAAAAGAATTTAAACACCAATAAATAGGATATTAATTTTGACCAGATATGAATATGAATGTCCAATTGTCCATGGAAGGTCCTTCACAATGGAGACTGAAATGGATTGCACCAGTAAACACATGAATATATTTAATGTACTTCTATTAAAGAGACCAGTAAGCAGTAAGCATGTGAATATGTTTAATGTACTTTTATTATGGAGACCATTAGTACAAGTCAGCAGGTTGAATCAGACCATCCACTCATTAGGGACAGACTGTACGAAGTGCACAGACAGAAGGACGACTGTTAGAACAGCCACCATAAGACCATCCGTCAAGGTTTGTAACCCCACAGTATCCACCACCACGTGGGTCATTGTGTGGCCACTTGGTGTAGGTGACTCTGGAGCCATCAGTCCACATCCAAAAGCCCTCCAACTGAGTGTCACTCAGCCCAATCCAGGTCCATCTCCCTTGTGGGTCAAAGTTCTGGATCAGGGTTTCGACAAAGTCCTGCTCCCCCTGGCTGTGGATGGACACCAGGTTGGCGTCTTGGGACAGGCAGTTCTGCTCTGCTTCAGCCCAGGTCAAGGTCATGGGTGAGGAGATGTACTTGTAGCAGCGGCCGTTGAAGCTGAACCAGAACTCTGGACAGGACCCACGCTCTAGCTTCACCTGGGCAGAGGGAGCAGCGTGCAGGGTGCCTAGACACACGCACGCACGCACACACACACACACACACACACACACACACACACACACACACACACACACACACACACACACACACACACACACACACACACACACACACACACACACACACACACACACACACACACACACACACTAAATAAAGGTGTTGGCATATATATATTTTGGGTGCAAAATGCTACATTTCTACACTCACAGAGTTACATTCAGGCCTACAGATGTTACAGAGACGAAAGGCTTGTGTAAAATGGGGTTCTGTGGGCTAATTAATACCAAACTGGGGGTCCTTGAAAGACAAAACAGGATTTGACAACCACTGCCATATGAAAACATATGGGGCCCTATTTTCATCCATGCTAAACCCGTGAACTTCTTTTTTAGTTTTTACTATTTTGAAAAACATTTAAAAATACTTAAAATAGCTTGTGAGCTTGTAGATCAGCTATTTGAACTGTTTAAAAATGTTATATAATAAAAATATGGCCCATGGTCTTTTAAAGAAGTATTCTTTTGGAGCACCCGCTGGCCTACGGGCATCCAGAGCAGGCACATCGGTGTAACCTGACAGCATGTCGCTGGTTCAAAGTCCTGATTCTGACCAACTTTGCTATAAGTCCTTCCCCATCTCTCTCTCCATTTCCTGTCACTGTGCGATCAATAAAGGCATAAAAGCCCCAAAACATATCTTAAAAAAAAAAGCATATTATTTTAATTTACCCAGTGTCAGGCCCAGCAGTAGGAGTTGAGGAACCAGCAGCATGTCACAGCTTGAGGTGGTCTCTTGGGGTCTTCTAGGAGGGTCTCTGGGTCAGTGGATGTTGGGTTGTAAGGCTGTGCCTTTTTTTATCGACTCTAGATGAGGGCGTCTTCACAGCTGGCTTCATTTGATTGGTCGTAATGCATGAACAGCTGTGGCATCGCATTCACATATTCTGTTGTGACACCTTTTCAGGTGCACGGACGCACGCACGCACGCACACACACACACACACACACACACACACACACACACACACACACACACACACACACACACACACACACACACACACCACAGAGAGAGAGAGAAGTTGCCAAAGTTACCCCAGCTAACCTTTCTTATGTGTATATATTAGGCCAACTATTTCTGACACACTGACACAAACACACAATTCTTAAATGGTTTTGTACGTTAACGTAACACCACTGTGTACACATAATTTATTGTATATTATTCCACTTTTGCTATGGAAATGTTAACATATGTTTTTCTCATGCCAATTTGAATTGAATTTAATTTAATTGAGAAAAGGGCTGGGGGGGGTTGGGGTTGGGGATGCTTAATTCTACTGGAGTTTACTACAATGGAGAGACATTTAATGGATAGGTAAACATAAACATTATATTCTTGTATTAGATTGTATCATGGAGAGCCAAGTCAGTTTGCCCCCCCTTGACATTTGAAAGTTTGAGAAACGCTGCACTAGGTCATATTCATCAGTGTTAATAATCACATTTCCTTTTCATGCTTTTATTTTGATAGCCCAATTCAATTCATTTCCGGCGATGAACCCGCCTACCCTGACTTGACGCAGCCGCAGACCGTGCAGTGATCTGGGTGGAAAGTCAACAACACTCAACAACTAGCAGGGTAAGAAAGAGACACACATTTTATCTATAATAATGAACTATTACCACTGTTTAGTGTTTAACTGTATAATATGGATTCCTTTACAATGTAGTTCTGAAAGAGCACGAGTTTTATCGATCTAAACCTGAGCAAAGCACTGAACTAAACCCCAATAGAGGACATTGTTTAGTTATTTTAGTGCACTCAGTTTGAAGACGCATACATAATGTTTACATTAAGAGGACAGCTATAGTTACTTAACCTTAACGGGGACAACCGTGTTAACATGACGGGTTCATTGCTTTAGGACACTTTATGTATACAGTGTATATGTTATTCGTTCACTTTCTTGTTGTACCTTGCTCTTACTGTACTTACTGTACTCTGTACTCTGTTTGTAAATAACCTTATACTGCTGTGCTGCCTCTGGGCAACTGATTTCCCCCTTGAGATAATAAAGGTATCTATCTACAGTATATAATCTATCTATTTGGTTCCACTTGTACACTGTCAGAGTTACAGACTTTGTTATGGGTCAATTTAGACCCCCATAAAGGAACCCACAGCCCACAGAGTCCCTGGAAATATTGAATCCACTTTTGAGAACCACTGGTTTACAGTGTGGTAGTGTGTTATTAATTATAACACATTGGTTGGTTGACTATAGTTCTATAGATCATAGCTTCGTTTCTGTTATCTGCCATGGTCTTTCTTTTCCTAGAGGGTGGAAATATGAACTTTGATCTGTGAGTTGTTTGAATTTATATTGCATTCAGTCAGTGCACACAGTAAAGCCACTCAGAGAGCTAAAGAAAGCTGCAATCCTCAACTTATTTGTAGTGAATAAAAGGTTATTTTAAGCAGTCTGTATTTATGGTAGAGTATGTTAATACTACTGCCCACCCCTAGGCAGTTCTAGACAGAAAGCAACACCATTGTACTGTGGGGTATTGCTCCAAGGTTCAAGCCAGGACTGGGGGGAAGTTTATAATTAAATGCCCTTTAGCGTGACAACAGCCATGGCATGTTACCTGTGGAATTTTGACACACACACACACACACACACACACACACACACACACACACACACACACACACACACACACACACACACACACAGTTACAGTATATAGACAGAAAATAAACATAAATGTGGTAATCATTGACAATGCTCTGCTGTTGACTACTATCTATGGCACACCTAAATATAAAGCTACCCTTTTCAGTGATGTTACTAGGTTTTCAATGTAATGGCTCCCGGGACCCACAGGTGGTCATTCAAATGGGTCCCAGAAAAGTTTTATGAGTCCTCAATACAATGTTTTCGAGCGCTGTGAGCTTGTAGATCGGCTATTTTCAAAATGTTTGCCTATTTCTTATATTTATTTTACAATGTGGCTAATGTTTGAACTTAGAACTACTAAAACTACAAAAACATGTGAGCCTAATGAATTCGGGCGCGCAAAATGGCGTCGGACGTCGGTGGAATCAAAACATTGACGTTTCTATCGCCTGTTTAAGACTTTCTACGTGGATTTTATTTGTGTTAACGTAGGGTAAAGTAGAATGCTTTCACCCATGAACAATGGTGGTGTCTGTGGAATTTTAAAATGTTTTTCTTTTACCGCGACGCGGTAAATTATTTTAACATGGACTCCAATGGAGGCGCATCCCCGGGAACCAAGGACCATGACACGAATGAGTCCCTGGGCGACTTGAATGAGTTTTTGATGCAGGATGCGCACGTAATGACATCACTGCCTTTTTATCAACGGTTGCAGCAGTGTTGCTTACATCACTGGGTACTATAAGGTCTGTGTCGCAGTTCAGTGCTTGATACCACACTGAACTAAGCATGATCAAGTGAATACTGGCATAACGGCATGGATTTATTTCTACACAGAGAGAGGACAATTCTTTCGACATAAGATTCTGCATTAAAGTTCAGAAGAGTTTGGACGAGGCAATTCTCTTTAATGCTGCCCTCAGGTATGGCATGGAAAGGGGGGCATTTGCAATTCTTTCATCATAGTAAAAACTGCATTAATCGTCTGGAGAGGCCACTTTTTACAGCCAAATAAAAGGGCCAAATCAAGCCCCCTTTGATGTCTATGTGTGCACGTGCCTGGTGACTGTTGCCACTCGACAGTTATCGATTGTATTAACATTGTTCTACAGACTCTGATTTTACCTACCACTTTATAATGGACTGTTTTACTTGTCTGGCAAGTGGGCATGACCTGTGGGCAAGTAGTAGAACATGAACTGTACTTGCCCAACCGACAAGTGCCACTGCCTCTGAGACCTTAGTGTCGAACCCCTGCTTCGGGTCCCATTTTTTTGTATGACCCTGTGGTGGAAACATTTCCACAAGCATTTTACTTAAGTAAATGTGCTTAGTTCAGGGGTGAGGGGTCTTCAATGTTTTCAGGCCAAGAACCCCTTAGTTGAGAGAGAGATGAAGCAGGGACCCCCACAACCTTTCATAGATTCCATATAGTTTTAGCTTGTAGATCAGCTATGTTTGGCTACAGTTCTTAGAATATGGACACTAGGGTTCAAGTTGTTAATATAAAAAGGACTGGAAGATTTGGAAGACCCCCTGTCGTTACTCTGAGGACCCCAGCCCCTAGGGGTCCCCGGACCCCCTGTTGAAGACCCCTGGCTTAGTTCTGGAGCAGGCACTCTCTATCCACAAGGCCACTGACTGAGCTGGATCGTATATCTAAGTTATTATAACCAGGCAAACACTAAGGCTTGCTCACCTGCCCCCGGCAGGTACATAAAACTTTGGGGCAGGTGAAGTTTGCTTTCAGGTTGCCCGACCGGGCAAGTGCTCATTTTTCTATAAACACAACACGAGATATCTGTCTAAACACCTGAACGTGGCCAGAGGGCTCTGTCTTCGGGTCTGTGGAATGTAAAATAAGAGCACTATTTACCTACTGTATAAATGTGCTGTTTTTTACTGTTTCTACGCTTACAAATGTAAAATAACGTGTGAAACCACAGACATATTCATCATGTTATGCTATGTAGGTATTTGGATTTTGAGATATTGAGGTATGTCATTTATTCTATCGAACAGCCCCAGAAAGTAAAGAAATAAGTGTTAAATTGAGCGGTAATTATTACATTCTTGCCTATCATTTTATAATGGACGATTTACTTTTCGGGCAAGTTCCTCTGAGACCTTAGTGTCAACCCCTGATAACAATAAAAGTTTGACGTCTCCCTCAGGAGCCAGCCGTAGTGCCTTACTGTGGACCCACCACCACCACCATGACCGCCAGCAGCAGCAGCTACTCAGAGGCCAAGATGTACCAGCAGGAGGAGAAGCCAGGGGGCGCTGTTCTGCCTGACCTGCCCAGCGGACCCCTGGACGTGTACAGGAAGAGAGCCTCGTTCAGCTGGAAGGACATGGTCATCCTGCTGGAGGGAGAGGACGTCACTGAGTTCAAGGTGAATATTGTTGTTATTATTACAAGAAGGTAGACTTTGAGGGGCACGGTGGCACAGTCGGTAGCACTGCTGCCTCACAGCTAGAAGGGCCTGGGTTAGAGTTTGCATGTTCTCCCCGTGTCCAATAGGGTAGGTACCCTCACAAAAAACATGCAGTAATCCTGGTCTCTATACTGCCTCCGCCTGGCCAGCTGGGGCGCCTGATGGAGGGGAAAGGAACTACGTCCAACCGGGGAAGCTCCCCCTGTCAGGTGATAAGAATCAGCGTGCTCACTCCTCATGCACATAAGGAAGTATGAGCTCAGTTCGGGGCTCTCCCCAGATGTGGCAGAGGGAGAGCAGCGCCCAGGATTATAGCTTAGGTGAATAATGGGTTACAAAATCGTGGGACGGAAAGAAAGAAAAAAGAATCAAGGCAAATCGAGGTTTGTTTTTTCTTTTGACCTGTTTCTTTCCTACGTTTTTCTCCATGATTTTCTTCTCTCATCCATATGCATCACTATTTTATTTTTCTGTATGTGTGTGTGTGCTTGCGTGTTTGCGTTCACTCAGCAACGGGTGTTCAGGACGTTAGAGAACGATCCCATCTTCGCCCGGCAGCCTGGAGAAGACCTGCCCATGGAGAAGATGAGAGAGTTGACCTTCCTCAGGTACAACGCACGCACACACGCAGGCACGCACGCACGCAGGCGCGCACGCACTCCATGGGCACAAGTAACAGCCGCTCTGCCATATATGGCAGCAGAGATATCACTACAGAGTCCAGACTGCACGCGCACACGCACACACACACACACACACACACACACACACACACACACACACACACACACACACACACACACACACCTTTATCGTGCACGGTGTGAATGACGCTTAAGTCTGCCTCCAAGCAGACATTAGAAAAGTGTACGTCCGCCACAATCCACAGACAGTTCTAATGAATCAGAGTTCACCCTAAAAATAGTTTATAATATTGATTACTCACCACATGGAGACTTGAATTCATGGATATACTTTTGTTTTTGTCGCATTCCTAAGACAACAATTTGATGACCAGCAGCCGTTCCCTATGGAGACACAAAGAGCCTCCTTTGTGTCTCCATAGGGATTGCTTTTGGAGACACAACTGAACTATCCCTTTAACGTGGAAAGGTGTGTAGAAATTGTGTTGCGTGGCGTTGTGAGCATGTAGATCTGCTATTTTCACAATAGAAACTAGTTATACAAAATTCCTCAACTCTTAGTGCTCGTCAGGGTGTGGGGGTCCCCAGTTAAAATATGATTATTTCGGGGGTCACAGCCTGAAAAGGTTGAGAACCACTGGCATACACTACCTGTCTTTGGGCATTGCATATAGGAGTAAGCAACTTGTTATTGAGTTGAATTATTGTTATATTGTCCTGGAAATTGGGTTAAATATTCTGGAAAAGTTTTGGAAAAGTTTTGGAAATTAATTGGTAAAAATGTGTGGGAATCCTGCAATAAGTACGGAATAATGTGGAGGTTTCAGGAGTTTGCAGAAACTAAACTCAGTGAATGAGGCCCATTAACCTTTTTTTTAACCTTTTCAAATGCACCCGTCGGTCCTCAGGGTGAAGCAGCTGTTCAGGTACAACTTCCTGACCCAGGAGGAAGTCATGTCCAACCCGGTGAAGGCAGCCATCTTCACAGACTGTCTGGGCATGTACGACTGGAGCCTGGTGGCCAAGTACTTCCTTAGTAAAGGGGTGAGTTCATTATGTACGACTGGAGCCTGGTGGCCAAGTACTTCCTTAGTAAAGGGGTGAGTTCATTATGTATGACTGGAGCCTGGTGGCCAAGTACTTCCTCAGTGAAGGGGTGAGTTCATTATGTATGACTGGAGCCTGGTGGCCAAGTACTTCCTCAGTAAAGGGGTGAGTTCATGATGTATGACTGGAGCCTGGTGGCAAAGTACTTCCTCAGTAAAGGGGTGAGTTCATTATGTATGACTGGAGCCTGGTGGCCAAGTACTTCCTCAGTAAAGGGGTGAGTTCATGATGTACGACTGGAGCCTGGTGGCCAAGTACTATCTCAGTAAAGGGGTGAGTTCATGATGTACGACTGGAGCCTGGTGGCCAAGTACTTCCTCAGTAAAGGGGTGAGTTCATGATGTACGACTGGAGCCTGGTGGCCAAGTACTTCCTCAGTAAAGGGGTGAGTTCATTATGTATGACTGGAGCCTGGTACTTCCTCAGTTCCTCCCTCCCATAGTTCCTCCCTTCCATTCCATCCATGAAGGCAGGTCACAAAAGGTTGTAAGTAACACATTTGGTGCAACACTCACTCACATGGGTCTGTGCTGCGTCGCTGATTGGCTGTGGCTTTGACAGACAGCTCAGATTGTTGTTTAACACGCTGTTTAACCGAACGCTGCTCAGTCTCTCCGGTCGCTGTTCTATAACACGCTGTTTAGGGAGTTCACGTCTTCATCTTTGGGGGGAATTTTAGCGTGACCTGCCGATCGCTTCTCACCCTTACAGCGTCTTACTTGTATACTTACTTATTAATTAGATATTCTTGATTGTGCTTCTATTGAAATATTAACCGAGAAAACAGAAAAAGTATTATTATTACATTCAGATTTTCTCTCTTTTTTTTAGCACATTCAGCAAAGCGTCTGGCGACCCCTCCAATTTATTTGGTGACCCGTCTGGGGGTGGAATGGGTCGATATACTGGTCTAGGGACAGACTGTTATGAATGGAGGGAGGTGTATGTGCATGAGTGTGAGACTGGTTCTGGATCAGCATGATTAGACATCCTACTGTAGATACTATAGATATCCAATATCCGTCCTTATCTCTTACTTCAAGGCCAGGCCTCTCTTACCTCAAGGCCAAGGTACACACTGAGAAATTATGGTTCTTGAATGGTTCTTTAACCAATTCACCGGGATAACATCTGTGTCTCATTTTAGATTGCACGGTTGTTGGCTATTCAAAAATAGCAGATCTACAAGCTCACGGTGCCGCACTGCGAGCTTCTTTAATATCTGCTATTTTCGAACGCGTGAGAACCACTGATTTAGAAGGTATCTGTAGAATCGGCCTCAGGTCTTAATGGGTTAAAACTGCCTGTGCGGTTCCACGGAGAACCATCATCTACTAAAGAACCGCTATATTTAATTGATGGTTATTCATGTTCCTCATATGGTACCAGAGAACCGTTTTAGTCAAAGTTCTTTGAGGCACCCACAACCACTTGAATTATGTGTTAATAACGTGTGAAACATTCATTGAAAATAGCACATCAACTTGTAGGTCGTCTACTTGTGATGAAGAGATTAGGTGTACTATAGGGGAAAAAGGAACAGGCCAAGTATAGATCCCTGGGAGACACCGGTCGATGATGTATATACTGTAGCGTTGAAGTGGTCTTTCTAGGGTACTTTATAGAACCCTTAATTTTTTTTCAATGTATCACTCTGAAGAACCGTTTTTGGTCCCAGTTGGCACCATTTTTATTTTTCTGTGTGTAAAGCACCTACCCAAGAACATTATCACTGGTAGATATGAGTCATAAACATTTACATGTCATTAGGAAGTCATTATGTCTTGGCAAGTTACATCTTTAGGATGCCCCTGGTGCTGTCTCTCCATACAGACCTGTCTGAAATAAGGTGTAAAAGAAAGAATACTTAGTTGATTCACACTTAAACTTCTTGATGTCTTTTCATGTTCAGTTATCATGGTGGTGATATTATAACACGCTCTTCTCCTGTGTTGTTGTTTTCCAGATGTTCGGTCAGACCGTGGGCAACTCGGGGTCAGAGAGACACAGCAAGTTTGTGCAAGACACAGAAGACATGATGGTAACGATTACTCTGTCTGTAATACACAACCTCATAGAGAACTAATGATTACTCTGTCTGTAATACACAACCTCATAGAGAACTAATGATTACTCTGTCTGTAATACACAACATCATAGAGAACTAATGATTACTCTGTCTGTAATACACAACCTCATAGAGAACTAATGATTACTCTGTCTGTAATACACAACCTCATAGAGAACTAATGATTACTCTGTCTGTAATACACAACCTCATAGAGAACTAATGATTACTCTGTCTGTAATACACAACCTCATAGAGAACTAATGATTACTCTGTCTGTAATACACAACCTCATAGAGAACTAATGATTACTCTGTCTGTAATACACAACATCATAGAGAACTAATGATTACTCTGTCTGTAATACACAACATCATAGAGAACTAATGATTACTCTGTCTGTAATACACAACCTCATAGAGAACTAATGATTACTCTGTCTGTAATACACAACCTCATAGAGAACTAATGATTACTCTGTCTGTAATACACAACCTCATAGAGAACTAATGATTACTCTGTCTGTAATACACAACATCATAGAGAACTAATGATTACTCTGTCTGTAATACACAACCTCATAGAGAACTAATGATTACTCTGTCTGTAATACACAACATCATAGAGAACTAATGATTACTCTGTCTGTAATACACAACCTCATAGAGAACTAATGATTACTATGTCTGTAATACACAACCTCATAGAGAACTAATGATTACTCTGTCTGTAATACACAACATCATAGAGAACTAATGATTACTCTGTCTGTAATACACAACCTCATAGAGAACTAATGATTACTATGTCTGTAATACACAACCTCATAGAGAACTAATGATTACTCTGTCTGTAATACACAACCTCATAGAGAACTAATGATTACTCTGTCTGTAATACACAACCTCATAGAGAACTAATGATTACTCTGTCTGTAATACACAACCTCATAGAGAACTAATGATTACCCTGTCTGTAATACACAACCTCATAGAGAACTAATGATTACTCTGTCTGTAATACACAACCTCATAGAGAACTAATGATTACTCTGTCTGTAATACACAACCTCATAGAGAACTAATGATTACTCTGTCTGTAATACACAACATCATAGAGAACTAATGATTACTCTGTCTGTAATACACAACCTCATAGAGAACTAATGATTACTCTGTCTGTAATACACAACCTCATAGAGAACTAATGATTACTCTGTCTGTAATACACAACCTCATAGAGAACTAATGATTACTATGTCTGTAATACACAACATCATAGAGAACTAATGATTACTCTGTCTGTAATACACAACCTCATAGAGAACTAATGATTACTCTGTCTGTAATACACAACATCATAGAGAACTAATGATTACCCTGTCTGTAATACACAACATCATAGAGAACTAATGATTACTCTGTCTGTAATACACAACCTCATAGAGAACTAATGATTACTCTGTCTGTAATACACAACCTCATAGAGAACTAATGATTACTCTGTCTGTAATACACAACCTCATAGAGAACTAATGATTACTCTGTCTGTAATACACAACCTCATAGAGAACTAATGATTACTCTGTCTGTAATACACAACCTCATAGAGAACTAATGATTACTCTGTCTGTAATACACAACATCATAGAGAACTAATGATTACTCTGTCTGTAATACACAACATCATAGAGAACTAATGATTACTCTGTCTGTAATACACAACCTCATAGAGAACTAATGATTACTCTGTCTGTAATACACAACCTCATAGAGAACTAATGATTACTCTGTCTGTAATACACAACCTCATAGAGAACTAATGATTACTCTGTCTGTAATACACAACCTCATAGAGAACTAATGATTACCCTGTCTGTAATACACAACCTCATAGAGAACTAATGATTACTCTGTCTGTAATACACAACCTCATAGAGAACTAATGATTACTCTGTCTGTAATACACAACCTCATAGAGAACTAATGATTACTCTGTCTGTAATACACAACCTCATAGAGAACTAATGATTACTCTGTCTGTAATACACAACATCATAGAGAACTAATGATTACTCTGTCTGTAATACACAACCTCATAGAGAACTAATGATTACTCTGTCTGTAATACACAACATCATAGAGAACTAATGATTACTCTGTCTGTAATACACAACATCATAGAGAACTAATGATTACTCTGTCTGTAATACACAACATCATAGAGAACTAATGATTACTCTGTCTGTAATACACAACCTCATAGAGAACTAATGATTACTCTGTCTGTAATACACAACCTCATAGAGAACTAATGATTACTCTGTCTGTAATACACAACCTCATAGAGAACTAATGATTACTCTGTCTGTAATACACAACCTCATAGAGAACTAATGATTACTCTGTCTGTAATACACAACCTCATAGAGAACTAATGATTACTCTGTCTGTAATACACAACCTCATAGAGAACTAATGATTACTCTGTCTGTAATACACAACATCATAGAGAACTAATGATTACTCTGTCTGTAATACACAACCTCATAGAGAACTAATGATTACTCTGTCTGTAATACACAACCTCATAGAGAACTAATGATTACTCTGTCTGTAATACACAACCTCATAGAGAACTAATGATTACTCTGTCTGTAATACACAACCTCATAGAGAACTAATGATTACTCTGTCTGTAATACACAACATCATAGAGAACTAATGATTACTCTGTCTGTAATACACAACCTCATAGAGAACTAATGATTACTCTGTCTGTAATACACAACCTCATAGAGAACTAATGATTACTCTGTCTGTAATACACAACCTCATAGAGAACTAATGATTACTCTGTCTGTAATACACAACCTCATAGAGAACTAATGATTACTCTGTCTGTAATACACAACATCATAGAGAACTAATGATTACTCTGTCTGTAATACACAACCTCATAGAGAACTAATGATTACTCTGTCTGTAATACACAACCTCATAGAGAACTAATGATTACCCTGTCTGTAATACACAACATCATAGAGAACTAATGATTACTCTGTCTGTAATACACAACCTCATAGAGAACTAATGATTACTCTGTCTGTAATACACAACATCATAGAGAACTAATGATTACCCTGTCTGTAATACACAACATCATAGAGAACTAATGATTACTCTGTCTGTAATACACAACCTCATAGAGAACTAATGATTACTCTGTCTGTAATACACAACCTCATAGAGAACTAATGATTACTCTGTCTGTAATACACAACCTCATAGAGAACTAATGATTACTCTGTCTGTAATACACAACATCATAGAGAACTAATGATTACCCTGTCTGTAATACACAACCTCATAGAGAACTAATGATTACTCTGTCTGTAATACACAACATCATAGAGAACTAATGATTACTCTGTCTGTAATACACAACCTCATAGAGAACTAATGATTACTCTGTCTGTAATACACAACATCATAGAGAACTAATGATTACTCTGTCTGTAATACACAACCTCATAGAGAACTAATGATTACTCTGTCTGTAATACACAACCTCATAGAGAACTAATGATTACTCTGTCTGTAATACACAACCTCATAGAGAACTAATGATTACCCTGTCTGTAATACACAACCTCATAGAGAACTAATGATTACTCTGTCTGTAATACACAACATCATAGAGAACTAATGATTACTCTGTCTGTAATACACAACCTCATAGAGAACTAATGATTACTCTGTCTGTAATACACAACATCATAGAGAACTAATGATTACTCTGTCTGTAATACACAACATCATAGAGAACTAATGATTACTCTGTCTGTAATACACAACCTCATAGAGAACTAATGATTACTCTGTCTGTAATACACAACCTCATAGAGAACTAATGATTACTCTGTCTGTAATACACAACATCATAGAGAACTAATGATTACCCTGTCTGTAATACACAACCTCATAGAGAACTAATGATTACTCTGTCTGTAATACACAACATCATAGAGAACTAATGATTACTCTGTCTGTAATACACAACCTCATAGAGAACTAATGATTACTCTGTCTGTAATACACAACATCATAGAGAACTAATGATTACTCTGTCTGTAATACACAACCTCATAGAGAACTAATGATTACTCTGTCTGTAATACACAACCTCATAGAGAACTAATGATTACTCTGTCTGTAATACACAACCTCATAGAGAACTAATGATTACCCTGTCTGTAATACACAACCTCATAGAGAACTAATGATTACTCTGTCTGTAATACACAACATCATAGAGAACTAATGATTACTCTGTCTGTAATACACAACCTCATAGAGAACTAATGATTACTCTGTCTGTAATACACAACATCATAGAGAACTAATGATTACTCTGTCTGTAATACACAACATCATAGAGAACTAATGATTACTCTGTCTGTAATACACAACCTCATAGAGAACTAATGATTACTCTGTCTGTAATACACAACATCATAGAGAACTAATGATTACTCTGTCTGTAATACACAACCTCATAGAGAACTAATGATTACTCTGTCTGTAATACACAACATCATAGAGAACTAATGATTACTCTGTCTGTAATACACAACATCATAAAGAACACACCCACACCTTTCATTCTGGAGCTAACAGGGTGAGGTGAACTCTGATAGGCATAGCAGCACCAACATCCAATATTTCTGATAAAAGAATATTCACCACCGCTGCTACAACTCCACCCTATGGAGAAACACTGATTCATGTTTGTATTTTTGTACGTTTGGCTCCCGGTGGGGAGACACCAAATGAATCTTTTGGGTCTCAGGTTTTGGGATGCCCCGGTATAATCGGTGCCATGGCATTGGTCCGAAGGTTCATTCGTCCGAAGGTTCATTAGTCCGAAGGTTCATTCGTCCAAAGGTTCATTAGTCCGAATGTTCATTCGTCCGAATTTGTTAAGAATACTATGCCTAACTCTAACCCTAACCCTAACCTTAACCTCAGTAACCCTAACTAAATTCGGACTGAATTCGGAATGAACCTTCAGACTTATGGGCAGTCCCCGGTATAATCAGGCTTTGGAGAGGAGCAGTCCAGCACTGTTTCTTTTTTCTTTTTAAACTCTGATAATAAAGCTAGAATTATGCATGCCAGAGTTAATGTGATTTAGATTATTAGTGTCATGAGGCGCCTTGTTGCGATTCATGTTTGAAAGGTTCTTATATAAATTCATGGGTTCCATTTGTAGTCCTACACCGTCCATGTTGAGGACCAACACAGGTGTTTCAATTGTCTGATTGGCATAGAACTTCTTCGCTAATCAGAACACCTGTTCTGACTGGACTACAAATGAAACCCATGAATACGATGATGACAATGTGCCACTGTTTTAATGTCTACAGGTCTATGGGTGTTTAGTGACAGTGTTTTAATGTCTACTGGTCTATGGGTGTTTAGTGACAGTGTTTTAATGTCTACAGGTCTATGGGTGTTTAGTGACAGTGTTTTAATGTCTACAGGTCTATGGGTGTTTAGTGACTGTGTCTTAATGTCTACAGGTCTATGGGTGTTTTGCTCTGACAGAGCTGAGTCACGGCAGCAACACCAGAGCAATGAGAACCACCGCTACCTACGACCCCAGCACACAGGTCAGTTAACACCTAGTCTAGCGTAGCCAGACAACTATTCCACAATCTCTGAATGCTACAGTATATAGAGTCTGGAACTACAGCTCCCGAAAGGCAAGTAAACGTAAGTAGTCACTGCTGCACGGAACTGTAGTCCCATTGGAAACATAACAGAAACACACTAGCACAGACCGATGCATGTATAGTTTATGAAAACATTTGAAAATATCATGGAAGTAACACCAACAACACCAGAGAAAGACAAAATAACTCCCCCAAACATATTGAAATTTGTGGGAGGCAACAGTCTGGCCACACAAGACTAGTTAACACCTAATGTTTTAAATAGACCCCTCTATTATGCCATCATCAGACTGTTACCGTTAACCTTCTCTCCCCTGCAGGAGTTTGTCATCAACTCCCCGGACTTCGAGGCTGCCAAGTTCTGGGTGGGCAACCTGGGGAAGACGGCCACGCACGCCGTGGTGTTCGCACAGCTCTACACGCCCGACGCCATGTGCCACGGCCTGCACTCCTTCGTCGTGCAGGTATTTATTTAACTATCTGAGCAGCCGCCAACTGTCTTTACCAGGCTGACTGTCCTTTTGTCTGTAGTCAAATCCATTAAGATGCATCTGTTGTCACCGTAACCACTTTAACCATTATTTTGTTATACTTTGGCTAATAGCAGATATACAAGCTCATAATTGCTCAAAATAGCAGATATATATCTGCTATTCTTTTTTAAATTGTGAGAAGTTGTGCAAATCTTCATATCTTTGCTTCTGGGGGGTCCCTGGGACAAAATATTTTGAGATGGGGGTCCGCGGTCAAATACATATAATTCTAGGGGTCCTTGACGTGAAAAACTTTGAGCACCAAAGATAAAGAAGCACACGTTTATCTGAAAACCGTTAGGATTTAGAAGACATGTATTTTTCAGGTCTTTCAGGTGAACTGCATGTCAAGATATGTCCACCAGATGGCACTGCAGATCATCTCTGGGTTGCCATGTTTCTGTTCAGTAGTCCAGCTTCATACAGTATATTTAAGCATAACATGACAAAGAGAAACAACAACCAGTCTACAAGTTCGGCCAATCTGCAACCTTCTGCTAAAGCCATCTCTTTGACTTAGGCAGAAAGTGATTGAGGACATTGGCAATGAGGCACAGTGAAGCAGCAGTGTTAATAGAGTTAGGCAAAAATGCCAATTTATTTTGGCCAAATTAGGCAATTATTCTATGCGACTAACTAAATGTTTTCTATATCTGCAAAGGACTCACTTCAAGCCTGTTATAGTGTATACAGAGTGTGCCTAATCCTTTTCAAACTGGCATCCCTGTTTTGGGCAATAATGTTCAAGGGTTTATTTTCATGAACATAGCAACTACCGGTAGTAGATTGGCTGTTTGACATGTGATACCATCGTACAACCAACTTTAAATCAGCCTCAAGTTGCTGAGTACCACTGACCTCTTCACCTCTAAGAAAATGCTTTTGCCCTCCTTTTCTTTACTCTTAATAAAAAATAAGAAAAATAAATCCAGCTCAAACACAATATTAGATGGCTGTATTTTATGGACCAAATTACTGGTGTTGTTTTGACCTTTTAAGGACACACATTCTCACAGCGCAACCCTGTAGTGTGCTAGATGGTAACCCATAGCCATAAAATAGAACATAAAATATCACAGCTGTCGGGTGGAAACCTTGTATGTCCAAAAAACATTACTTTCAGGAAATGGAAAGACAACTTTCAGAAATGAAAATACCAGATCTACAAGCTCACGTGTCACGATGCGACATCTAGTGTCAGCTTGTACATCTGCTGTTTTCACTACTTTTGCGTGACACTTGTGCGCCGATGTAGGGCGTTAAGTTATGAAAAGTGCTGAAAAAAGAAAAACACGTAAAACTTGGAAATATGGAAATAGGAGGTTTCAGCATCGATATACAAGTATTTTTTTCCCAGGCTATTAACAGGTGGCAGAGTGCAGCGCTGTGCTATTTAGTCTAGGGCATTCACGAATAGTAATATAAAACTGCGTCCAAACCTGAAGTTATTTCTTCTATTCTAGTCACCTCTATCGCTTCACTTTGGGCGCGCAGGTCCGCGTTGGTGAAAAATCATGCGTTGCGAGGCGTTGTGAGCATGTAGATCTGCTATACTTGTACTATACTTGTGCTGTACTACATTATTTTGTTTTGACTGTAATTGTACTGTTCTTAATTTTTGTCTAATAAAATATTCAATTGTGTGATTCTAGGTGAGAGACCCAAAGACCCTGCTGGCCATGCCTGGTGTTCTGGTGGGAGACATGGGCAAGAAGCTGGGTCAGAACGGACTGGACAACGGGTAGGTGACAAACACAATCCCAGTATGTCTTGAATTTTTTCGCTATAGTATTTTCTTATATATTTTAATTTAGACCCCCATAAAGGAACCTATAGAGTCCCTGAAATCCACTTTGAGAACCACTGCTCTACTCTATACAGTACAACCCCAAATCCTACTGTTTTACACCAGCAGGGGGCAGTAGAGGCACACAGACTCAGGAGGAATCATTTTATGTTCCAGTTCACATGTAGGGGCTGTCATGATTATGACATTTTACAAGACGATTAATTGTCACTCAAATAATTGCGATTAGTGATTTAATTGTAATTTTGTAGTTGACAATCACATTTCTGTTTGGCTTTGTAGGCTTTGAAGTTGCACATGTATGGCAGATATGACACATAACCTAAATATACAAAGAAATGACTTTGAAGATGACATATTTGACTACTTTATACTTAAAAAAGAACATTGACAGTGGAAATAGAAGATCTACAAGCTCACAATACGTCGCATCGCAACTCATCGTGAGCTTGTAATTGTATATCTGCTATTTCCACTATTTTTGGAAAATGTTGAAAATATATGAAATTTTTTCAACATGGAAACGATTATGAAAAAGTAATCGCATTTATGTCAAATAATTGCAATTGGAGGATTATGCAATAATTGTGACAGGCCTCACACGTCCAAACTTGGTGGTTTGATCAATCCATATAATGCTTTAGTAGGGAAAAACAGAGTGCCAAAACAACCAGGACTTTAATGGATAAGCTCCCAAAACTAAAAAGAAAACATGATTTTGGGCGGAGTGACTCTCTGACTCTCCGAGGAGAGCGGTCGGTCAGAGAGGAGAACATTCCACGTGTTGTGGTGAAGGAGGGGACATGCTCTGGTCCACTGGTTCTCAACCTGTGGGTCTGGACCCCTGGGTGGGGGTCCCGGTCCCTGTGTGTGTTTGTGTGCCCGCGCTTGTAAGTGGGTGTTTGCTGGACAGCTCACGACACTCGTTGTGAGCTTGTAGTGGTTCTCAGAATAATATGGACACTAAGGTTCAAGTGGTTAATATAGAAAGGGAGAAAGAAAAGCTTCTCTCACACAAACATTTGGAGGCCCCCCTGTAGTAGCTCTGAGGACCCCCTAGGGGTCCCAGACCCCTTTATATATAAAAAAAAAGAACATTCATAGTGGAAATGGCCCATCTACAACTCTCAACACGTAACATCTATTTCCACTATTTTTGTATACTATTTGAAAATATATTAACATTTGTCAACATGGAAACGATTATGACGATTATGTCAAATAATTGCGATTACCTGTAAAGAATATCTGTCACAGATAAAGCAAATATCTGTGACAGATATTTTTTTTATCTGTATCTACCATCCACTTGAATGGAAAAATATCTGGAGAAAGAGATTTTTTTATCTGTTATCTGGCCCAGTGGGAATGGGCCTTTAAAGAGAAAGGATCTCAACGGAAAAATAAACTTGCCTTACCTGAGTTTCCTTTTGACCATGTGTCAGTGAACTGTACTGTCATGAAATTGTACCTTTTCCTATGCAAAACTTCTAAAACACCTCAATCAATCAATGCTGGAAGGATCATTAGTTTTCCCGGACGGGCCTGGGTTACTGACGGAGGACGCGACGTGAACGCTGATCCATTGTCCTCATTGGAGTTAATGTTGACTGTAGATCCAGGGTCGGATTAGATGTTATTGGCTGGTGGGCCATGTTTTATTAAATACAGGCATTTCCTTTTCCAAAAATGTCTCATATCTTGTAGGCTATATGTATGTTTGAAATCATGATAATTAAACCATTAAAAAAAGGAAAGCCATGCGATGTGATGCATATATCGTGATGTGTATTCTTAAATAAAATGAAAATACGAATATAGTGGTATTGTATATTTTGATATGAGACCAAACACAGGCATCGTTCTTTCTCTCCGTGCAGGTTTGCGATGTTCCACAAGGTGAGGATTCCACGGGAGAACCTCCTGAACAAGACTGGAGACGTCACCCCAGATGGACGCTACGTCACCCCCTTCAAGGTGGGTCACTCGCTTTAAGAATTTAGACCTGTTACGCATCTGTGTCACCCTCTTATTTCCACACTCCTCTTAGGTATATTAATGACGTAGCTCAATGTTGAAAATGGGTGGTTCTCCCCTTTAACCAAACTACTAACAGACTGCCATCTATGCAGAAGTGAGAGACAATGGAGCAGCTCAGACGGTTCTAACCTTTTATTGAGGTGTATAAAAGAGTTGACTAACGTTTCGATGTTAGTGCATCTTCATCAGAGTCATGAGGAGCGGCAAACAAAGAGGTGCATTTAAACAGAGACAGGAGAGGGCGTAGCTCTCAATAAACCAATGGTTGTTGGCTCTCTGGTACCAGTTGCTGCATTTCAGTCTCAGGCATAATGATTATATACAGTAGAAATACAAACAGTGTAAGTACATACATAGGGGCCAACAGTGTTAAGCCAATAAAAACATATTAAACTGTATAATGCAAACAGAACACATACAGGGTACAGGGAAGAATGCCTCAGGGACCGTCTATAAAAAGCATGATAAGCTTAGTTCTTCATTTAAGCCATTGGGTTCTAAGGTGTCAAGGTTATTGATCCACATTGCTTCTCTACGAAGTAGTTTATTTATTATATCACCTCCCCGTGGTGGGGCTGTGATTTTTTCAATACCCCAAAACCTGAGGGAGGCTGGGGAGCCATGATTGGCTTGTAGATAGTGCCTGGCCATTGCATAGTCCAAATTCTTTGTGCGAATGACTGCCATCTATATTTCGTTGTTACTTACAATATCTTTTAAAGTAGACACAGCAGAGCTGGTCTCTGTCCTGTACGCACACTATGCAGGCTGCGTAGAGCCCCGCCGAATCACCTTGGCCTGAAAAACCACAACAACAGCATTTGCTACAGATGGATTCTCTCTGAGAATTCACACACACACGCACGCACGTACGTGCACTCCCTGTTAAAAGACAGCATGGGGCTGCTTTGAGTGCGTCTGCAACGATGGGAACCGGCCAGTGTGAGAGATATTCCTGTCCCAATGAAACGCGCACATGGACTGGCCTGGCCTGGCCTGGCCTGGCCTGGCCTGGCCTGGCCTGGCCTGGGGTCTTGCATCAGGAAAAACAAACATGTTCGGGGGGTGTTTAACCCATTTAGAACGGGTACACATTATTGTGTATCATTATTTTATGCTTTAACTATTGAAAAATAGCAGATATACAAGCTCACAGCGCGGCACCGAGTGCCGCGCTGCGAGCTTGTAGATCTGCTATTTTTGAAAAACCGTGAAAAATTGAATTTTGACCCGATTCTATAAGTGTCTTTTGAATCCTTATAAGATTTTTTGAAAAACCCTATGTTTCTATGTCAGCAATCTGGCAAGCCATCGTCAAAGAAAAGGTCCTTTTCACTTAACTGGAGCTCAGTTAGTCTGTTCTTGAGAGACTACTATGTCAGTGGTTCTCAAACCTTTTCATCTGAAGGACCCCCAAAATGATATTTATTTGGCCACGGACCCCCATCTCAAAATATTTAGTTCCAGGGACCCCCCAGAAGCAAAATTTGAGTTACAAACGTTCGCTTTGAAAATACATATATTCAAAGATTTGCACTTCATTTTCACGACTTTTTCAAAAATAGCAGATCTACAAGCTTGCAGCGCGGCACTCGGTGCCGCGCTGTGAGCTTGTAGATCTGCTATTTTTCACTGGTTAAAGCATTCAATAATTCAATAATTCTAGGCCTGAATGTGTTTAACAGCGTGTTCTGGTTCAGCTGTTTCAGCGTGCTGCGATCATCATGGCCACACTGCAGCAGTGATGTGTTTAAGAGCGCTCAGACTCTGACCAGGCCTTCATGGTCTCCCTGGGAGACTGCAGAGTGCAGATAGCAGCCGCGCTGGGACCATAATGATGGCTGTTAGCAGCAGCAGCAGTAGTAGAAGAATTCCTCTCAGATTCTTTACATTTCAGTAAAAGTAGCCACAAGGTTATAAGAATACTCTGTTACAGGTAAAAGTCCTGTAGGAAAAGTACAAAAGTATTGGTATCAACATATACTTGTAGTACTCTTTATGCAGCTCATTTCACACACAAAAATATATATATGTAATTTAAAAATGTGTAAAAGAATATTTAAAACTGCTCTACTTATGCTCAGAAAGCATTAACGTACACCTGCAGTACTTTCACAATGGAAACCTCCTACCGTTGTACGATTGTACCTGTGGCGGAGTTGTTAAGTGGTTAATGTTTGTATTTTGTATTAATAACCTAAATCTTCAAACTAACCGTTCCTACTCCTCAACATTCCCCTTGGAAAAGTAGCTCCAAGTCAGAAAGAATTGTACTTCTGTACAGTACTTGGCTTAAAGGACAACTTTGTTTTTTTTACAACAAGGGTTCACATTTTACTGTAGATTGTAATTAGAGAAAAGAAAAGATGAGTGTTAAAATGTTTTCATTTACTGCTTTCTATTGTTTAGTGATTTTAGTATTTTGATTTCAGTGGTTGGGGGCATGCGTACAAGTGGTTAAATGTCTTTTTAGACACAATAAGCTGTCATTTTCTTTGTTACTACTGTATTTACACCAGCCCCCATAAGTCACATCTGGCCATGAAACATTGCATTGCATCTTGGGAATGGGCTTATTGTGTCTAAATATTTAGCCACTTGCATGCATGCCCCTAAATCAAAATTGGTAAAATCTCTAAAATGATAGAAAGAAGTAAATGAAAACATCTGTCCTTTAAATGTACTTAGTTACTTATCACCAATTCTTAATACCATTAAGGGCCTCTGTGGGAGAAGCCTGGAGCCCCAGTAGTGGCCGCGTTGGGACCCTGATGAGGGTCTGTTAGCAGCCAGCCAACGCTCATGGAAACAAAACATTCCTACACACCTCCACCCCCGCCAGAGATGTAAATATAGACGAGGGTCAGCGGCGCTCCTGACAGAACCGTCTTAATAACCTGGAACTGTTTATGGCCCGGCAGAGGCACTGACAGATGATTCACACTTTGGCAGCCCTCTTAAATATTTACCTTAATTTGTCGTATGCTGGGAAAACGTTAGAGGCTGTGGACGCGATTTATAGTGTTTCCGTTTGGGAGACTCCATGAGGAAAGGCCAAATGAAGTCTCTCCAACTTAATGCTGTTTGTTTCGTTTAGGAGAGTTTTCTAAATAATATGTTATTCCAGGATAGCTGTGTTTGTTTCTCTGAGTGATTTCTCTATCTGGTCGGTGTGGAGATTGCAGCACACGTGTTGTTAGAATAGGTGAAAACAGGCGATCTACAAGCTCTTACTTACCTACAAGTAACACGCCTTAACTCATTGTATGCCAGGCCCGATAGTCCCGAGATTATTTCAATGTCTTTACCTGCCAGGCCTGATAGTCCCAAGAATTTCCCGTTTTTAAAAAAAAAAAAGAAAAAAAAAAGTTTACCCAAAAAAATGTAGTAGGCATGATAGCAATCGCGAAATTGCATGTTTAACCCCCATAGCAACCCCATCTTTCAAACATGGCAGCCATCTTTGTTTACATTTTAGGAAAACATAATGGCTGCTATCTCATGAATGCCTGAACGGATTTCCATTCGGATTTCTTTTTTCGGGGCGTCTCTGGGTTCTCATACTCTCTCTCCTCCCCCCTCCCTCTCAGGACCCCAACAAGCGTTTCGGGGCGTCCCTGGGCGCCCTGTCGGGTGGCAGGGTGTCCATCTGCAGGATGGCGGTGACCAACCTGAAGATGGCGCTGACCGTGGCAGTACGCTTCTCCGCCACCAGGAGGCAGTTTGGACCCAAGGACACGGAGGAGGAGCTGCCCGTGCTGGAGTACCAGCTGCAGGTGAGAGCCTCCTGTGTGAGGGCGGGGTGGGTGTGGGTGAGAAGAGGGTGGCAGCCGTAGACATAAAAAGGTAGACGCCTCCTCTGGCTCTGTGGACGACCTGCGCTGTGCTAACATGACTGCGCCAGATGGTGGCAGTAGTGCGTACCGCCCTACTTTACCATCTGAGATCTCTCGGGGAGAGTTGATAACACTCGTAAAGTCCCGGGCCGGACGAATCAGCGGCAGCTACGGGCGGGCTCTGAGCGGCTCTTAGCCAATAGAGTCTGATTGCAGACCACGTGGAAACCCAGGAGGCGGATTCTGGGTGTAACGTCATGCAGACAGGCCAATATGAGTGGTTGGAGTTGGCACTCCCACACTGTGATAGAGAGACGGCCCCATCCAATCACCTGCTAAAGAATTTGAAAAAATGACCCGCCCCTTACATCGGGTCTGCCCGAGCAATCCCAGATGATGGTAAGCAGAGTGGTATGCAGCATACGCATTGCTGGCACAGTCAGGTTAGCGCTGTGCGTTGTCTTAACGGAAGTGCTCGAATTTGTCGGAAGTGCTGCGTTTAATGGAAGATACATCTCGTGTAGCCAGACAACTATTCCACAATCTCGGAATGCTATATAGAGTCTGGAACTACACCTTTCCGAACAGCGAGTATCGAACGTAGTCACTGTTGCACGGAACATTGGAAACATACCAGAACAGCGTTGCGAGGCAATAGAACCGTGTTATACAGAATGTAATGCCTCAACTCTTAGTGCTCGTCAGAGTGGGGACGGGGGTCCCCAGTTAAAATATGATCATTTTGGGGGTCGCGGCCTGAAAAGGTTGAGAACCACTGTTGTAGAGGGTCAACCCAGGTTAGATGGTTTGGATGATAAATCAACAGAGGAGAGATGGTTTGGACATGTGAAAAGGAGGGACGAGGGGTACATTGGGAGAAGGATGCTAAAGATGGAGCTATCATGGCAAGAGAAGAAGAGGAAAGGGCCAAATACTGTAGAAGGTTTATGGACGCGGTGAGAGATGACATGACAGGAGACAGGGAGGAAGATGGAAACTGATGATGATGCGCTGAACGATCCCGACGGGAATTAGCCGAAAGAAAAAGAAGACGAATCGTTGCTATAGAATATTTGCTCAGTAACGGGTAGGGATGGGACAATAAGCGATATTATCGTTTATCGTGATAAAAAAACACTCACGATAATCGTATCGTGGAGATTTCATTTATCGTGATATCGTCCTCTGTCGTGCACTGGGATCAATTCACCTTTTATTTGCCGAGCTGCATATACCATAACATTTAAACCCTTTATAAGGTAAAAGGTACTTATAATATACGCACTTAAGTTTTCTTTCACTCTCTATCAATTGTCCAAAAATAGCTGATCTACAAGCTCACAACGGATTTTGAATATCGAGATAATATCGTGATAATATCGTAAATCGCGATTTCTTTTGTCACGATAATGGTGATATGACATTTTCATATCGCCCCATCCCTAAACAGGGCTCTCCCTGTCTCTCTCTCCAGCTCTTTAGTAGTTCAGCTTAGGATAACAATGTTAGACTTGTGGAAACATGTGGTCTGCATTAAATCTGCATGCATTTCAGCCAATGGAATGTACTGTATAGACCAGGGGTCTTCAACGTTTTCAGGCCAAGGACCCCTTAGTTGAGAGAGAGAGATGAAGCAGGGACCCCCACTACATTGCGTTGCAGATTAAAAATGTACATTACATGGATTATTTCTTATACAGTTTAGACTTGAGGGCGCTAGCATCTGTGTAGGTTGGATTAATGTGTATTTTCATATATTTAAATTTAACCACTTGAACTGTCAATACCTACTAGTCTGCTTTTCCTTTCCCTCTACACCAAACCTCTGTGCCAAAAAACAGCCGATCTACAAGCTCACAACGCCTCGCAGCACAAGCCGTTGTGAGCTTATAGATCAGCTATTCTTTGGCTAATGTTCCACTAAGAATAGGAACCCCCTGCAGTAACTCTGAGGACCCCCTAGGGGACTATATTAACCTCTCCTCTCCTCTCCTCTCCTCTCCTCTCCTCTCCTCTCCTCTCCTCTCCTCTCCTCTCCTCTCCCTCCCCTCCCCTCCCCTCCAAGCAGCAGTGGCGTCTCCTGCCCTACCTAGCAGCGTGCTACGCTCTGGACCACTTCTCCAAGTCGGTGTTCATGAACTTCGTGGAGCTCCAGATCGGGATGATGATGAAGGATCGCAGCGAAAGACAGGTCTGTGTGTGTGTGTGTGTTATACCATTGGTTCTCAAACTGGGGTCCGGGGACCCCCAGGAGTCCTTGGGGGGGTACCAAGGGGTTCCCAGCAAAAGCAACATCACAATCATTTTAACCACTTTATCCATTTATACGTTGGCTTTTCAAAAATAGCGGATCTACAAGCTTGTACGTCTGCAAATTTTAACCATACTTTTCTTTTAATCTTTTGAATAATTTAGATCTTTCTTTTTAGCACAAATGTTATCTTCTGGCAGTCCCTGGCAGAAAACATTTTCTAATGAGTGTCCGCGGCCAAATACATATCAATTTTGTGGTCGTTGACATGGAAAAGCTTGAGAACTACTGTGTTTCATAGTCAGATGTGTGTTACTGTATTAACTTTGCTCTCGTGTGCATGTGTGCGTTGTGTGTTTGTTTGTGTGTGTGTGCATGCGTGCATGTGCAGGCGGAGCTGGGCAGGGAGATCCATGCCATGGCGTGCTCCATGAAGCCTCTGGGCTCCTGGACGGGTCAGAGGGGGATCCAGGAGTGTAGAGAGGCCTGTGGAGGACACGGATACCTGGCCAGTGAGTCACACACACACACACACACACACACACACACACACACACACACACACACACACACACACACACACACACACACACACACACACACACACACACACACACACACACACACACACGGATACCTGGCCAGTGAGTGACTGACACTCACATGCACTGGTGTGAAGCAGGCAGGGTTCCCACGGTCATGAAATTCCTGGAAATATTTTGAAATTAGAAAAATATTTTTCCAGTACTGGAAAAGTTTTGGAATTGATCAAGGGTCCTGGAAGGTCCTGGAAAAAATATCTATGCATTGTCTTTGGTTATTGATTTTGTTAATACCTCTGAAATGACAAATTAAACATTGGCCAAATTGTCAAATATTAGAGGCAGAAATTGTGAAAATGGCAGATCTACATGCTCACAACGCCTCGCGTTGCGAGGCGTTGTGAGCATGTAGATCGGCTATTTTCACAATAAAACCGTGTTATACAAAATTCCTCAACTCTCTTCAAATATGATTATTTCGGGGGTCACGGACTGAAAAGGTTGAGAACCACTGGCATACACTGCCTGTTTTTGGGCATTGCGCATAGGAGTAAGCGACTCATTATTGAGCTGAATTATTGTTATATAGTCCTGGAAATCGGGTTAAATATTCTGGAAAAGTTTTAGAAAAGTTTTGGAAATGAATTGGTAAAGATGTGTGGGAACCCAGATGAATCCATTTCAACAGGGGACCCCCCCACCACCCTTCACAAGCACTTGGACTTGCAGGAGTTGGCATTACATTTACTTTGACTCGATCTGTTCCATTGTGAGAATAGCAGATCTAAATGCTCACAACGCCTCGCGTGAACATGTAGATCTGCTATTTTCACAATTTCTGCCTCTAATATTTGACAATTTGACCAAATGTTTGACCAGAGGAGGTACTAAAAAGGTCTTTAAAGTCCTTACAATTTCACTTTAGAAATGTGCAAATACCCTGTATACACTTTATACTGTATGTACTGTTGTAGGGCTAAGAACACAGCCACGACAGGGAGGTATGGAGGATTCAGGAGTCCAGAGTTGGACTTTCCAAGAGTTCAGTTAATCACTTTGAACCTGGGGCCATGCCATTGTATTGTCCAAAGTTGTCTCAACATTTCACACAACAAAGTATACTTACAGCCATGGCTTAAGTGTACAGTAGTTGATTTATTAACATAGGATTTAGTGAGATTAGATTAGTGACACAGGAAAGCAGGGTGGAAGAGGAGGATGTTGTAATGTGGCAGTGCATCATCTTCACAGGCGCAGCCAGAAAACCACTCCTCTCTTCAACTGCAGTTGACATTCAGACCACATCAGTCATTAGTTGGCGAGAGAATAACTTAATTATCACTCACTTCCTCCTTCCACAATATCAGCTGGATTTGACGTACTTATGTATGTTAATCTTGTTGCTGTGTCTGTATGGTGCTTGTGTATAACTATATGTTGCATTGTGTGTTTACAGTGAACTGGTATGATGCCTACAGTACATCTAACGGTAACCGGAAAACTCGCCCTAAAACAAACTCGACCCAAACTCGTTTCCCAACGGGTCTGTGGCCTTAAGCTAGATGCAGAATAAACTAAAATCAAACATTTGCTTCTGGGGTCCCTGAAACAAAAATATTTTGTGATGGGGGTCCATGGCCAAATACATATCATTCTGGGGGTCCTTGACATGACAAAGTTTGAGAAACACTGATGGCAACATACGTTTTTTTCAGAAAATTGTTATGATTTAGAAGACATTTTGTAGAATGTGCCTATCAGTGGTTAAGGACCCCCAAAATGTGTTTTTGGCCGTGGACACCCATCTCAAAATATGTTGTTCCACGGATGGACCCCTATCGCAAACTTTTTTGTTCCAGGGACCCCCAGAAGCAAAGATTTGATTTTAGTTTATTCTGCATCTAGCTTAAGGCTACAGACCCGTTGGGAAACGAGTTTGGGTCGAGTTTGTTTTAGGGCGTGTTTTCTGGTATTCCATCTAACTATGTGTTGTACTATCGTTTCAGTGAACAGGCTGGGTGTACAGTATGATGCCTACAGTACATCTAACTATGTGTTGTACTATCATTTCAGTGAACAGGCTGGGTGTACAGTATGATGCCTACAGTACATCTAACTATGTGTTGTACTATCATTTCAGTGAACAGGCTGGGTGAGCTACGGGACAACAACGATCCCAACGCCACGTACGAAGGAGACAACAACGTCTTGCTGCAGCAGACCAGCAACTACCTGCTGGGATGGGTCCAGGCTAAACAACATGGTACGCACACACGCACACAGAGACACACTACCTGCTGGGATGGGTCCAGGCTAAACAACATGGTACGCACACACGCACACACACACACAGACACACTACCTGCTGGGATGGGTCCAGGCTAAACAACATGGTATGCACGCATGGTCACACGCACGCATGGTCACACACACACACACACGCACGCACGCACGCACGCACGCACACAGAGACACACTACCTGCTGGGGATGGTCAGCACGCACACACACACACACACCTTTGCACTTTTTTTTGCCTTTCGCGAACGTCGAATGGTGTGCACACGTGTGGTGCAAGATCTGTGCACGATCGTGCACGATGGACACACGCTCACGTTAAAAGGTAAGAAAACCATCACAATTTGACCTGAAAAAGCTGTTTTTAAATGATTTATTTACAGAGTTATATGCTCTGCTAACTACGGAGGCACGATGTTGACATTTCGGCCCATATCCGACATAAACAAATTACATTCTTTTGTTTAATTTTTTCCTCAACCTGTTTGTCTATAATATAATCTCCTGTGAAAGGGTAGATCTTCAGTTGCTGGCATCGTCGTACAACTAAGCATGAATCGGGCCTAACCTGATGTTGAGTTGTTTATCTTTGACCAGAGATTTATGAGTTCAGAGCCAGACTCCCAAAGCATCATGGGAAGGAAATGTGTGGGCGGGGGACTGGTAAGTAGAAGAAGAAGAAGGGAACAAATCTATCAACAAATCTGACATGTCTGTAAGGTGATGCTGTTCTAGGGAGTCCCCAGTTAAAGGATTGATAGTCGGGAACCAATCAACCAAATGGACCCTTACTGGTCTGTAACTCTGAGTGTGTTGAAATGGAACCACATGCGCACAAGAGTTTGACCTATTGTCCTTTAAAGAGCTTACAAAAGGAAAAGAAACAGAACATAAAACAATTGCAAAGGAACTGAATGTTCCTAAAAATACAGTTTTGAGCATAGTTCAGTTAAAGGACAACTTTAGTTTTTTACAACACAGGTTCATATTTTAGATTGTAATTAAAGAATATAAAAGATGAGTGATACAATCATTTCATTTACTTCTTTCTATTGTTTTAGAGATTCTTATTTCAGTGGTTGGGGGCATGCGTACAAGTAGCTAAATATGTCATTTTACACAGAATATGCCCATTCCCAAGATACAACGCAACCTTTCATGGTTGGATGTGACTTATGGGGGCTAGAAGTGCTAAAGTAAATAGCAATAAAGGAACTGCTGGCTTATTGTGTCTAAAAAGCCACTTGTAGGCATGCCCCCATGCGTACACATGTCCCATTTTTTAGCATGGTAAACGCGATAAAACAATAGAACGAAGCAAATGAAAACATTTTAACATTCACTTTTTCTTTTCTCTAATTACAATCTAAAATGTGAACCCTTGTTGTAAAAAAAACAATGTTGTTATGACGCAATACTTTAAATATAAAAAATAGCAGATATACAATACTTTAAATATAAAAAAAATAGAAGATATATACGTGCCGCGCTGCGAGCTTGTAGATCTGCTATTTTTGAAAAATCGTGAAAATTTGATTCTATAAGTGTCTTTTGAATCCTTCTAAGATTTTTGGAAAAAACCTATGTTTCTATGTCAGCAATCTGGCCAGCCATCGTCAAAGAAAAGGTCCTTTTCACTTAACTGGAGCTCAGTTAGTCTGTTCTTGAGAGACTACTATGTCAGTGGTTCTCAAACCTTTTCATGTGAAGGACCCACAGGGGGCCACGGACCCCCATTTCAAAATATCTAGTTCCAGGGACCACCCAGAAGCAACATTTTGAGTTACAAACGTTCGCTTTGAAAATACATATATTCAAAGATTTGCACACATTTTCACGACTTTTTCAAAAATAGCAGATCTACAAGCTCGCAGCGCGGCACTCGGTGCCGCGCTGTGAGCTTGTATATCTGCTATTTTTCACTGGTTAAAGCATTCAATAATTCTAGGCCTGAATGGGTTACGCTAATGAATCTAATTTTCAGAGGGGTTTGAATAATTTCGAGCACAACTGTAAGTAACTGAGTGATCTCAATCAGTTACTGTATTCCGTTACAGTAACGCTGTTATCAACACTGGTCAAGAACAGTATATATACCAGCTGGAAACAATCGAAACGACAGACATAAATTAATGTCACCCACTGTGTTCCACCTGTAAGGCTGTGTGGTGTGACAGTAAAGAGCGGTGTGGATCTGGTTTGCAGGCGGCACACGGATCCAGTCTCCCCTGCAGTCTGTGGACTTCCTGGAAAACATGGAGGCCATCCTGGAGAGCAGCTTCACTGCCACCGGAATGGAGGAATGTATGGACTCAGCAGGTAGGGGAGACGCACACACACACACACCCACACACACACACACACACACACACACACACACACACACACACACACACACACACACACACACACACACACAGAGGAAGATGCAAAGATGTCTTTCCACCTTTCTCTCTCTCTCTGTGACACACGCTCACACACATCACTGGCAGGTTCCATTTCACAGCCTCCGTCTGGATGCTCCATTAACGGCGTTCCCCTGCCTGGGGTGGGCGGGCAGGCGGTGTGAGCTGACAGCTCCGTGGAAAGTGCATGGTCATGTTTTCTTTCTGTCTGCCTCTCTCGCTTGTATCTATTCTGCATCTGGCTTAAGGCAAGACCCAAATTCAGAGTGAAATTTTTTTACTCAAATCTTTGCTTCTGGGGGTCCCCGGAAAACAAAATATTTTGATATTCATATCATTTTGGGGGTCCTTGACCTGACAATGTTTGAGAACCACTGATATAGTTCCGATTCTACAAAAGTCAAAATCCTAACCGTTTTCTGGACAAAAATGATCAGTGGTTCGGATGAAGATGACGTAATTTTTCCCGTGAAATCCGGTCCCCAGCCAGGATCATAGAAAACATATTTACAGAAGTCATTAGGGGCTGAAATTCACGGAGTTGGTATTCTAAAACGTTAGCGATGTAATAGTTAGGTCAATTTTAAGATTTGTTTTATTGGAAAAGTTACAGATTATAGCTTTAAGTAGCAGTTGTGGGAAAAGTACTCACATTTTGTACTTATCTGTAAAAGCTGCAGTGTAAACAAAGTCCGGAATTCAAAATGTACTTGCGTGAACGTACAAAAGTATTGGTATCAAAATGTACTTATAGCACCAAAAGTAGAAAGTACTCATGTTGGCTTGGATTTGCCATAGACATAGAAACGTAGACGCCTCATTCGGCTCTGGCTTGGGGCATGCAGTATGCATCGCGGGACGGAGGGATTCTGCATCACTTCCGCGTGCATCATATAAACGGAAGTTGGTAGACCAATCAGAGGCAGGTGGGGGCGGGTCTTTTTGCACGCAGCCTCTAAGAACAGCTGAGCCGCGCAACATCAGGAACTGGACGGAATCATGGCCAATAATTAATTGAACTAGAAAGGCTTCGCGCCCTGTGGGCGCTCAGGCAGGACTGCTCTATATTTGATCAACATAAGGGGTTTAGGGGCGCTCAGGCAGGACTGCTCTATATTTGATCAACATAAGGGTTTAGGTTTTAATTCAGATTAAAATGTTTTCAATACCTTATTGTCAATATCTATCATGAACAAAAAGGCACACTTGGTCGGACACCAATAACTCAGGAAACAGGAACAATTGTGTAAGGTGTCCAGTGTAGTCTGGGCTGACAGTCAATACTTTTGTACTTTTACTGACGTAGCCTATATGTTGAATTGAGGACTTTTGAGTGGTGTGGGGGTGGGGGGGGCTGTAGGCAAATTTGCGAGGTTGTTGTATCTAGACTGATTGATTGATTGAAGAGTTTAGCACTGTTTGCAATAGAAGACGCAGTTACAATACACAACATTGGCACACACACACAGTCCCATTTCGCGAGCCACCCGTGGGTCGAGACCCACACAGTACTTGGGAAACAATGCTTAAAACGTCATACTCACGCAGCTTTATAGACGCTGTCTGTATCTGTGCTCTCTCTATCTCCGAGGCATGAACGCACACTCACTCATTCACTCACTCACACACGCGACGCAAGCGAAAAGCGGTTGTCCGTGGTGTAACCTACTTATTATAACTCTATGGGTGTAACATGTTGAAAATTTAAAAATATCCGTGCCGTGTGGCAAGCGACGTCGCAAATGCATCATCCCAATGAGCAAACCTCCTTTGTTACAGAGGTTGAGTAGGTATCGGCGTTAGTATCGCTGTACTGTCTGGGTATATAGGTGAAGTGAATGAATAGGCTATCAGCCTCTCACCAAATCTGTCATGTGTGCGCACTATAGCCCATGCAGGGACTCATGGGTTACGCGAGGCTACAGCAATAGTGGACACTGTCTATTGACAAACTATTGGTCCCGTTTGAGCTACTCTGTTCTGTTGTGCTGGTCTCACTCTGCTCATTGATACTTTTACTTCAGTCTAAAATGTCCACCACTGATTTCACACGTTACGTGTTCACTTTCAACATCTATACTATAATTTTGCGAATGTCTGAGTGAGTGAGTGAGTGAGTGAGTGAGTGAGTGAGTGTCTGTCTGTCTGTCTGTCTGTCTGTCTGTCTGAAACAGCGTTTCTCCTCATTGGCTCGAGCAATTGATCTGAAATCGCATCACCATTAGCATATGAACACACCTAACATAACTGTGAAGCCCGTTTGTCACTTTCACAAATCATATACTGTATATTAGCATTTTTATGGTGTATCTACTATCTATTCTGCATCTAGCTTGAGGCACATCTATTCTGCATCTAGCATGAGGCAACATGTTTAACCAGCTCTCTCTGTGTGTGTGTGTGCAGGCAGGCGGGTGGGCGGGTGGGCGGGCGGGCTGGGGGGGGGGGGGGGAGGGGGGGGTTGCCATTAAACGAAACGGGTATTTCTTACATTGATGCTCCTACATATTATCATGCAAGCACCAGTTAAAGTTACTTTCCATCCCTCATATACTGTATGCACAGTGCACATCCCATAACCCACACACTGCACATCCTTTTGGAGCTCATATCTTTGAACGGGTAAGGGCTAGTCAAGGCAAATGAAATGGCAGCTTTTAATCTATGCATAAGGATAACACTTGTCGAGTTACGTTCTAGACTCGCATAGAAACACGACACATATTCGGTAACACTTCCCAACTTCAGGTCTCAAGTAAAAGTACAAAAGTATCGCTACCAACGTACCATGCTTGTTATTAACGGACTACACAAACACACGTGTGTCTCGTCAAACATCGCTGTTTTTAGGCGATTCACACATCCAGCATAGAGGTTAATGTTGTACTTGGATCCATTCCACGCGCAATGTAAGTAGTGGGAGAGGGGTAGCCTATATTCCAGCTCACTGTCTCCCTCCCTCCCTCTCCCTCTCCCTCTCCCTCTCTCTCGGAGGAAGGGGGGGGGGGGCAGTCTCGCTGCGTTGCTGCTTGAGGCTTGAAGCAAACTGTAACCTGATACTTTCGTGACGAAAATTGCGTAGGAGAACTTCCGGGAAAGATATGCTCAGTAAATTTACACATTACTTTTGTACAAAGTGAAATACCATAGCTTCAGGAGAAGCAGCTAGGAACATTCGGGTAAAATGCGCGATTTTTGTGCAAAAGGTGGAGTCTTTAGAAGCAGTGTAAATGTGATTCTATCGCGGAATTGCCTAAAAATAATCGAAAAATAATCGCTCTGAATTAGTAGTAGGGATTGATTTGAGTCCCGGAAAAGACGTGCTGTGATTGGCCAGGAGTCACTTTGACTGGCAGCGTTCCCTCGGTTTTTCTGGACGTCCGTCGTCCGTCCTCCAGTTGTTGCACGCATTGTTGTTTTTGACACCAAATTTTGATTTAGTTTTAATCATAATTTAGTCACCTGAAAAGTTTTAGTTTTAGTCTAATTTTAGTCGACTAAATATCATAAGATTTTAGGCGACTAAATCTACAGTTGATTTAGTCAACTGAAATGTATTTTTGGTAGGCCTTGATGGCATCGCAATGACTGATTTTACACTACACTGACTGATTTTCACAACGCGTCGCGCTGCGACGCATTGTGAGCTTGTAGATCGGCTATTTTCAGCACGCAACACCTGAGAGCAACCAAACATAAAATGACTCTCTTCTCCACTAGTCCCTCCCTAAAGTTTTAGTCTAGTCTATTCGCTCCAATGAACTGAACTGGTGGATGAGGCTTCTGGCTTTTTATGGTTCTGGCGGCATGGATTTGCCCCCCTAGGAAGGAAGGAAGGACCCCGCGGGGCAGGGCAGAGGGAGGCTGCCCTCGGAAGTGCCTGTTTGACTTGGCAAGCACGCCTGTGTGGCGACAGACCAAACACCCCGAACCACACTGTTGTTGTCTCCGTCTGGCTGGAAACCTTGTATGTGCAAAACTGTTGCTTCTCAGTATTCTAAGTCAAAAGCATCAGATCTACAAGCTCGAAAAGCGTCCCTTCGCACCACGTTTCTAGCTTGTAGATCTGCTACTTTCGATGCTTTTTGTGTGACGCTTTAGTATGATCAAGTAGGCCGTTAACCCAAGACATGGGAACGCATCTTTGTTACGTTATATTTTCACCACTTTAACCATTATTTTATTCTTTAACTGTTGAAAAAATAGCAGATACAAAAGCTCACTGTGAGCTTGTAGATGTGCTATTTTTTTTTTTATCTGGAAAATGTAAATCTGCAAATCTTTAAATATATATATATATATATATATATATATACAGTATATATAATCTATATTTTAAAGCTAACTTTTGTAAATCTTTGTTCTGGGGGGATCCCTGGAACAAAATATTTTGAGATGGGGTTGGTCGGTAGACAAATACGTTCCTTGGCATTAAAACGTTTGAGCACTACTCATCATAGAAACATATGTTTTTTCAGAAAACAGTTATGATTTAGAAGACATTTTAAGGTATTTGTCAGGCCTAAACATATTTGGAATATGGACATGATGAGAGGTTTATCTGCCCAACGGCGATGATGTGGTTTGGTTTATCCTGTTGTTCAGGCGCTGCCAAGAGGAGCTTTGTGTGTCGGAAGCAGAGATTTGGCAGCTATTATACTGTAGGTTCCACTAACAGGGGAGTCAGTGATACATGTAACTGTACTGTACTGTACTGCAGGTTATGATTAATTACAGCTTAAAGGTACATTAAGTCAGTTGTTCCCAAACATTTTCATGCCAAGGATCACCCAAATAAATGTGTTTGGCCGCGCACCCCCATCTGAAAATATGTAAGTAAGTAAGTAAGTAAGTACATTTTATTTATATAGCACTTCTCACAGAGAAAGACTCACAAAGTGCTTGACATACAATAAAAATACAACGATGAAAGTAACTGTACAATAAAACTAAAAAACAACAGACATATTACATACAGGACAAAATCAAAAACCAAATTCAGCAAAAGCATTTCTGAACAGAAGGGTTTTTAGTTGGTTCTTAAAAATACCTACAGACCTTGCAGATCTCAGGTCCTGCGGAAGGGCATTCCAGAGACTGGGAGCTACAGCCTGGAAGGCTCTGTCACCTTTAGTGACATAGGTTGTCTGAGGGACGGTCAGTAGGCCTTGGTTAGCTGACCTCAGGGTCCTAGTAGGCTCGTACCATTCAAGCAGGTCAGTTAAATCTGCTGGTGCTTGGCCATGCAGAGCTCTATAGGTTATTACCAGGACTTTGAAACGGATCCTGAAAACAAATATATTGTGCCAGGGGCCTCCAGAATAGGGGTGTTTAGATTTGTGATTAAATTATTGTGATGATGTAATTGTACTGGGGACCCGGCTGGTACCCCCTCAAGGACCCCCACTTTTGAGAAGTGATATTTTTTTCCCCCGAAATACCTCTATATTCTGATAGCAGTCGTTGCTAGAGTGTTTAGACAGTAACAGAGGTCTTCCTGTCTCTCCAGCTCTTTAGTAAACAGAAAATGCCTTTTCAGGTCAGGAAAGCTAATCTCACGCCTTATGCAACCCTACATAGCAGGCTTCTGCTTGACTGTGTCACCTTGCTTTGCCTTATGCAAAATAATGGGTTACAAAAATGCGATAAACATTTAGTTCTCTTTCTCCCATTGGAATGAATAGACTCCTGAAACTGCTTATGGTCTCCTAATTAGGGTTCCCACGTGACACAGATACAGGAACTTAATCACAGTTGCTGTGACTGTTGCGCTTGTGGTCTCTGGTCCTTCACATGGAGCAGGGTCATATTCTAGTAGTCGGGGGATATCTTAAAAAGTCCTGGAATAAATTCCTTACCAAAAAATGTCTTCACCAATGTGTTTGTAAAGGTGTCTAGTAACACATCTCACAAAGACTGAAATTCAGTTTCCCTAGCCTAGGAGAATCAGTTACAACTGATGAAAGTTGGGGTCCCATTAAATGAATACAGGAAAAAACACACCAAA
>NC_137821.1:8904422-8921922 GCF_963921795.1 Nannobrachium achirus | reverse complement strand
GTGTGTGTGTGTGTGTGTGTGTGTGTGTGTGGGAGTGATTGAACATCTGACCTGTTTCTCTTCCTCTCTGTGCTGCTGCTGACTTCTACATTTCCGTCAGCAGAGCTACCGGTCAGCTGCCTTTAAAGTTTTGTTACATTCTACGCCCCCTGCTAAGTTATAGCCTATTATTGATTTACTTTCAGTATAGGCTTAACTCTCTAGTTCTACACGTAGTAAACTTTCCAGCAAATCTCTGAAAGATCTACAGCAGACCTAGCTTGTAGATCAGCTATTTTTTTGTCTAATGTTCCCCCTAGATTAGAATATAAATGCTGTGTTTCAAGTCTGTTTTATCTTTTGGTCATTTTGGACAAGAGAGAGAAAGATGGGGGGAGATAAAGAGAGAGCAAGAGAAAGAAAAAACAATGCAGCTGTGCAAACACGCTACCCTCAGCCGGAAGGTCCGCAACAATCACCATCAATGGAAGTATGTGAGACAAAAAGTCCTCCCTCATGCTGTCTGGGGATTGGACTTGAAAAACCCTGGCAGTGTCTTCAACCCTGCAAGACCCGAATTAATTTCTACTGGCCAAATCTTTTTTTTTTTTTTTTTATCAGATGGTGTTGTAGGAGTCCTAATCACAGGAAAATGTAATGTTAAAAAATGAATAATGTTTTTGTAAGGTTTTATAGCCATAAATCATAAATCATGCTCTAATTTGCATTTTGGGGATATTTTTCACAATATTAACATATGCACGTGTTCTAGACATTCTAATGATCACGAAAAAAAAATATTACAGGCATTTTACTTGGAGGAATAGCTTCAGTTAAAACGTGAGATGTTGTTCGTCCAGACGCTGGAATTTCAACTTCTCTGGGAGGTGTGAATGTCAGTCTCTGTGGGGGGTATTTATATGCAAATATCGTGGCCAATGGCATTGTAATACTAAAAACATGTGAAAAAAGAACAGGAAAACGAATTATAACATTTTTTAAAAAATGATTTAAAAAATGTTGCCAAAAGGCAACGCTGGGCCTTGCAGGGTGTCTTTAATGACAGCCTAACTTGAGTTTTGAGATAAATCACCACTCTGGATGTTGACTGTGTACTGTTTGTAATGCGTACGTAAACACACCAACCTGATGTGTGTGTCCTCTCTCTGTGTCACACCAACCTGATGTGTGTGTGTGTGTGTGTGTGTGTGTGTGTGTGTGTGTGTGTCCTCTGTGTTCTTCCAGTGGTCCTGCATGCCTACAAGTGGCTGGTGTGCTTCCTGCTCAGAGAGAGCTGCAGGAGGCTGGAGCAGGAGAAGAGCAGCGCCAAGGATGACTTTGAGGCCCGCAACAACAGCCAGGTAGGACCCTCACTCACACCACACACATACATACACAGTACATACAACAACAGCCAGGTAGGACCCTCACTCACACCACACACATACATACACACACATACATACACACACAGTACATACAACAACAGCCAGGTAGGACCCTCACTCACACTACACACACACATACACAGTACATACAACAACAGCCAGGTAGGACCCTCACTCACACTACACACACACATACACAGTACATACAACAACAGCCAGGTAGGACACTCACTCACACTACACACATACATACACAGTACATACAACAACAGCCAGGTAAGACACTCACTCACACTACACACATACATACACAGTACATACAACAACAGCCAGGTAGGACCCTCACTCACACCACACACATACATACACAGTACATACAACAACAGCCAGGTAAGACACTCACTCACACTACACACATATATACACAGTACATACAACAACAGCCAGGTAGGACCCTCACTCACACTACACACATACATACACAGTACATACAACAACAGCCAGGTAAGACACTCACTCACACCACACACATACATACACAGTACATACAACAACAGCCAGGTAAGACCCTCACTCACACTACACACACACATATACACAGTACATACAATAACAGCCAGGTAGGACCCTCACTCACACTACACATACATATACACAGTACATACAACAACAGCCAGGTAAGACACTCACTCACACCACACACATACATACACAGTACATACAACAACAGCCAGGTAAGACCCTCACTGATACACACCACACACACATACATACACAGTACATACAATAACAGTTTAGTTTAGTTTAGTTTATTTGATCACTCACATACATTTATCAGGTCATACATCCACTTATTCATTGTTACAGGTGATCAAAAGGAATAGGCTGAAGCTGAAAGCTTATGAATGCCTATCCTAGTATACATGGTGTAATTACAATGATTGGTTGTTGCAGTGTTTAAAATTTAAGGATACAGCCAGGTCAGACCCTCACTCACACTACACATAATAGATAGATACATGCAAAGCCCTTTGGAGAAAGGCACCATTGTATTCTATTTAACATTTACATGCTACATGCTGTACATAAATAATCCGCGTAGGACATGACAGACATTTCTGGGACAATTAGGGCTGGGGTCTTCAACAGGGGGTCCGGGACCCCTAGGGGGTCCTCAGAGTTACTACAGGGGGTCCTCCAAATCTTTGTGATAGGACCGTGTTTTTTTACATTAACCACTTGAACCCTAGCATCCCTATTCTTTTTTTTAATTTTTGGCAAAGAGGTTTGTAGAGGGAAAAGAAGAAAGTATTTGACGGTTCAAGTAAAATACACACAAACAGGTCTAAGCTGTCTAAGAAATTTATGAATAGTTTTAATCTGCAACACAATTTTATAAATATATAGTGGGGAGGGGGTTCCTGCTTTATCTCTCTCTCTCAGCTAAGGGGTCCTTGGCCTGAAAACATTGAAGACCCCTGGATTAGGGGATCTAAAGGGGTACATTTCCAGCCCATCACCGTAGAGACGGGAGTTTGAATCCTCCACGTTGCCTCTGGCTTGGCCAGGTGCTACGATGAACGTGAGTGTGAAAGCAGCGTGAATCAAAACAGCGACGCAGTTTCGACAATGGAACAAGGGGGGAACGCTTGTTTTCGGTGGAGATGACGGAGGCACGCCGGTGTTATATTATAAACACAATCTGATCTAGCAATCATGACATAGGCTATTTATTATAATCACTAATTCACTATGAAGTGTCTTTAATTATAATTAAAGTGAAAATAGTCAAATAACAAACAAGGACAAATTGTTCTGCCCACAACCTTATCAAACCAAAATTCCTAAACTATGCTACTGTAAATGTAGGCCTATTACAACTATGATAATGGTTCTTAATTAGTCCCAATTATTAAGTATAATACTTGACCTTATAAATATAGAATGTTTATGATTATGTTATGAAACATCGCATATGAAACATGAGCCGACTCAGCGCCGTTACCGGCTTATGGGCCGTCTGCCGTTATGGGCAGAATAGTAAATCTTCATCCACCCGAATTTCGTCACCTCCGTGCGGTCCAGGCGAACACAACGGAGCGCTCCCTACCTCCGGTTCAGCCTCCGGTTCAGCCAATCACAAGCTTCCGCTGTTTTGATACACGCGTGAAAGCAATCTCTGTTGCTGCACTAGTGGGCTCCTACAGGTTGGTTGGGCTGCCTGTTAACCCGGGAGGAATGGCGTGTTCCTCTGCACGCGTTGCTTCCTCCAGGTGAAACTGCTCACTGTCAGGTGAGGAGAAGCAGCCTAGCATATCGGAAGAGACTTGAGTGTCTGCTGACTCCCTGTTGGGCCAACTGTAGTAGGGGTCAGACAGAGATAAAGGCTCACAGTTACACACACACACACACACAGACTCGAAAACAACGTTTATTTGACGTGCCGATGTTTATTCCATTAACCACACACACACACACACACACACACACACACACACACACACACACACACACACACACACACACACACACACACACACACACACACACACAGGCAAGCCATGTTGTAAATGATGTATGCATGCATGCTGCATACACTCTGCGAAATATGGGCCAAAGTCTGAACTCTCTTCCAGATGTTGAGATGCACACAGTCGTCAGAGAGAGAGAGACAGACAGACAGACAGACACACAGATAGACAGACAGACACACAGACAGACAGACAGACAGACAGACAGACAGACAGACAGACAGACAGACAGACAGACAGACAGACAGACAGACAGGGTAACAGATAAGATAGGAGGGTGTTAGAGGAAGGAAAAGGGAGGACTAGTGGAACACAGAGGAGGGAAGCACAGATGTGTGGGCACGGGATAAAAGGACGAGAGACATCCTACCCCCCACCTCTCTCTCTCTCTCTCTCTCTCTCCATGCTGTGACCTCTGTGTCTCTAGCGCGAGGAGCTCAATCATCTGAGGTTTTGGACACGGTTGACGCCCCCCTAGGCTCACGATGTAGAAGGGAGAGGGAGGGTGGGAGACCTCTTGTGTCACGCGCGTCTCCGCTGAAAGCACAGTGGTAGCGGGTGACGTGAAAACAAAAAGAATAAACACTTCTTTGGTACTTGAAAATGTTGCTACACTCAAAACTCAAATGTTCCCTGCCATGAAGGGGGCGTAGCCAAAAGCTCCCAAGCCGCGAGGGGGCGTCCAAACAGACGATTTAGCTCCTCGCGTCTCTAGCCTGTCCGTCAGTCAGTCAGTCAGTCAGTCAGTGAGTGAGGGGATTCCTATACTGCCCTGTTAACCCATTCAGAACGGGTACACTGTATTGTGTATCATTATTTTATGCTTTTAACTATTGAAAAATAGCAGATATACAAGCTCAGCTTGTAGATCTGCTATTTTTGAAAAAACGTGAAAATTCGAATTTTGACCCGATTCTATAAGTGTCCTTTGAATCCTGTCCTGATTTTTTCTGTTTATGTTTCTATGTCAGCAATTTGGCTAGCCATCGTCAAAGAAAAGTTCCTTTTCACTTAACTGGAGCTCACTTAGTCTGTTCTTGAGAGACTACTATGTCAGTGGTTCTCAAACCTTTTCATGTGAAGGACCCCCCAAAATGATATTTATTTGGCCACGGACCCGCATCTCAAAATATTTAGTTCCAGGGACCACCCCCAGAAGCAAAATTTGAGTTACAAACGTTCGCTTTGAAAATACATTATATTCAAAGATTTGCACACATTTTCACGACTTTTTTTCAAAAATAGCAGATCTACAAGCTCGCAGCGCTGTGAGCTTGTATATCTGCTATTTTTCACTGGTTAAAGCAGTCAATAATTCTAGGCCTGAATGGGTTTTAAGACATTCCCACGTGTTGCTCCATTAGAAACCCCACGTATGGACTCATCAATCACACCACACCTGGGCTTTCTCCTGCTGCTCGCTGTGTGACTGTGTGTGTGTGTGTGTGTGTGTGTGTGTGTGTGTGTGTGTGTGTGTGTGTGTGTGTGTGTGTGTGTGTGTGTGTGTGTGTGTGTGTGTGTGTGTGTGTGTGTGTGTGTGTGTGTGTGTGTGTGTGTGTGTGTGTGTGTGTGTGTGTGTGAGCGAGCATGTCACACACCTGCTAGACTCCCCGAACGTTCACATGTGCTTTGAAGAGACGGCCGTAACATATCGTTGGATCATATTTTACCTTTTTAGTGTGGTCTGTGTTTAACTTTTCTGTGGCCTAATTCTGCAGTCTCAGCACAAGGAAAACCCCCTGACTCTTTTAATAGACGCCAGACACAAAGCAACAGGGGGGGGGGGGGGGGGGGAACGAGGCTACGGTTACACAGGTCTCAAGCCGGGATTTGAACCTCCGAAACTTTACGATGGCGTGGCCGGCTGTGGCGCACTGCCTCAAATCGATTGGTTGACCACTTTCAACCTGCTGTTCTATTTATGGACGTGTCATTATGGGCTATAATCCTACTATAAATTGACGGAACATCTGTTTGTGAGTTAGAAAAAATACTTTTATCCCACGATTTTGTAACCTTTCACCCAGTGCCAATTGCCTAAGCTGTAATCCTGGGCTCTGCTCTCCCTCTGCCAACCTGGGGAGAGCCCTGAACTAAGCCTCATGCTTCCGTCATTGCATGAGGAGCGAGCAGGCGGCTTCTTATCACCTGACAGGAGGGAGTTTCCCCTGGTAGGACGTAGCGTGTGGAAGGAACACGTTATTCCAACCAGTTCCTTTCATCTCTCCATCAGGCGCCCCGGCTGGGCATCGACCACTGGCATTTGTCGACAGTGACGAAGCCTGTTTTTTCCAACCAAATGTAAGCTGTTTATTTGCGTTCTTTGTGAACAGTCCTCACAGGCTATGGGATCTGTAGTTGTAGTTGTGCTCCCATAACTCGGATAGACAATAGAAATGGCGGGTAAAACTAAAGAATATAAAACTAATATGAACAATGCAAAACTAACAAAAAACACCTGGCATTGCCTGTGAAATCATCTTGGTTTAAGTTTTCCCACCATCATAATCTGATGTCATGCATTCTTTCTTCCTACCTTCATCATCTTCTATAAACCACAGCTATCCTCATAATACCTGAAAACTAAATAAAAACTAAATGAAAAACAAATGAATTCCTGGAATCTAAAACCGCTTATGCTCTTGTAAACTGACTGGAACTAATCTGAAATAAAACGCCAAACTGAAAAAGGAAATAAGCTACCAAAAATAAATGAATACTTAAAAACTACGAGGAACCAAGATTCCCCTCATACACTCTCACAGTCAGTGGTGGGAAAAGTACTACATGTTATTTACTCAAGTAAAAAGTAGGCCTATAATTACTGCAATGTAGAAATACTCTGTTACAAGTAAAAGTCCGGAATTCAAAATTGACTTGAGTAAAAGTACAACCGTATTGGTATGAAAATGTGCTTATAACACCAAAAGTAGAAAGTACTCATTATGCAGAATGTCTTATTTGAAGTTTTCAAATGTTTGAAACTATTTTGAAAATAACAGATCTACAAGCTCACAATGTGTCACATTGTGACACATTGTGAGCTTGTAGATCAGCTATTTTCAAATGGGCAAAATGTAGGGGAGTTTGAAGGGGAGTTTTGTTATAATAATGAAAAAATCACACCCGTGTGAAGTGGAGCTGTGTGTGTGTGTGTGTGTGTGTGTGTGTGTGTGTGTGTGTGTGTGTGTGTGTGTGTGTGTGTGTGTGTGTGTGTGTGTGTGTGTGTGTGTGTGTGTGTGTGTGTGTGTGTGTGTGTGTGTGTGTGTGTGTGTGTGTGGATCATGTGTACCGATTTTTGTGACTTTTGAAGAAAATATGTAGGAAAAGGAGCAAAAAGTGTGTTTTGGAGAAAATTCAAGATGGCGGAAAATCTATCATGGCGCAAATGGGCGTGGCCTATATGGGGAGATGCGTCATGACCCAAGGAATCCAGGGAAAAAATATTTTTTATTTTCCGACCTACGGTTCAAGAGTTACAGGCCAAAACGTAAAGTGGGGTGTTATAGCGCCACCATGAGGCCAAATGACACAATTATTTTTTATTTAATCCTTGAAATCATTATGAACCTCCTCTCCAAGTCTTGAAACTGTAGCCCCTGTGGTTTGCGAGAGACAAATAATTGAATGTGAGTTTTTGCGATTCCCATTCTAAGTCAATGGGGAAAATTAATTCACTAATAAATTAATATCAATTAAACTATAGAACCTTTCTCTTAGAAAAGTAATAGCCCACGATTCCCGAGTAAGCCGGTCGATTTGACATATGGCGCGAGTGTTTGGTGGCAAAACTGTGGGACTAGTGGCGTGCCGAAGTTTAGGAAGTTCAGGCTACATACACACAGACACACACACAGACAGACAGACAGACAGACAGACCCACACAGCCACGTATAGGGAGCCTGTGCTTCACACAGCTCCAAAAATCTACAAGGTAACTAGTAACTCAAGTTTTCAAATAATTGCTGTGGATTAAAATTATAATATTTGTCTCAGAGATGTACTGTAGTGGAGTAAAAGTAAAAGTAGGCCTACAGAAATACTCCAGTAAAGTAAAAAATACCTAAAAAATGTACTTGAGTACATTAAAGGTCTTTGCACACTGCTGCGTTTTTCGGGCCGAATATCGGGGTGAATTTCGGAGCGCGCAAACAAAAAAATCAAACCTCGGTTCGAAGTGGAGCGGTGAATCTGAGCAGCTATACCCTGTGTGTGTTGCTTAAGCTGGCCGCACACTAGCCGATAATCGGGCTATTTAATTACCCTCCCGACAATCGGGCTGCCACCGACTGAAACGGGCCCGACAATCGGGCATGAACGTCGTCTAGCGTGAGGTCTCACAGATCCACTCGGAGCCCAGCCGAGTGGCTCGGAGGACGATCGGGGGTTGCCCGACTCTTTTCAAACATGTTTGATATTTTCCTGGATCAGTAGGCCTAGGCCTACTGGTCTGGAATAGCAGCAGGGGACTGATTGAAAATAGGTAGGCCTAGGCTACAGCAGCCGCTGATAGACGCAAGTCTCTGAGCATCTGAGTGACAGAGCTATCTCTTTTTCTCCCTCTACACACACACACACACACACACACACACGAAATCAATCAATCAATCAACAAAGACGTAAAACTAGGCCAAACCAATTAGTGCAAGTCTGGACTCGCTAATAACTTTCCAGCTCTGCTCTCCTCCTCCAACTTTATGGTTCTCACTCTCAAATGTATGATAAACCTGTGCATTCTCCATGTTTCCACCTCAAAATGCTGGATTACAGTTAAATGGACCAGACAGAACCGTCCCCCCCCCCCCTCTCTCTCTCTCTCTCTCTCTCTCTCTCTCTCTCTCTCTCTCTGGGACATTGGATTTGGATCTCCGTGCCCTCGGATCTTTTTTTAATGATTATAGCCTATTTGATTGATCCATCCGCCCACACCGCGATAATTTGTTAAAAGACATCTTGAACTTGAACCTGTCTTGAACTTGAACCGTCCGTGGTGGAAGCAGCCTACAACAGCAGCTCACCCCACGTCAGTCACTTTCTCTGATGGTCCGTGCACGGTGCAGTAATCTCTACTCCTTTCAAGTTCCAATTGGCCATATAGGTACAGCGTGTAGCTTAATTAATGGGCCATCATCAACTCGTTGTTTGATCTACCAGCTGGGTTAACAACTCCTGGCTACTCCGGCCACAGCGCGCCCCGCATAGCCAGGCGTTTCGTATTTTAACAGACAGCAGGTTTAGAAAATATGCGCGCACGTTACCTTAACTATTATAAAATAAAATGACTTTATCAAAACTGACAATGATAAACCTGGAGCGGACATGAAAGAAACATAATGGATATAGGCCTAATAGGCCTGTCCTTTTTAAAGCATTACAGTATAAAGCATTACATAAATACACTGCTTATTATTTCAAATAATGATCCACATCCATCCTCCCAGGTTGTATCATGATTGCTTGCGATGGGAATTAAAACTCAATGGTCGCGAGTTTGTTTTATATCAGCAGAAATAGTCACTACCAGTCAGTCACAGACTGGAGTGGGAACAGCACACGAGTGCAAGTAGGCCTACACGCCCACTGCCTGATCTACAAACCTACAATGTGGCGCGGAGGGACGCAGTTTGATCTCGGAGATCTGATATGTTCTCTGCGCAACACAGTCATAGACTAATCATAAATCAGGCACCATGCCACCATGAGAAGCACCAGCAGACAGCGCGCAGAGGGGGAAAGTCGATCAGAGTTGATCCATGGATGAACATGAAACGCGTCAAAGTGAACTCATAGTCATAGTATCATTTGAAGCTTTTTTTTTTTTTCGTTGCGTGAGGCAATGGTGTGTTTGTGAGTGGATAACATAATGTGTTTGTTTGTATGTGCGTCTGCACGCGTGTTGCAAGGCGAAGCTCTCGGAACAGTGACGTTTTGTATTCATTATATAAATTATTTATTTATTATTGCTGTGTTTGGGCCCGACTCAATCGGAATAGAATCCTGTAGCGTGCGGTGCGCCCGACTGTTCAAAACGGCTAGTGTGAGCCCGTTTAGATTCTCTGGCCAGATAATCTGAAAAAATGATCCTGTAGTGTTTAATTCTACCCGATTCAGTCGGGCCCGATTATCGTGTAGTGTATGGCCAGCTTAAATGCCTAAACTGTAAACTGTAAACTGTGCCTGTGAGTGAGTGTTGAGTGTGCCTGGCCTGCACAACAGCGCCCCTCCTTTAACTAGTGTGTTGTGTGTGGCCACTCAAGGTATTGCCAGGCTACGGACACGGCCAGCCAGCCACCCAGCCACCCACGGACATACCCACGGACATACCTGTCTATTGGGAGCGCTTTCACCGCTCCAAAAATCAACCTCACGTTATGTCAATCACGTTTGCACACTGCTGCCCATTTCGTATTTATTTTCGGGCCAGGGTTGATTTTTTTCGATTTTCGCAACTGTCACCGCTGGATCGTTTGGTCTCTCTCTCTCCTCTCTCTCTTCTTGGCCTGAAAATGCTTTGGAGGATTTCGAATTTCCAAAACGCTACAAGAAAACGCAGTGTAGTGTGCAACCAGCTTAACTCTGTGAGGAGCTAGGATTCCCCTCTCATACATACCACTCTCACAGTGCTCTCAGACTCTCTCCTTTCCATCTGCATGTGATTTCAGCGCAGCATAAAAATCTTCTTGGAAGAATCTTTGAAGCAGCATGTTGTCAATTTCCTGCACATACTGTGCTGTACTGTACTGTACTGTACATCCATCTTCAGGCATGGAGGAAGTTGAGTCAAGTCAGGTTTTTATTCTTACAGTATAGCAGCAAATCACAACAAGTTGTCTGTCTACACCAGGGGTTTTCAAAGTGGGTGATGGGGCACCCTGGGGTGCCGTGACAGCAGTCCAGGGGTGCCGCGAGATCATTAGATAATATTTGGAATCTATTTGGACACTTGAAAAATACTTAGTATCATTTTAAACTTGAAGTACAAAGTTATTTTCAATCAGTTCTAACCAAAATGGCTTCAAATGTGCCAAGGTTCAAACTTCAAACGTTTTTTGGTAAAGCAAAGCCCTGCTTCATCATACAAGATCATCGCACAAAACTAGTGAAAACAGCCGATCTACAAGAACACAACGCCTCGCATCGCGAGGCGTTGTGTGCTTGTAGATCTGCTGTTTTCTCTAGTTTAGTACATTTTTTAGATGATAAATACAAAACAAACGGTTTTGGACATACAAGGTTTCCACCCGACAACGACAATATGCTATAAATATAAGGTGCTGGGAGTGAAAATTATAATGTAGGGGTGCCTCGGATTAAAAAAAATATTTATGGGGTGCCCTGAGACAAAAAAGTTTGGGAACCCCTGGTCTACACGGCACTTTACATTTCGTCTCTGTCGGGTGGAAACCTCATATGTCACAAAACGTACTAACATACTTTTCAGGGTTCAAATTCTAGGGGCGCTCGTTGGCCTAGTGGTCCAGACGCATTCCACATATTATAATAGGCTCTGTGCAGCCTACAGCGAGTCTTGAGTTCGAGTCCCACTCCCGACAACCTTTCCCCATCTCCCTCTGCCCTGTTTCCTGTCTATCTTCACTATCCCCTATATATAAAGGCTGAGAAAATATATCTAAAAAAAAAAAGGATTCATCTGCTATGATTTTGTGTGATGCTGTAGTATTTTCACCCAACTATTCCCCCTTGAGTTTTGATGGATTTATTGGACATTTTATTGGAAATAAATTAAAAATTAAAAAACTCAATAAAGCCCGGGGGCTTGCTTCCTTCCTTACGTAGAAGGGGAAGGGTTGCAACGGGCAATATCACAATAACCGCTGGGGTGGCTCTGCTGTGGCCCAATGATCTGTGGGTCGGCGGTTCAAATCCCGGCTCCTCCTGTCCACATGTCGTAGTGTCCTTGGGCAAGACACTGAACCCCATGTTGTCTCCAATGAGTCGTCGGTGTTAGCCTATTATTAAGCCTGCCACCATTGGTGTGTGATTGTGGGAAGTGAGGACACTGGTGTCCAATGTTCGCCGCTTCACTTCCCAATGTAATGGACCATTGTAAAGCGTGTTGGAAACAATAAAAAATCACACCTGTGTGAACTGAGCGGTGGTCGTGGAGGCTGTGCAACAGCACTACTGGGTGGGTGCAGCGGGGTTAGTGTGCTTTACAATGCTGTCGTTTCTTCACACACTTTGACCCTAAAACATCAGTTTGTTAATAATAATAATAATACTTGACCACACATGCTGACCCACCCTTCTCCCCTGTGTGTGTGTGTGTGTGTGTGTGTGTGTGTGTGTGTGTGTGTGTGTGTGTGTGTGTGTGTGTGTGTGTGTGTGTGTGTGTGTGTGTGTGTGTGTGTGTGTGTGTGTGTGTGTGTGTGTGTGTGTGTGTGTGTGTGTGAGAACAACAGCGCCCCTCCCTTAACATGTGTGGTCAGAAAAGGTACTGCAGGCTTGAGGCTACATACACGGACGGACGGCCGGACGGACGGACGCATACACACACGGCCACATATAGGAGACGGTGTGACCACCGCTCAAAAAGACACAGCACAGTTCCAGTATCAGGCAGTGATACAGCTCTCAGTCAGTGGTACCTCTTTAGAATGTCTGCATGGGAACCTTGGGGCCCATCATCATACCAAACGTCTACAGTCACCTGATAAATAATGATTGTGGGTTAAAGCTACCAAGCAGCACATAAAATAATTAACCAAACTATTTTTATAAACTGCTCTGCTCACCTACAGTACACTTATTTATAGTTGTTTTACAGTAAGTGGTTTTAATGGTGTTGTCCAGGAGCCTCTAACTCATAAACATTTAGGAGTTCAGCATCTTGCTGGAGGGCAGCAGGACTGTCATCACATCCAATCAGTTTTATGAGCAGTGAGCAAGCACACAGTGACGCTGGCAAGGGAAAACATCCCCCTTTAACGGGAAGAAAACATCTAGCAGTGCCTGGGTCTATAGGGAGACTGGTTAGGTTGAGAGAGAGAGAGAGAGAGAGAGAGAGAGAGAGGGAGAGCAAGGGAGGAGGGGAGACGGATACAAAGACACAACAACGTTAAAAACAGTCTGCACATACTGTTTTTAACTTACTAGTTTTGGTTTTATTTTATTGTTTCTGTGTCTTATATCTGCAGCCTGCATTGTATGTGTTTTAGTTGTTAAGCTGTGTTGTGTAATATCCACAGCATTACAAAGCTTTCAATCAATTTAGGATGATTTGTACGATACAAAAGTGCATCATGTTAGGAGGAATTGTAGCGATCCCGGAGGGGAATCACTACAATTCCTATTGTATTGGTTGTTCTTCTCTGGAAAGGGAATAAAAAAATAAAAAAATAAATAAAGAATTAGTCTAGCAATAAGTGGAGAGAATAATACCGCATCCAACACAACATGACATCTTAAGTATTACATCACAAGTAATTGAATCACTTCATATTAAACGCTTTGTTGATCGAGGGTGTTCTGGTCTGCCAAATGGAACCCGATCAATTCCTCTGAACTGGTTTCTTATCCTTGTGTGGTTACTATAGAAGGTTGCTAAAAAGTTGTTCCCCGATATCCCACGCACAAATAACTTGCTCTCAAATCTCCCTACCTCACTTATGTACGGTAACTGTTTTTAACATACTATTTTTGTGTTTATCTCCACCTCATTGCAAATGTTTCAATCAATTAGGATGATTTGTGCCATACAAAAGTACATCATATTATTAGGAGGAATCGTAGTGATCCCGGAGGGGATCGCTTAAATTCCTCCCAACATTGCATTGGTTGCCCTTCTCTGGAAGGGAATTAATTAAAAAAGAGAGATGAAGTAATCTAATAACTGGAGATAAATACTGCAGTATTACATCGCAAGCAATAAAGTCACTTCATATTAAACGCTTTGTTAAGCTAGGACGTTCCGTTCTGCCAAATGGAACCCGATCAATTCCTAGGAACTAGTGTCTCATCCTCGCTCCCTTCCTCCTGTGGTTAGGGGGGACGGGCTAATTTGCAAGGGAGATGAGGATGGAGCAATGAGAATTGGAATGTGTCCCTATAGACAGCTAGGCAACACACATTGAAGTGATGTTTCACTTTCAAACATGTTTTGGGGATCATTTTAACTACAATTCTTATTGTATTGGTGGTTCTTCTCTGGAAAGGGAATTAATAAAAAAAGAAAAATAAATTAGTCTATCAATAAGTGGAGAGAATAATACCGAATGTGTCCCTAGACAACTCACATTAAAGGGATGTTTCACTTTCAAACATGTTTGGGGATCATTTTAACATCTACTCAGCACACCAGACAGTTTTCAAGTTGCATGATTTAGTATTCAGATATTTGATATTAATTTTATCAGACATGCCGCCTTCCTATACAAACTTTCCATTGTAACTCCATTTTACCCATGTTAGATTAATTGAAAACACCCATTCTTGTTTCTGGTGACTGATATTGTTGTCCTTTTAATACGTACCCGCTCAGTGGCCTTGTGGTTAGAGTGTTCGCCCTGAGACCTGGAGGTCGGGGTTTGATCCCCGGCCGGGTCATACCAAAATATGGGACCCAATGCCTCCCTGCTTGGCACTCAGCATCAAGGGTTGGATTGGGGGTACGTCCCTGGTACATGTACTAGCTTGATGTACATCAAGCTGCCTCATGATATGCTACAGAAACAGGAGGCTAAATGGTGCATTTATATAGTGCCTTTATCCACAGTGCTTTACATAGATTGTGCATTACATTCACCCATTCACACACACATTCATACACCGATGGCAGAGGAAATCATGCAAGGCACCAACCTGCTCACCGGGAGCAACTAGGGGTTCAGAGTCTTGCTCAAGGACTCTTCAACACTAAAGCCCTTTGCACACAGGCGCGTTTAACCGCACGGATAAAACGGACAATATAATTTTTTGAAAAGAAAACAATGATTCTCTATGACCTCATGCACACCGGCTCCGAATTAGCCGTGCGACGAGTGGCTGCCGCCGTGCGTTTTTTTCTCGATCGAACCCAGGTGCGTCTTGTCGCATGCGGTAAAAAACTCATCACTCCTTTTATTACTCCTTTTTGGATCCGCAGCGCCGATTCCGCACAGCCTTGCACACCAAATCCAATGCGTTTTATTCATGCCGCAAACGAAAGAAAACGCAACTGTCCTGTGTGCAAAGGGCTTAACTCTGGTTGGAGCCCGGATTCGAACCTGGAACCCTTTGAGAACCCTCTGTGTTCTAATGACGGTTTCTCTACCCCTGAGCCAATGCCGCCAATGGCCATGAGGCTATGGGCCTCATGGCTCGGCAAGGCTTACTTTTAATACGTGAGAGGGTTGTGTTTTTTCAATTACCCTTTTCATTATTATTATTTTTTAGACATTGTTTTGCACACTGTAAGATCACGTGTCAGTGCACATGGTGTGGAGTATACGTGACATTACAATGTGTATGAACACGTGCTGATTACAACTATACTATGTTAGGGTCCATGGTGACATCATCAGGTCAGTGCATGAGGTCACTGTCATCTCATAGTGTTCATAGTGGAGCTACGCTCACATTCAATAACATCCACATGTGCTGCTGTGATCCTATTCACGTGATGATGACCGGACACCGTCACGTGCTGCACTGTATAGTGTGTGTGTGTGTGTGTGTGTGTGTGTGTGTGTGTGTGTGTGTGTGTGTGTGTGTGTGTGCTAAGCTTATTACTATACTTGTGACGGCCAAATATCCCCTCTAGTGTAGTAGAATTTGATATATATTTGATATCTTTCTTTTATTAAACTCGCAACATAATCACTAAAATATTGTCACTGTCGGGCAGAAACCTTGTATCTCCAAGTTTCAAATGTGTGCATTTATAAAATGTCCTAAAAGTTGAATGCCCTCATGCATAGGTACTGTGCGTGTGTGGGTGTGTGTGTTTGTGTGTGCGTGCGTGCACACATGTTTTCATTAGATGACATTTAGACATTATTTGAGCCATGCTGAGTCTCCAGTCTCCACCATCTGGTTCATGTTATTATGTCACCAAGTCACTGTTTATGTGCGTGCGTGCGTGCGTGCGTGCGTGCGTGCGTGCGTGCGTGTGTGTGTGCGTGCGACTGTGCGTGCGCCTGTGTTCAGAGAGGGAAGGGTGAGGGAGAGTTTATAGGCGTATAGTTAGTGTTTTACATGGCTTAATTCTCTTTATGTGTGTGTGTGTGTGTGTGTGTGTGTGTGTGTGTGCGCGCGTGCGCGCTAGTTATATTACATGCATGCGTGAATGTGATGATGTACACTGTTGTAACTGTAACAGTATCCTGTGGAATGGTGTCTACAGTGTGTGTGTGTGTGTGTGCGTGTGTTCGTGTGTGCGTGTGCGTGTAACCTCAGGGTCAGTGCGTATCTGAAGATAAGTAGCCCATGTTGTTGACAGTGATCGTTGCTATGGCGATGACACTGACCCTCTACAAACATACTACACAACTTTAATTCCATCACATTTGTAACGGTTTCCCTGGACCTGGTCTTATCTCCACCATCGGATCTGGTTATGTGGACTGACTTCATGTCTGCTGTACAATTACAATACCAGAGGTTCTCAAACTGTTTAATGCCGTGTTTCTCAACCACTGTGCCTGGGGACCTTTGGTGTGCCCCTGAGAAGGGTCAAGTGTGCCCCTAGAAACTGCTTGAAAGACAGTGTTGTATTTATAATTTTAAAAATGATTTAAACTAGTGAAAACAGCAGATCTACAAGCACACAACGCCTCGCGGTGCGAGGCGTTGTGTGCTTGTAGATCGTCTGTTTTCACTACTGTTGTGCGACAGCCTTGTATGATGAAGCAGGGCTTTACTTTTAATTTGAAACTTGGAGATACAAGGTTTCTTCCAGACAGTGACGATATTTACACCCCCGTATTATGTTGGTGTGCCCATGGATTCTTGGGACATGAAAAGTGTGCCCATGCAGAAAAAAGGTTGAGAAACACTGGTTTAATGGACCACCATAACTCTGAGAGGGTACACATGGAACCAAATGGAGATTTGTACACTGTCAGTGTCATTAAAGGAGTAGTTCAACCCCCCACATTTTCTATTGCTTACTCACACCATGGAGACGTTCAAATAATATATTTTTTTGTATTTGTCGCATTCCTAAGACAATAATTTGATAGTAAATGTACCTCCATTCATTCCGGATCCAGAATTAATGGAGGTAAATTTATTCGAATATGTTTTTGAATGCGATAAAAAACTAAACATAGTATTGAACTCAAGTCTCCATGATGTGAGTACTAATCAATAGAAAAAAAGTCATTTTGGGGGTGAACTACTCCTTTAAAGTGTATTTCAGTGTATTTCAATTAGGCCTTTTGATTCAGAGGCTTTCAGCTTTTGGCAAGTAACCAAAAATACACAGGGAAGACATATTTGCATATTATAACCACACCTGGGGGTCTATTAGATGTTAATTCCATAGACACATACAAAACAGAAAAAAGTACAAAACTATGGCACCACCTCTTTACAGGGAACTATAAAGGAAATCAGACCTTTTTAACTGGTCCAAACAAGTTGGCAATTTTTATATAATTA
>NC_137821.1:8884422-8896922 GCF_963921795.1 Nannobrachium achirus | reverse complement strand
GCCTGAAACGGTTGAGAAACACTGATCTATGTAATTGTGGACACAATTAAATAAATGAAAACGTGTGTGTGTGTGTGTGTGTGTGTGTGTGTGTGTGTGTGTGTGTGTGTGTGTGTGTGTGTGTGTGTGTGTGTGTGTGTGTGTGTGTGTGTGTGTGTGTGTGTGTGTGTGTGCGTGCGTGCGTGCGTGCGTGCGTGCGTGCGTGCGTGCGTGCGTGCAGGTGTACTACTGCCGCTCCCTGTCCATCGTCTACATCGAGCACGCCGTGCTGCAACGCTTCCACGACCTGACCTTTGACCCCGACACGCCCCCGGGCCTCAGGCAGGTCCTGGGACGGCTCTGTGCCCTCTACGGCCTCTGGTCGCTAAGCAACCACATGGCTACGCTGTACCAGGGTCAGTCTCCTCTCCTCTCCTCTCCTCTCCTCTCCTCTCCTCTCTAGGGCAATATGGAAATTTCATGTCACGATTAGGGACATGAGGGACTTACATTAAGACAGTCCTAACGATACTTCCGCATTGTGACGTTGGGGCGACCCCAACGTCACAATACGGAAGTCTCGGTAGGAGTATCTTAATTTAAGGCTACTGTAGTTTCAAACACTTTCAAAATGTTGTGGAAATAGGATAGCAGATCTACAAGCTTGTAGATCGGCTATTTCCACTATCAATGTTCTTTATGAAGTATGAAGTTGTCAACTATGTCGGTAAATTCTTTGTACATTTAAGTTACGTGTCAAAATTGCCTGGTGTAACTTCAAAGCCTAAAAGCCAAACAGAAATGTAATTGTCAACGACAAATACACAATATTAAATCGTTAATCGCAATTATTTGGGTGACAATGAATCGTCATGTAAAATGTCATAGTCGTGACAGCCGTAGTCACGATTATTGTGAACCGAGAAATTGCGATTTACGATCAGTCAAAATATGCCCAACTTCCATTATCCTGGTGCGGAACAAATTTTGCCAAAGAATAGCTGATCTACAGGTTCACAACGTGTCGCAACTTGACGCGTTGTGAGATTGTAGAACGGCTACCAGTCCACCCAGAATGTGAGATGACCTGCAAAACGTCATGGCCATTTGTATATTCACTGTGAAGTCGATGGGACAGTGAAAATACAAATGTCTTTTTTTGCGATGTTTCCGGCAGAGCAGGCCTCTCATTCTGTGGACCTTAGTGATCAAACTAATAGATAAAACAGAAATAAAAAGTACGGCATGACATCACAGGTTCAACCCTATTCCTTGAGCTTTTGGGCTTGTGGGTCCCTGACTATAATTTTTGGTAAAGAGATTTGGTAGAGAACAGGGGGAAAAGACTGTATCAAGTACATTATTTGAAGGTCTGTTTGACCAATTATAGAAGGTTTAAGTGGTACCAGATATGCAGCTCGGCAAATAAAAGGTGAATTGATCCCAGTGGTGCATGACGGAGGACAATTTCACGATAAATGTAAATCTCCACGTTACGATTATTGTTATTGGAGTATTTTTTATCACGATAAACAATAACGATTATTGTCCCATCCCTACTCCTCTCCTCTCCTCTCTTCTCTTCTCCTCTCCTCTCCGCTCCTCTCATAATAATGCAAGCATTTTTATTTTGTATTTTTGTGTTTTTTTTTTTTTTTCAGGTGGATTCTTCTCAGGAAAACAACCAGTTGAATTGGTCCAAACAGCTATTCTTACACTCTGCTCACAGGTACTAAATCTCTCTCTCTCTCTCTCTCTCTCTCTCTCTCTCTCTCTCTCTCTCTCTCTCTCTCTCTCTCTCTCTCTCTCTCTCTCTCTCTCTCTCTCTCTCCCTCTCTGACTTTCTCTCAAACATGGAATAAATGCTCATAAAGTGCTTTTCATTGGATGTATTTGCTTGTGATGACTTAATAAATCAGTGTGTAATACAGTCTCACAGGGAGTGATACATATTGTCTGTGTGTTGTAGAGTACAGCCCATCATTACAATGCACTGCAGAGCCAGAGAAATGACATCTTCATGAGTTTAGCTTGCAGGAATGCTGTTACTTGGCTAGAACACTTTGCTAGGGTCTCTCTCTCTCTCTCTCTCTCTCTCTCTCTCTGTCTCTCTCTCTCTCTCTCTCTCTCTCTCTCTCTCTCTCTCACGGTGTTCTTGGAATAGTATTTAGTGATTCTCGCCAACTTTGTGAGAATCATGGTATTATGCCCTCAAGTTATTGGTCTAATAGAAGTGTTCTCTCCAACGAAGAGAATATATTAATCTCCCTCTCTAAATCGAACGACAACAAATGTCCACTAACTAAAATTAAAAACCACAGACTAAGTTTCTGCATGAATCCATATTCCTGCATTATTGCATTTTTGCATTTCTACATGCTTGCATTGAAGCATTGTCTCTGCCTGTTTGCATACATACTTATTTCTGCATGTTTGCAATTCTCCATATTTCTCCATGCTTGCACAAATCCATATATCTGTATGTTGTTTGCATTTCTCCATGCATGCATGAATCCATATTTCTGCAGGTTATTTGCATTTCTACATGCTTGCAAAATCCATATTTCTGCATGTTGTTTGCATTTCTCCATGCTTGCATGAATTAATATTTATCCATGCTTGCACAAATCCATATTTCTGTGTTTGTGCATTCAAGCATCGTCTGCATGTGGGCATTGTCTGAATGCTTGCATGAATCCATATCTCTCCCCGCTTTGCATGAATCCAGTGAACACGTGTAATTCCTTCACTTAATTAGAGTGCAAAATAAACGTGTGTTCTGTTCGCCATACGTCTAGACTAGAGACAGCAGTATGTCACATTACAAGTACAGTACATGCAATATTTATCCAACTATATACACACCACTTTGTAGGGCTCTTGTTCCAACCTTACACGTTCTAAAAGTTGTTTAAAAGTGTCTATTAACCCATTTAGGCCTAGAATTATTGAATGCTTTAACCAGTGAAAAATAGCAGGTATACAAGCTCACAGCGTGGCACCGAGTGCCGCGCTGTGAGCTTGTAGATCTGCAATTTTTTTATTTTTAAAGCGAACGTTTGTAAATCAAATTTTGCTTCTGGGTGGTCCCTGGAACTAGATATTTTGAGATACGGGGGTCCGTGGCCAAATAAATATAATTTTGGGGGTCCTTCACATGAAAAGGTTTGAGAACCACTGACATAGTAGTCTCTCAAGAACCGACTAACTGAGCTCCAGTTAAGTGAAAAGGACCTTTTCTTTGACAATGGCTGGCCAGATTGCTGACATAGAAACATAGGGTTTTTCAAAAAATCTTAGAAGTGTTCAAAAGACACTTATAGAATCGGGTCAAAATTGAAATTTTCACGATTTTTCAAAAATAGCAGATCTACAAGCTCGCAGCGCGGCACTCGGTGCCGCGCTGTGAGCTTGTATATCTGCTATTTTTCAATAGTTAAAGCATAAAATAATGATACACAATATAGTGTACCGTTCTAAATGGGTTAAAAGTGTCCATTAATAAACCTGAATTGTAATGTACACAGAACAGCCTGTCTTATATACATACAATGGTCACTGTATGCACGTACAAGGAGCAGTATTGCCTTGCTGGACAGATAACACATTAAGACTAGGAACGCATTACTTTAACAGTGTTAAAGTGCCGCGCTGCAAGCTTGTAGATCTGCTATTTTTGTGCCACATTCTTGACCCGATTCTATAAATGTCTTCTAAATCCTTCTTATAAATCAGTGGTTCTCAAACCTTTTCATGTCAAGGACCCCCCAAAATTACATGAATTTAGCCACAGACCCCCATCTCAAAATATGTTGTTCCAGGGACCCCCGCAGAAGCAAATATTTGAGTTACGAATGTTACAAAAAAAATATATTCAAAAAAATCAAACATTTTCAAAAACAGCAGATCTACAAGCTTACAACGCGGCACTCTGTGCCGCTCTCTGAGCTTGTATATTGTCTGCTATTCTTCAATAGCTAAATATATAATAATTCCAGCTCTTAATGGGATGAATGAATTGGGGAGAGATATACACTTCCCAGTAGTACATAGCCTACAGTACAGTACAGTATGAGAGTTATTAAGAGAAGTGTTGGTGATGTCGTACAGTGGAGGGGACTTCATCATATCTACTAATCTCTTGGATTTCCGTGTTCTAAGATGAATTAAGCTGAACCTATTCCAGCATATAAATACAAATGGGCGGCCGAGGCTGAGTGGGTATAGAGCGAGAGAGGCCTGCTGGGAATGGGAAGGTCGCTGGTGTGACAACCAACTTGTCAAAGTGTGTCTGACAGCGCCATGCTATGGAGAAGGAATCACATGTTCTCCCTCTTTCACGCATTTCCCAGTCTCAAGCCTTCACAGTATAATAGAGAGAGTCACCTCAGGGTTCTTGGCCATCTGGCCAGTGATGTATATGGGAACAGTTACTCATAATATAGTCTCGCGTGGCCAGACTGTTGCATCCGCGATTTGGTCAAATGCTCCCGGCATACAGTCTGGCAAACCAGAATAGAAATGATGAGTGTGAGATAAAGCGGAAGTGAAGCCTCCTCGTCACTTCCGTTTCTGTCTCACATCGCACACATTTATCATTATATAAATAAAAATCATATAAGCATGTTTAGCTTGCTGCTTAGCAGAAATGACATTTTAAAATATATTTTCTTGAACGGTAATGGCCGTTTCCATTACTCGCCGTTCGGGAGCTGCTGTTCCAGACTTAGAGATTGTGGAATAGTTGTCTGGCTACGCGAGACTACTCATAATATGGAGACCCCTGCATGATAGTCAACAATGTTATGTCAAAACATGCCCATATATGGGCATTCCCAGATATGTCCTTAATATTGATAACATAATATCCTTAATAATAATGTCCTTAATGTTGATAATATAGGAATCTCCTTATAAGTGCATAAAAGGTATGTTAATTACTAGTAAAGCCACCCATTCACACACACATTCATACACCGATGACAGAGGAAACCATGCAAGACAGCAACCTGCTCACCAGGAGCAACTAGGGGTTCAGTGTCTTGCTCAAGGACACTTCCACACTAAAGGTGGTTGCACACTGCTGCGTTTTTCGGGCCGAATATCGGAGTGAATTTCGGAGCACGCAAATAAAAAAATCAACCTCACGTTATGTCAGTCACGTTTGCACACTGCCGCCCGTTTCGCGCACCACTCGGGCCCTTGCTCTCTCTATCTCTCTCTCTCTCCTTGCCCTGAAAAACGCATTTCGCAACGAAAAACACAGCAGTGTGCAAACAGCTTAACTCTGGGGAAGCCCGGGATCGAACTGGGTACCCTCCGTGTTATAAGACAGCATCTCTACCCCTGAACCACTGCCGGCCCCTTGATTGTTCTCATTCTTGTCTGTGCGTTTGGGTATTTATTCCCTCTCTGTGTCCCTTTGGTCTAGCTGAAGGATGATGCTGTGGCTCTAGTGGACGCCGTGGCTCCTCCTGACTTCATCCTCAACTCTCCCATCGGCATGGCAGACGGACAGGTGAGCATGATGCACGCACGCACGCACGCACGCACGCGCGCACACACACACACACACACACACACACACACACACACACACACACACACACACACACACACACACACACACACACACACACACACACACACACACACACACACACACACACACACACACACACCAGTGTTGTTTTTTACAGCAAATTTAGATTTAGTTCTTTTGTACCTTGCTTTGATGTCTGTAAACTGATGAGGGGTCGCGCGGGTGTGTACCGTAGAGACAGCTCCCTTAAAAGTGCTCTCAAAAACCCACTGGACGTTAGCATCAATGGAGTAACAACACTCTTCCTTGTTATTTTCTCTGGGTCTATTGCTCTGTAGCGATTGAGCTGTCTAGACGGACGGTAGCCTACCGCAGCCATTTCACATTAATTCTTGCATGAGGCTGCCCTCTACTGCTAGTATAGCGAAAGTACACCTATTTAAGGAGAAAAGAAAATAATAATGATGGAAAAAAAAATGAATACATCTTTGTCTATAACATCGCAAAGGTAAGGTGCTTTTGCTGGCACAAAACCCAATAAATAAATAACAACATCTGGCAGTAAAACTGTTAATGACTGATTTTACACTTGGTTGCATGCTGAAAATAGCCGATCTACAAGCTCACAACGCGTCGCACTGCGACGCGTTGTGAGCTTATAGATCTGCTATTTTCAGCAAGCAACACCTGAGAGCAACCAAACATAAAATGACTTTCTCCTCCACTAGTTCCTCCCTAACGTTTTAGTCTAGTTTTTATATTGTTGACGAAATTGTCGATATATTTTGTCTTAGTTTTTGTCATCAGAGCGTAGTTTTTTTTTTAGTTTTTCTTTAGTTTTCGTCAGTGGAAAAAAAAACGCGGTCGACGCACATTTTTCGTCATAGTTTTAGTCGATGAAAATCAACACTCTCTCTCTCTCTCTCTCTCAATTCAATTCAATTCAATTTAACTCATTTTGTGCCCAATCCCGCAATGTCTCACGAAATATTAAAAGATGTCCGGAGTGCCCATCCCGCGATGTCGTGCGAAATATACTGTATATACAGTAAAGGTTTTGTGGGCTTGCCTTCGGTCCTGCTATCACTGTGGCACTGGTTAAGTCCGCGATCCGTTTCCATCGCACGTCCACGTATACGTAAAGTGCTCCCGTCCCATAGAGAACAATGGATATTGAAATCTTTATAGTCCATTTTCTCCAAAAAATACTTTTGATGCCAAGGATGGCATGGCGTTCTCGCTAAAATAGCAAAACCATGGGTTTTCATTGCCAAAGCAGAAGTGTACACAGTACAATACAATCAATGAATAAAATACAATCAAATATGTAGCTGCAAGCAGCGATAAAGTGGCCAAGCCAAGAAAAAGTAGGAAAGCAAAAAAGCAGCAAGGGAAAAAAGCAGGAAAATCATGAGAAGTGGGAAAAGAAATCAAAGAAAAACTAGGAGCAGTGTTCTTCCGAGAAACTATATCGATTTTAAATCATTTAAATCACCTAACCCTTTCAGAAAAGTTTAATCATGGCTATTACAAAATGTAAAAGGCCACGCGTTTTTTACAGAGCTGGTCTTCCTAAGGGCAAGTGTATATGTGTTTGTACATTTAATGTATGCGCTTTAGTCTTGGCTGTGTAGTTTGACTCGAGTCCTTAAAACTAAGGTTATCTTTCTGTTGGCATTAGACATATTTTGACTGGAAGGCAGTGGAATACACAAATGTACACAGATTAGAACACCTGTGCAAACCTACGTTGTTACACATGAATGTCTACAGTTTGTGTTTTGTGTGACGTCAGACCAGAGCTCTGCTCTGTCTATGTAAGATGTTACACACATCCAGAGGTTCAAGGTTCAAGGTTGTACTTTATTGTTAGTTCCTTTGTACAGGTACATAAGAGTAAAATTAGTTTTTGTTTGGCATCCTTCAGACAGATCAGGAGAGAGACTTTGGATGTACTTGACATTTCAGGGTTTGATAAAAGAGTGACACAGACAGACAGGCGAGGTAGAGAGACAGTCAATACCGACAGACAGCCAGAAACAGAGACAAGGGAGAGAGGCATGTTTAGATGGACAGTCCCCCTAAAGAGAGGACCTGTGTGTCCAACCACAGGACCAAGGGCTTGTGTTGCTGTGCCAGTGGGGGACAACGTGTTCTATTTTGGGGGGTTCCATAACGGGACGACAGTTGACGGTGATCGGATTGAGGTGCGTGTCTTGAACACGGTGTCTTTGCTCTGGACGAGGCCCCCGGTGACGACTGGAAGAGGAGGATGTCCCCCTGAGGTTCCCTCCATGCGCTGGTTTTACACAGCTGTCCCGATAGAAGACATCATCTACATCTGGGGAGGGATGTTGTACTGTAAGATAACGGAGATTGGCAGTGGCTGGATTACCGTCAAAGGGGACTTCACAGACAACGTTCTTTATGCATTTGATGTCGACACCTACCGATGGTTCAAGCCTGTGGTTTCTGGGACCGCTCCGGAGGGGAGGAGCCGCCACTCAGCCTGCGTCTTGGGGAAGATCATGTTTATCTATGCAGGACATCTGCCGGCTGGATGTACTAATGACGTCTACAAGTTGGACACCGCCACAATGGTCTGGTCTTTAATTAACGCAAGAGGCACTCTACCTGCCGGTTCATCCCAACACTCTGCCACCATCATTGGGACAAGAATGTTTGTATTTGGGGGCTATGGGGACAATGACAAGGCCAATAACAACATCAACGTGTTTGACACAGAGACCAGCTGCTGGCTGAGCACAACTTCTGCACAGCTCGTTCCAGAAAAGCGTGTCTGTCATGCCGCCTTTGGCTACAACGGTGAGCTGTACATAATTGGTGGCTTCAACTTTGCTCTGAGCGGCGCTTCACTGATCTGTGGAAATTCAATCCAGAAAGCCTCTCCTGGAGGAAGGTCGAGGCCAAGGGGAAGGTCTGGGTTGTCATAGGTTTCAGAGGTACTGCTGCGTGGAAGATCGTATCGTCGCCTTTGGATACGCAGACAAAACGCAACAACAACCCATCTTACAGATCTTAGACTTCAGTCCTAGCCTGAAGACGTTATGCAAACTAGCAGTCGTTTGTACGGTCTGGAGCAGTCTGGACTCCCACACAACGTCAGGTGGGAGCTGGCAGCCATGAAGACAGAAACAGAAGAAAGTACGAGAGAAATCACACCCAGTGTGAGTAAGCGGTGCCTACTCTATTTGATGCTGGTATTCAGGCATTACTACTTCATTTGATGTGTAGTATTCAGGCGGTACTACTTCATTTGATGTGTAGTATTCAGGGCGGCACATCAATAGAATAGTAGAGTAGTATCAAGACGTCCTATTCCCTTTGCGACAGTAGTAACGAGAACAGGTCTCCGGCAGCTCAGGTAGGGTTTTTTGGCCTCCTGGTGGCGCTATAATAGGCCCAATGGGAAAAGGGGTGCCACGTGTTCTTGGGCCTTTCACGGCAATCGGACGCTGCATGCGTGATTAAAAAAATAAATAAATACCTATTTCGTCCCACAAGGGAAATTCAGTATTTTCAGCCCAACCCAGCTGATTCACTGCCCACAAGGAGTCTTGCTCAGGGAAAATGTGTTTTGCAAAAATTGACCCGCTGGTGGCACTATAACAGCCAATGTGAGAAGGGTGGCATCTGTTCCTTGACCTAGCGTGCGTGCAAAATGTCACGCAGGCTGTGTTCATGATTGAGATGTTTTTGGCCACTTTATCGCTGCTTGCAGCTATATTTATTATTATTATTATTAATTATTTTTTTTGTGCACTTCATAGGCAAAAGGTCCTTAGATTGTGTGTAGAATGTTTCATGCAAATTCCTCAAAAGTCCCATGATAAAAAAAGGTTTAAGCGTTTAAGCGCTCAAAATGGCAGAAAATCTAAGGGCGGAGCCTACTTGACAAAGACACAGATGTGTTCCCCTTGAGTCGAGGCATGCGTGTAAGCAAGTTGCATGTCTTCATGCAAAACGATGCATGACTTATGCCCGTTTAAAGTTTGAATTTTCAAACGCTTCGTATAGCACCCCCCTTTGGCCAATTGGAATAAGAGTAGTTTCAGTGATATTTGGTCTAACCCTCTACATCTTTGCCAAATGTCATGAACATGTGACTTTGCATGTATGTTTTAGAGGTAGAAGAATAATTTGCATAAAACTGCAATATTCATTGAATTATTAAAAAATTTAAAAAAATCAGATCAATCTTTAGATATTGGTCCAAAGTTCATGTAAAAAAAGTTCTGTGCACGTGACATGAAAATCACAGGCGGAAATCGATTTTACTGTCTTTCAATTCAAAATGGTGGGAGATCTAAAGGTCAGAGGTCACAAGTCAGAGTGTTAATGTTGTTCGGCATGAGGAGACGCATAAGTGTGTCCAGGTTTCATGGCTGTACGTCAAACAGAGCATGAGCTATACCTGTTCATAGTTTGCACTTTCAAAGGCTTCCTAGAGCGCCACCATTGGCCAATTTTTGCGAGCTTCGTGTTTTCGCCGTTTGGCATAGTCCTCTACCATATTGCAGAGTTTTGTAAAAAAGCGACTGCTCGGTCAAGCCAGGACAGAAAAAGTGTCTGAAGAATAATAGAAACACCAATCTCAATAATGGCTTACAAGCCCCTTACAGGGCTTGGCCACTAATAAAATATGTACAACTGAAAGTCGAAAATCGAGATTACTCGAGTGCAGGGTATATACACAATGATTACGTAGTAGTCTTTAAGGTGGTTGTGTTCCATTTGATATCCTCCTATCACAGCAGCTCACCAATCTTGCTGCTGCCCTCTCTCTCTCTCTCTCTCTCTCTCTCTCTCTCTCTCTCTCTCTCTCTCTCTCTCTCTCTCTCTCTCTCACCCCTCTTTTACTTGGGGTGTGTCTCCTTATTACTGGAAGAACACTGCAGGACTTTGGCTCTCCAATTGCCTTTCCCCTTCCAGGAAAACAACACGTGCTCGCACACACACACACACACACACACACACACACACACAACACACACACACACACACACACACACACACACACGCCTGTACAAACACACATGCATGCAGACATGGCTGCGTGTACGTGCATGCACATGCATTCATTACCTGAGCACTAGTGGCGATATATACTGTAAAGGATGCACTTTATACATGTCTCTTTTGCGTGGAAACCGCAAAATATGCCTAAAAATGTTAGTTTTCAGGATTCTAATTCAAAATAGCAAAAGTAGTACTCGTCAGGGTGGGGGGGCCCCCAGTTAAAATATGATTATTTTGGAGGTGCCGGCCTGAAAAGGTTGAGAAACACTGTCCTACAGTAATGTCATTAGTCTAACCACAGAGACTTTCTTGACACATGTTTATAGTGGCATAACAGAGATGTCATCATCCTCTCATAACGCCCACTGACTGGTCAGTGACCTGGTCCTTTCACACATCACGCTGTCTGGGCTGAATTAGACTGAATTCTAGGAATACCCAGGGGGCAAGGAAGGTGTGCTGCATTTGCCCCCGACATACAAAGTTGTCCACCAGAAATATTATCTATGACCCAGTAGGATGACAACCTATATGGACAACCCGGTCAATTTGTACAACAAAGTCCAATATGGCCGCCTTTAGTTTTAATGAGGGGTGAATAGGGCAAAATTTTAAACTGAGGGATATTTCCACGAAACTTCACAGGTTGATCAATGGTATACATATGAACATTTTTTGTATTGCAAGTTTCCATGAAATCCAATATGGCCGCCACAATATGGCCGCCATAATGTAAGGAGTAAGGACCCAGAAAATAGGTTTTGCCTCTAACTTCTGAACCAGATGAGCTAGAAACGCAAACTTGGTATCTATTTCATGGTGTCTGACCATGGAGACCCAATGGAATAGCTAATTTTATTATTGGGTGTGTCTTTATTGTAAATATTTGCAAGATGGTGGACTCCCAAAATAGAGCTTTAACATAATTTCTACCATGATTGTTGACTGCTTTTGCAAATACAAGCAATATGAATCCATTTGCTAAGATTTATGGCACAGAAGGGACTTATACCTGTATTATTCTTGAGTTTGCATGTTGTCAAAATGGCTGTAAACGAGATATTATATTTCCTGTCCGATTCTACTGTATGTAGTTGTAGCAATGACTTCAGATAAAATCAGAGACCAAAACAATGTATCTTAGAAATATTTTTTTAATTAAAAAAAAAAAGAAAAAAAAAAAGAGTGAAATTAATGCAACTGCCTTTTTGGGTCTTTCACACATAGACATGCACATGCTTTCCAACAACTTCAGCTTCAGGGAAATTATAATGAACACATGATTAAAACAGGCTGCATTATAATGCAAATAATTGCTAGTCACTATCACTGTCATGTGTACCTATCCGGCTGCATCTTGTCTCCAGTCCTTGGCAACAACACCCCAAGTAGCATGCAATTCCCTTCTTCGCACATGAACAGTTTTCTGGCAGCCTTTGATACAGCTACATGATATTGCCTTTGATATTGTGATATTGTCCATTGATATAGGCCAGGCTGGCTCTGTAGATGGACAGGCATGGGTGATGTAACAGCCACCAGACTTTGTCTTCTTTGGGAAATGATTTTGACCTGGTGTTGTTTTAAGAGCAGGCTCTCTCTCCTCTCCCTACCTCCCTCCCTGTCACTCCGTTTCTCTCTCACACACTCTTTCCCTCTCTCTTTCTCTCTCTCTCTCTCCATGCCCCTTTCCCCATCTCTCTCTCTCTCTCTCTGTCTGTCTTCCTTGAACAATCATGACGGTACAGTGAACTGTACCGTCATGAAACTGTACCTTTTCCTATGCAAACTTCTAATAAAGTCTTCAATCAATCAATCTCTGTCCCTATCTCTCTCCCTCTCTCTCGCTCTCTCTCTCTCTCTCTCTTTCTCCCTCACCCCTCTACTAATTCTAATAATAACGCATTTTATTTATAACGCACTTTACATTCTTGCAAAT
>NC_137821.1:8784315-8884222 GCF_963921795.1 Nannobrachium achirus | reverse complement strand
AGAGAGAGAGAGAGAGGGAGAGGGAGAGAGACAGAGAGAGAGACAGAGACAGAGAGAGAGACAGAGAGAGGGAGAGAGACAGAGACAGAGAGAGGGAGAGAGACAGAGACAGAAAACAAGCACTTCCACCATGCTCTCAGTACTTCCAGTACATTCATCTTGACTCATGGTAGTGTTTTGACATGTTTAATACTAACTCTGGCTGCTTCCCTGACCTTCTCCTCTGCTCCCATTAGTGCTCTCTGAATGTGTTATTATAACAACCTGATGTGTCCCTATACTGTATGCTCAACAACACAATGGAATAGAATAGAATAGAGCAGGGGGAGGCAACCTTAGGCTCGGTGCCAACTTTGCTACAGGAGGGTGGCACACTGGCACACTGGCAGAAGTGAGAGAGAGAGAATGTATATTTTAAATCAAATATTTGTTTTAAAGGAGCTATAGTCAACTTTTCATTGTGGCCGTTGTCAGGCTGACTGTGTTTACATCCCTCTCCTATTCTTTTATATGGAATGCATATAAAACAATAGAAGAGGGATGTAAACACAGTCAGCCTGACAACGGCCAAAATGATTATTTTATCATTATTTTACATTTTTATTTTATTATCCGTTTTTCAAGAAAAAGTTGACTATAGCTCCTTTAAACATGTTCAATTAAATTAAGTCAACAAATTATATCCTGCACATAATTCTACATTCATTAAAATTCTGAACGTTGACTATGTCAGAATCTTTGATGAGGTGTCATTGAAATGTACTGTATGTTGACAACGACATGATGGCACACTGACTATCTAGAACATAAAAACATGGCACTTCATTTCAAAAAGGTTGCTGAACCCTGGTATAAAGCATGGACAGACAAGTGCACTCAGTGAGTCTCCTGTTGGATTCATGTCCGGCCAGCACTACTCTTAAGCCCTTTGCACACAGGACAGTTGCGTTTCTTCCGTTTGCTGTGTGAATAAAATGCATTGGATTTGGTGTGCAAGGCTGTGCGGAATCGGCGCTGCGGATCCCAAAAGGAGTCATAAAAGGAGTGATGAGTTTTTCACCGCATGCGACAAGACGCACGAATCGAACTGGGTTCGATCGAGAAAAAAACGCACGGCCGCAGCCACTCGTCGCACGGCTAATTCGGATCCGGTGTGCATGAGGTCGTAGAGAATCATTGTTTTCTTTTTAAAAAGTGAAATTGTCCGTTTTATCCGTGCGGATAAACGCGCCTGTGTGCAAAGGGCTTTACTCTGCATGTCCTGTCTCTCTCCACTTGTCTCTCTCCACTTGTCTCTCTCCACCTTCTCTGTCAGATAGACCAGTGGTCCTCAACCTTTTCAGGCCGCGAACCCCAGAAATAATCATATTTTAACTGGGGACCCCCTCACCCTGATGAGCACTAAGAGTCGAGGCATTACATTTTGTATAACACGGTTCTATTGTGAAAATAGCCGATCTACATGCTCACAACGCCTCGCAATGCGAGGCGTTGTGAGCATGTAGATCTGCTATTTTCACAATTTCTGCCTCTCATATTTGACAATTTGGACAATATTTAATTTATCATTTTAGAAGTATTAAAAAGTCCTTAAATTAGAAATGTGCAGATACCCTCTATACACTTAAACTTTATGTTGGTTTGTTTACTGCCGAGTGGGGAAACAATGTTGCACATTAAGTTAATCATCTGGGGACCCCCCAAAATAATTTGATAGACAAACAAACAGACAGACAAGACGTGTGTGTGTGTGTGTGTGTGTGTGTGTGTGTGTGTGTGTGTGTGTGTGTGTGTGTGTGTGTGTGTGTGTGTGTGTGTGTGTGTGTGTGTGTGCGTGTGTGCGTGCGTGCGTGCGTGCGTGCGTGCGTGCGTGCGTGCGTGCGTGCGTGCGTGCGTGCGTGCGTGCGTGCGCGCGTGCGCGCGCGCGTGCGTGCGTGCGTGCGTGCGTGCGTGCGTGCGTGCGTGCGTGCGTGCGGTCAGTCTATTCATTTTACATTAATGTGTAACAAATCTCCGCTGACAGTAAAAGACCAGTCAGTCTTTGTGATGCTAACAGAGAGAGAGAGACAGACAGACAGACCGTTGCTAGGTGACACATTTATGATCCAAATAAAGGCTGTCGGAGAACTCTCTCATAGGAATGACAGACCTTGACACGTGCGTGTGTGTGTGTGTGTGTGTGTGTGTGTGTGTGTGTGTGTGTGTGCGCGCATGTGTGTGTGTGTGTGTGCAGACAGCCTTTGTTGTGCGTCCCAAACCGACATACCTCAGGAAGGATGGGCATTACCCCGGTCTGTTACCCACAATGCTTTTCCACTGCATGGCACTGGCTTAACACTTGGAGTTGGCATCTTTTTGGTATCGCCTCTAATCGAGGTTCCAAGCGAGCCGAGGTGATACCAAAAACTAACGTGAAATCACTGGAGACTACAGTATACTCTCAACAAAACTAATCTCATGAACAGAGCTAATAGACCTGGGGGTCTATTAGAGTAATGTTAACTCCATAGACACATACATACAAAACTTACAAAACTATGGCACCGCATCTTTAAAAACAAGTTTTTTGTTTTTGAACTGTACACGATGAGTAGAGGTTGTTTGCAGACAGTCTTCAGCATTGTTTAGCACTGTCATATGCAGAGGGTTGGTTGGTACACTACTCTGATGACCCCTCTAGTTGGCGAGTAGAATTGCATGAAAAGGTGACAGTGGCCACGTGTGTGTGTGTGTGTGTGTGTGTGCTATGGTCATTAACGAAAAAGTCGACTCGGTCGACTTCATTACACAAGTCGACTCCCACCAGAGAAAAAAAGAAAAAAAAAGATTTGGCACTTTATAAATCTGAAGATACCCTCTATACACTTAAACTTCATGTTGGTTTGTTTACAGTTGAGTGAGAAAACAATGTTTCACATTAAGTTAATCATCTGGGGACCCCCCAAAATAATTTGGGGACCCCCCTGGGTGGTCCCGACCCACAGGTTGAGAATCACTGCTCTAGTTGGTGGAAAACTAAGTACAGTGAGTAGAATTGCATGACAAAGTGACAGTTGCAGTGAGCTTGTGTGTGGGTTCGTCTGTGGGCTCTGTCTCCCATACCTACAGGAAGGATGGACATCGCCCTGGCAAGATCTCTCACACACACACACACACACACACACACACACACACACACACACACACACACACACACACACACACACACACACACATGGCTGTGAGAATGAGGTTATCATAACAAGCGGTGGTAGAGCGGTGTGTCCTGTGTGTTCCCAGGGGAACGTCCATCTGACCTTCCCTCTCTGTCTGGGTCATTCAAGGTCATCAGCATACCAACGTGCGTGCGTGCGGGCGGTCAGGGGCTTGAGGATTATGAGGTTGCCCATGAAGTGACTATAGACTATAGAGGGTGTCTGCACATTTCTAAATTGACAATTTAACTGTTTTACTGCTTCGGACGTTCCCGTTCGCCCCAATTTTGACCCAAGCGCGCTGCCAATAGAATACGGCTCGTTCTTTTTACCTTGTTTGATGACTGTAAGCTGATGAGGGGTCGCGCCGCCGTGTACAGTAAAAACATCTCCCGTAGCGCTGCTCTAAAACATCCACCGCACGTTAGCAATAATGGAGTCCCAAATCACTTCCTGGCTGTTTTCTGTGGATCTGATCTAGAAATGCATTTCTATGCTCTGAATGTATGGCAAGCCGAGCGGCCCAATTCACATTCATTCTTTGCATAAGGCTGCCCTCTGCCGCCAGCTTGGCTAAAGTAATATAATACATCCAATGAAAAAAAAAGGTTTGGAAATAATTAATAGGTCATTTTCTATAACATCGCAAAGGTAAGCTGCTTTTTGCTGGCACCAGCCCCAATAAATAAATAATAAATCTGGCAGTAGGACTGTTAAGGACCTTTTAATACCTCTAAAATGACAAATTAAACATTGTCCAAATTTTCAAATATTAGAAGCATAAATGGTGAAAATAGCAGATCGACATGCTCACAACGCCTCGCGTCTTCACAGCAGAACAACCATGTTATAGGCTACAAAATGTAACGTCTCAACTCTTAGTGCTCGTCAGAGTGGGGGTGGGGGGGGTCCCCAGTTAAAATATGATTATTTTGGGGGTCACGGACTGGAAAGGTTGAGAACCACTGATCTATGTGATTGTGGACACAATTAAATAAATGAAAGCGTGTGTGTGTGTGTGTGTGTGTGTGTGTGTGTGTGTGTGTGTGTGTGTGTGTGTGTGTGTGTGTGTGTGTGTTGCAGGTGTACTACTGCCGCTCTCTGTCCATCGTCTACATCGAGCACGCCGTGCTGCAGCGTTTCCACGACCTGACCTTTGACCCCGACACACCCCCGGGCCTCAGGCAGGTCCTGGGGCGGCTCTGTGCCCTCTACGGCCTCTGGTCGCTAAGCAACCACATGGCTACGCTGTACCAGGGTCAGTCTCCTCTCCTCTCCTCTCCTCTCCTCTCCTCTCCTCTCTAGGGCAATATGGAAATTTCATGTCACGATTAGGGACATGAGGGACTTACATTAAGACAGTCCTAACGATACTTCCGCATTGTGACGTTGGGGGAAGTCTCGGTAGGAGTATCCTAATTTAAGGCTACTGAAGTTTCAAACACTTTCAAAAAGTTGTGGAAATAGCCGATCTACAAGCTCGCGACGCGTTGTGAGCTTGTAGATCGGCTATTTCCACTATCAATGTTCTTTATGAAGTATGAAGTTGTCAAATATGTCGGTAAATTCTTTGTACATTTAAGTTACGTGTCATAATTGCCTGGTGTAACTTCAAAGCCTAAAAGCCAAACAGAAATGTAATTGTCAACGACAAATACACAATATTAAATCGTTAATCGCAATTATTTGGGTGACAATGAATCGTCATGTAAAATGTCATAGTCGTGACAGCCGTAGTCACGATTATTGTGAACCGAGAAATTGCGATTTACGATCAGTCAAAATATGCCCAACTTCCATTATCCTGGTGCGGAACAAATTTTGCCAAAGAATAGCTGATCTACAGGTTCACAACGTGTCGCAACTTGACGCGTTGTGAGATTGTAGAACGGCTACCAGTCCACCCAGAATGTGAGATGACCTGCAAAACGTCATGGCCATTTGTATATTCACTGTGAAGTCGATGGGACAGTGAAAATACAAATGTCTTTTTTTGCGATGTTTCCGGCAGAGCAGGCCTCTCATTCTGTGGACCTTAATGATCAAACTAATAGATAAAACAGAAATAAAAAGTACGGCATGACATCACAGGTTCAACCCTATTCCTTGAGCTTTTGGGCTTGTGGGTCCCTGACTATATTTTTTTGGTAAAGAGATTTGGTAGAGAGTGTGAAAAAAAGACTGTATCAAGTACATTATTTGAAGGTCCGTTTGACCAATTATAGAGGGTTTAAGTGGTACCAGATGCAGCTCAGCAAATAAAAGGTGAATTGATCCCAGTGGTGCATGACGGAGGACAATTTCACGATAAATGTGAATCTCCACGATACGATTATTCAGAGTGTTTTTTTTTTTATCACAATAAACAATAATAACAATTATTGTCCCATCCCTACTCCTCTCTTCTCCTCTCCTCTCCTCTCCGCTCCTCTCATAATAATGCAAGCATTTTTGTTTTGTATTTTTATTTTTATTTTTCAGGTGGATTCTTCTCAGGAAAACAACCAGTTGAATTGGTCCAAACAGCTATTCTTACACTCTGCTCACAGGTACTACAAGTCTCTCTCTCTCTCTCTCTCTCTCTCTCTCTCTCTCTCTCTCTCTCTCTCTCTCTCTCTGACTATCTCTCAAACATGGAATAAATGCTCATTAAGTGCTTTTCATTGGATGTATTTGCTTGTGATGACTTAATAAATCAGTGTGTAATCCAGTCTCACAGGGAGTGATACATATTGTCTGTGTGTTGTAGAGTACAGCCCATCATTACAATGCACTGCAGAGCCAGGGAAATGACATCTTCATGAGTTTAGCTTGCAGGAATGCTGTTACTTGGCTAGAACACTTTGCTAGTCTCTCTCTCTCTCTCTCTCTCTCTCTCTCTCTCTCTCTCTCTCTTGCTCTCATATCTCACTGTGTTCTTGGAATAGTATTTAGTGATTCTCGCCAACTTTGTGAGAATGCCCTCAAGTTATTGGTCTAATGGAAGTGTTCTCTCCAACGAAGAAAATGTATTAATCTCCCTCTCTAAATTGAACGACAACGAATGTCCACCAACTAAAATTAAAAACCACAGACTAAGTTTCTGCATGAATCCATATTCCTGCATGATTGCATTTTTGCATTTCTACATGTTTGCATTGAAGCATTGCCTCTGCCTGTTTGCATACATACTTATTTCTGCATGTTTGCAATTCTCCATATTTCTCCATGCTTGCATGAATCCATATTTCTGTGTTTTTGCATTTCTCCATGTTTCTCCATGCTTGCATGAATCCATATTTCTGCATGTTGTTTGCTTTTTTTTCTCCATGCTTGCATGAATCCATATTTCGGTGTTTTTGTATTGTCTGCATGTTGGCTTTGTCTGCATGCTTTGCGTGAATCCATATCTCTTTCCTTTTTGCATGAATCCAGTGAACACGTGTAATACCTTCACTTAATTACAGTGCAAAATAAATGTGTTTTGTTCACCTTACGTCTAGACTAAAGACAGGGGTATGTCACATTACAAGTACAGTACATGCAATATTTATCCAACTATATACACACCACTTTATAGGGCTCTTGTTCCAACCAGCTTACACCTTCTAAAAGTTGTTTAAAAGCGTCTATTAACCCATTTAGGCCTAGAATTATTGAATGCTTTAACCAGTGAAAAATAGCAGATATACAAGCTCACAGCGCGGCACCGAGTGCCGCGCTGCGAGCTTGTAGATCTGCAAAAAAAATTAAGTCGTGAAAATGTGTGCAAATCTTTGAATATATGTACAGTATTTTCAAAGCGAACGTTTGTAAATCAAATTTTGCTTCTGGGTGGTCCCTGGAACTAAACATTTTGAGATGGGGGTCCGTGGCCAAATAAATATAATTTTGGGGGTCCTTCACATGAAAAGGTTTGAGAACCACTGACATAGTAGTCTCTCAAGAACTAATCTCTCGAGACAGCCTCAGAGAACGCTACGCTACTGAGTCTGTCACACACCAAAACCACAGCAGGGATTTGGGGCGGTACCCAAGTCTGGTGACAGGCAGCGCTTTTGACCAATCAAACATAGTGGGCGGTATCTAATGTGTGCGTCGACTATGCATTCCCCCTCACGGGTGGAAACAAACCATCTTTCAATTTGTACACATTCTTTGTGCAGCTAAATAAATCACTCTGTAGTCTATATAGACAAGCGAATTGCCCCATTTAAATATTCATTGACCCACCCGGTTTTCCACACAATGTATGGGTTTCACATTGCCACTTTTAATTATTTGCACAATCAAAGAATGCTTTTGGAAATCGTTGTGCATAACAATAGAATTAAATGGAAGGAAGAATGGCCTACAATAACGAACTACATTTGTTAGTCTACACAGTAAAGTGCAGCAATATGCCTATATGAATTTAGATGTAAAGCTGGTTGCACACTGCTGCGTTTTTCGTTGCGAAATGCGTTTTTCAGGGCAAGGAGAGAGAGAGAGATAGAGAGAGCAAGGGACCAAGTGGTGCGCGAAACGGGCGGCAGTGTGCAAACGTGACTGACATAACGTGAGGTTGATTTTTTTATTCACACGCTCCGAAATTCACCCCGATATTCGGCCCGAAAAACGCAGCAGTGTGCAACCACCTTTAGTGTATTATTATTAGTATAGAGTAAATGTAAACGTTGCAACTTCTAGTCTAAAAGACTCATGTATTAAATTATTATATTATAAAACATACATTAATCAACTAGCCCTATTTTATTCCTAGACAGGCTATTTAAAAATAGCTGATCTACAAGCTCACAACAACGTCGCATTGTGGTTACATTCTGCACAATGGGTACTTTGAGTAGCCTACTACTTTCTGCTTTAGGTACATTTTGATACCAATACTTTTATACTTTTACTCAAGGGCTACATTTTGAATACAAGACTTGTGCATGATACTTAAGTAAAGAATGCGAGTACTTTTCCCACTACATTGCCTAAGCACGCCAGTAAAATCACACATCACAGATAGATTTATAGAGTAGGCTAATATAAGGCAACTGTAAATGTTTAAAAAGACGACCTGAAAAGTGAAAACATGACGGCCGTATGCTAACACGCTAGCTTACTGCAGTTAGCCAGCCGGGAGAAAGCCTGGTAGGCGAGGTTAAAGCAGTTATACATTATCATAACATCCCATATTGATTTAAAACATCAATCCACTGTATTGCAACACACCAGGACATCCGAGGCTATGTAAACGTTTGCTTATTGTGGGTAAATTCGTCTTGTCTTGGTCACTGGTCAGCAGCAGATCCATCATCCATATAAATAAGCGAATTATTCATTGACCCAGAATTTCAATCTAAATGGGTTTCATATAGAAAGTGGCATTCTTTGATTTCACAAGCCATTGTTGACAGTTTGACACATTCCAACACAGCTTATTTAAATGCAGATCGCTTGTATGCTAATACAGTCACAAGTTCTCATTAGCTTTTCAGTCCAAGCTTTATAATTAGCTTCATACTAACATTAAATATTAACAGTACCATAGGCATACACATTAAGCAACATTATCTGTGCATAGAACGATACATTTGTTAATCAAACCAAATGTTTATTATACAGATAATCATACACATTGTAAACGTAGTATACAGTAGGCCTACATACATGCAACATAACTTTAGGGTTTATTAATAAACAATACGGCTAACCATCATCAAATAAAAGGGAAAAAAGAGTCTGTTATTGAGAGATTATTGTATAAATAAAAACGAACTGTTTCATAGCATAACATCTTTTGTGAGACAGGACAAGATATTGAAATAGCGTACAATCTACACTTATTTAAACACCTTGGTAAAGGCTTGGTTACATTCTGCACAATGGGTACTTTGAGTACTACTTTCTGCTTTTGGTATTTTGAATACAAGACTTGTGCCCGTATTGCATGATACTTAAGTAAAGAATGCGAGTACTTTTCCCACTACATTGCCTAAGCACGCCATTGTTAGTAAAAGCACACATCACAGATAGATTTGTAGAGATTTATAGAGTAATATAAGGCAACTGTAAATGTTTAAAAAGACGAACGGCCGTATGCTAACACGCTAGCTTACTGCAGTTAGCCAGCCGGGAGAAAGCCTGGCAGGCGAGGTTAAAGCAGTTATACATTATCATAACATCCCATATTGATTTAAAACATCAATCCACTGTATTACAACACACCATGGCATCCGAGGCTATATAAACGTTTGCTTATTGTAGGTAAATTCGTTGTGTCTTGGTCACTGGTCAGCAGCAGAAACATCATCCAACTTCATTCAGCGCAGCATATGGGGTAAAAGCGATGGGGTCATTGTTCCTTCTCTCTGGGAAAGCAGGATAACAGGATCCAGGCGGCCAAACATCTCGCCGTCGTCGCCGATCTATCAAGTACTTCAAACAAATGGGCTGAAGAGGTTTTAATTGTTCAATATTATGTAACTGAGAAACACTTAAGCACGCTAGAAAACAGTTCCTCGTCCACAGTAGCATCCATGTTGCGTCGTCGTTGTTGTGGTTGTCTGTTGTGTAACTTCAACTTGTGTTCCGTGTGTAGAGTAGCAGTTCCGCTATAGTAGTTTCGGGAGGGAACCAAACCAAGGGGCGGACCAGGCTTCAAAGCGGAACTAGTTTTAAAATTCGTTCTCAACCGGGGAATTCCATGTATCCCCGCCCCTTTCTATGTTGGTCCCAGAGTCAAAGGAAGAGAGGCCGACCGATAGGTGTCGCCCTTTCTTCTTTGACGATGGGTTCCCAGATTGCTCAAGAACAGACTAACTGAGCTCCAGTTAAGTGAAAAGGACCTTTTCTTTGACGATGGCTGGCCAGATTGCTTGATATAGAAACATAGGTTTTTCAAAAAATCTTAGAGGGATTCAAAAGACACTCATTGAAATTTTCACGATTTTTCAAAAATAGCAGATCTATGAACTCGCAGCGCGGCACCGAGTGCCGCGCTGCGAGCTCGTAGATCTGCTATTTTTCAATAGTTAAAGCATAAAATAATGATACACAATATAGTATACCTGTTCTAAATGGGTTAAAAGCGTCTATTAATAAACCTGAATTGTAATGTACACAGAACAGCCAGTCTTATATACATACAATGGTCACTGTATGCACGTACAAGGAGCAGTATTGCCTTTCTGGACAGATAACACATTAAGACTAGGAACGCATTACTTTAACTGTGTTAAAGTGCCGCGCCGCGAGCTTGTAGATCTGCTATTTTTGTGCCTCATTCTTGACCCGATTCTATAAATGTCTTCTAAATCCTTCTTCTAAATCAGTGGTTCTCAAACTTTTTCATGTCAAGGACCCCCCAAAATTACATGGATTTGGCCACAGACCCCCATCTCAAAATATGTTGTTCCAGGGACCCCCCAGAAGCAAATATTTGAGTTACGAATGTTACAAAAAAGACAAAAAAAAACATTTAACATTTTCAAAAACAGCAGATCTACAAGCTTACAACGTGGCATTTTCTTCAATTCTTCAATAGCTAAAGTATATAATAATTCCAGCTCTTAATGGGATGAATGAATAGGGGAGACGTATACAGTATACACTTCCCAGTAGTACATAGCCTACAGTACAGTACATTATGAGAGTTATTAAGAGAGGTGTTGGTGATGTCGTACAGTGGAGGGGACTTCATCATATCTACTAATCTCTTGGATTTCCGTGTTCTAAGATGAATTAAGCTGAACCTATTCCAGCATATAAATACAAATGGGCGGCCGAGGCTGAGTGGGTATAGAGCGAGAGAGGCCTGCTGAGAATGGGAAGGTCGCTGGTATGACAACCGACTTGTCAAAGTGTGTCTGACAGCGTCATGCTATGGAGAAGGAATCACATGTTCTCCCTCTTTTACACATTTCCCAGTCTCAAGCCTTCACAGTATCAATAATAATACTGTCTGTCACGGTCTGCCTCTCCACAGACCATGTCCCCACTTCGACCACTCCCACATTCCATTACATCTCACAGCCCCAGTTACTCACCTGACTTCACTCCCTCATCAGCCCAGTGCCATGCCCATTCCACACCTGTGAACACTTCTGTTCTGCAATCACCCTGCTCACTATATAACTGGACTCAATGCAAACACTCAATGTCAGTTCATAGTATCCTGTCACCATGATGTTCCTGTCTAACCTGATGTCATGATGTATCCAGTCTATCCTTGCTCCTGTAATGCCATGGCCTACTTGTAAGGTTTGCTTATTTCGACATTAAATACTTTAATTGCAACTCTGCTTGTTGTGGCTCTACTTCTGGGTTCAATCTGCCTTCATCCGTGACACTGTCACCTCAGGGTTCTTGGCCATCTGGCCAGTGATGTATATGGGAACAGTTACTCATAATATGGAGACCCCTGCATGATAGTCAACAATGTTATGTCAAAACATGCCCATATATGGGCATTCCCAGATATCTCCTTAATATTGATAACATAATATCCTTAATAATAATGTCCTTAATGTTGATAATATAGGAATCTCCTTATATGTGCATAAAACGTAATATGTTAATTACTAGTAAAGCCACCCATTCACACACACATTCATACACCGATGGCAGAGGAAACCATGCAAGACAGCAACCTGCTCACCAGGAGCAACTAGGGGTTCAGTGTCTTGCTCAAGGACACTTCCACACTAAAGGTGGTTGCACACTGCTGCGTTTTTCGGGCCGAATATCGGAGTGAATTTCGGAGCACGCAAATAAAAAAATCAACCTCACGTTATGTCAGTCACGTTTGCACACTGCCGCCCGTTTCGCGCACCACTCGGGCCCTTGCTCTCTCTATCTCTCTCTCTCTCCTTGCCCTGAAAAACGCATTTCGCAACGAAAAACACAGCAGTGTGCAAACAGCTTAACTCTGGGGAAGCCCGGGATCGAACTGGGTACCCTCCGTGTTATAAGACAGCATCTCTACCCCTGAACCACTGCCGGCCCCTTTCTTGTTCTCATTCTTGTCTGTGCGTTTGGGTATTTATTCCCTCTCTGTGTCCCTTTGGTCTAGCTGAAGGATGATGCTGTGGCTCTAGTGGACGCCGTGGCTCCTCCTGACTTCATCCTCAACTCTCCCATCGGCATGGCAGACGGACAGGTGAGCATGATGCACGCACGCACGCACGCACGCGCACACACACACACACACACACACACACTCACACTCACACTCACACTCACACACACACACACCAGTGTTGTTTTTTACAGCAAATTTAGATTTAGTTCTTTTGTACCTTGTTTTGATGTCTGTAAACTGATGAGGGGTCGCGCGGGTGTGTACCGTAGAGACAGCTCCCTTAAAAGTGCTCTCAAAAACCCACTGGACGTTAGCATCAATGGAGTAACAACACTCTTCCTTGTTATTTTCTCTGGGTCTATTGCTCTGTAGCGATTGAGCTGTCTAGACGGACGGTAGCCTACCGCAGCCATTTCACATTAATTCTTGCATGAGGCTGCCCTCTACTGCTAGTATAGCGAAAGTACACCTATTTAAGGAGAAAAGAAAATAATAATGATGAAAAAAAAAATGAATACATCTTTGTCTATAACATCGCAAAGGTAAGGTGCTTTTGCTGGCACAAAACCCAATAAATAAATAACAACATCTGGCAGTAAAACTGTTAATGACTGATTTTACACTTGGTTGCATGCTGAAAATAGCCGATCTACAAGCTCACAACGCGTCGCACTGCGACGCGTTGTGAGCTTATAGATCTGCTATTTTCAGCAAGCAACACCTGAGAGCAACCAAACATAAAATGACTTTCTCCTCCACTAGTTCCTCCCTAACGTTTTAGTCTAGTTTTTATATTGTTGACGAAATTGTCGATATATTTTGTCTTAGTTTTTGTCATCAGAGCGTAGTTTTTTTTTTAGTTTTTCTTTAGTTTTCGTCAGTGGAAAAAAAAACGCGGTCGACGCACATTTTTCGTCATAGTTTTAGTCGATGAAAATCAACACTCTCTCTCTCTCTCTCAATTCAATTCAATTCAATTTAACTCATTTTGTGCCCAATCCCGCAATGTCTCACGAAATATTAAAAGATGTCCGGAGTGCCCATCCCGCGATGTCGTGCGAAATATACTGTATATACAGTAAAGGTTTTGTGGGCTTGCCTTCGGTCCTGCTATCACTGTGGCACTGGTTAAGTCCGCGATCCGTTTCCATCGCACGTCCACGTATACGTAAAGTGCTCCCGTCCCATAGAGAACAATGGATATTGAAATCTTTATAGTCCATTTTCTCCAAAAAATACTTTTGATGCCAAGGATGGCATGGCGTTCTCGCTAAAATAGCAAAACCATGGGTTTTCATTGCCAAAGCAGAAGTGTACACAGTACAATACAATCAATGAATAAAATACAATCAAATATGTAGCTGCAAGCAGCGATAAAGTGGCCAAGCCAAGAAAAAGTAGGAAAGCAAAAAAGCAGCAAGGGAAAAAAGCAGGAAAATCATGAGAAGTGGGAAAAGAAATCAAAGAAAAACTAGGAGCAGTGTTCTTCCGAGAAACTATATCGATTTTAAATCATTTAAATCACCTAACCCTTTCAGAAAAGTTTAATCATGGCTATTACAAAATGTAAAAGGCCACGCGTTTTTTACAGAGCTGGTCTTCCTAAGGGCAAGTGTATATGTGTTTGTACATTTAATGTATGCGCTTTAGTCTTGGCTGTGTAGTTTGACTCGAGTCCTTAAAACTAAGGTTATCTTTCTGTTAGCATTAGACATATTTTGACTGGAAGGCAGTGGAATACACAAATGTACACAGATTAGAACACCTGTGCAAACCTACGTTGTTACACATGAATGTCTACAGTTTGTGTTTTGTGTGACGTCAGACCAGAGCTCTGCTCTGTCTATGTAAGATGTTACACACATCCAGAGGTTCAAGGTTCAAGGTTGTACTTTATTGTTAGTTCCTTTGTACAGGTACATAAGAGTAAAATTAGTTTTTGTTTGGCATCCTTCAGACAGATCAGGAGAGAGACTTTGGATGTACTTGACATTTCAGGGTTTGATAAAAGAGTGACACAGACAGACAGGCGAGGTAGAGAGACAGTCAATACCGACAGACAGCCAGAAACAGAGACAAGGGAGAGAGGCATGTTTAGATGGACAGTCCCCCTAAAGAGAGGACCTGTGTGTCCAACCACAGGACCAAGGGCTTGTGTTGCTGTGCCAGTGGGGGACAACGTGTTCTATTTTGGGGGGTTCCATAACGGGACGACAGTTGACGGTGATCGGATTGAGGTGCGTGTCTTGAACACGGTGTCTTTGCTCTGGACGAGGCCCCCGGTGACGACTGGAAGAGGAGGATGTCCCCCTGAGGTTCCCTCCATGCGCTGGTTTTACACAGCTGTCCCGATAGAAGACATCATCTACATCTGGGGAGGGATGTTGTACTGTAAGATAACGGAGATTGGCAGTGGCTGGATTACCGTCAAAGGGGACTTCACAGACAACGTTCTTTATGCATTTGATGTCGACACCTACCGATGGTTCAAGCCTGTGGTTTCTGGGACCGCTCCGGAGGGGAGGAGCCGCCACTCAGCCTGCGTCTTGGGGAAGATCATGTTTATCTATGCAGGACATCTGCCGGCTGGATGTACTAATGACGTCTACAAGTTGGACACCGCCACAATGGTCTGGTCTTTAATTAACGCAAGAGGCACTCTACCTGCCGGTTCATCCCAACACTCTGCCACCATCATTGGGACAAGAATGTTTGTATTTGGGGGCTATGGGGACAATGACAAGGCCAATAACAACATCAACGTGTTTGACACAGAGACCAGCTGCTGGCTGAGCACAACTTCTGCACAGCTCGTTCCAGAAAAGCGTGTCTGTCATGCCGCCTTTGGCTACAACGGTGAGCTGTACATAATTGGTGGCTTCAACTTTGCTCTGAGGCGGCGCTTCACTGATCTGTGGAAATTCAATCCAGAAAGCCTCTCCTGGAGGAAGGTCGAGGCCAAGGGGAAGGTCTGGGGTTGTCATAGGTTTCAGAGGTACTGCTGCGTGGAAGATCGTATCGTCGCCTTTGGATACGCAGACAAAACGCAACAACAACCCATCTTACAGATCTTAGACTTCAGTCCTAGCCTGAAGACGTTATGCAAACTAGCAGTCGTTTGGTACGGTCTGGAGCAGTCTGGACTCCCACACAACGTCAGGTGGGAGCTGGCAGCCATGAAGACAGAAACAGAAGAAAGTACGAGAGAAATCACACCCAGTGTGAGTAAGCGGTGCCTACTCTATTTGATGCTGGTATTCAGGCATTACTACTTCATTTGATGTGTAGTATTCAGGCGGTACTACTTCATTTGATGTGTAGTATTCAGGGCGGCACATCAAATAGAATAGTAGAGTAGTATCAAGACGTCCTATTCCCTTTGCGACAGTAGTAACGAGAACAGGTCTCCGGCAGCTCAGGTAGGGTTTTTTGGCCTCCTGGTGGCGCTATAATAGGCCAATGGGAAAAGGGTGCCACGTGTTCTTGGGCCTTTCACGGCAATCGGACGCTGCATGCGTGATTAAAAAAATAAATAAATACCTATTTCGTCCCACAAGGGAAATTCAGTATTTTCAGCCCAACCCAGCTGATTCACTGCCCACAAGGAGTCTTGCTCAGGGAAAATGTGTTTTGCAAAAATTGACCCGCTGGTGGCACTATAACAGCCAATGTGAGAAGGGTGGCATCTGTTCCTTGACCTAGCGTGCGTGCAAAATGTCACGCAGGCTGTGTTCATGATTTGAGATGTTTTTGGCCACTTTATCGCTGCTTGCAGCTATATTTATTATTATTATTATTAATTTTTTTTTGTGCACTTCATAGGCAAAAGGTCCTTAGATTGTGTGTAGAATGTTTCATGCAAATTCCTCAAAAGTCCCATGATAAAAAAAGGTTTAAGCGTTTAAGCGCTCAAAATGGCAGAAAATCTAAGGGCGGAGCCTACTTGACAAAGACACAGATGTGTTCCCCTTGAGTCGAGGCATGCGTGTAAGCAAGTTGCATGTCTTCATGCAAAACGATGCATGACTTATGCCTGTTTAAAGTTTGAATTTTCAAACGCTTCGTATAGCACCCCCCTTTGGCCAATTGGAATAAGAGTAGTTTCAGTGATATTTGGTCTAACCCTCTACATCTTTGCCAAATGTCATGAACATGTGACTTTGCATGTATGTTTTAGAGGTAGAAGAATAATTTGCATAAAACTGCAATATTCATTGAATTATTAAAAAATTTAAAAAAATCAGATCAATCTTTAGATATTGGTCCAAAGTTCATGTAAAAAAAGTTCTGTGCACGTGACATGAAAATCACAGGCGGAAATCGATTTTACTGTCTTTCATATAATTCAAAATGGTGGGAGATCTAAAGGTCAGAGGTCACAAGTCAGAGTGTTAATGTTGTTCGGCATGAGGAGACGCATAAGTGTGTCCAGGTTTCATGGCTGTACGTCAAACAGAGCATGAGCTATACCTGTTCATAGTTTGCACTTTCAAAGGCTTCCTAGAGCGCCACCATTGGCCAATTTTTGCGAGCTTCGTGTTTTCGCCGTTTGGCATAGTCCTCTACCATATTGCAGAGTTTTGTAAAAAAGCGACTGCTCGGTCAAGCCAGGACAGAAAAAGTGTCTGAAGAATAATAGAAACACCAATCTCAATAATGGCTTACAAGCCCCTTACAGGGCTTGGCCACTAATAAAATATGTACAACTGAAAGTCGAAAATCGAGATTACTCGAGTGCAGGGATATATACACAATGATTACGTAGTAGTCTTTAAGGTGGTTGTGTTCCATTTGATATCCTCTCCTATCACAGCAGCTCACCAATCTTGCTGCTGCCCTCTCTCTCTCTCTCTCTCTCTCTCTCTCTCTCTCTCTCTCTCTCTCTCTCTCTCTCTCTCTCTCTCTCTCTCTCTCTCTCACCCCTCTTTTATTGGGGTGTGTCTCCTTATTACTGGAAGAACACTGCAGGACTTTGGCTCTCCAATGCCTTTCCCTTCCAGGAAAACAACACGTGCTCGCACACACACACACACACACACACACACACACACACACACACGCCTGTACAAACACACATGCATGCAGACATGGCTGCGTGTACGTGCATGCACATGCATTCATTACCTGAGCACTAGTGGCGATATATACTGTAAAGGATGCACTTTATACATGTCTCTTTTGCGTGGAAACCGCAAAATATGCCTAAAAATGTTAGTTTTCAGGATTCTAATTCAAAAATAGCAAAAGTAGTACTCGTCAGGGTGGGGGGGCCCCCAGTTAAAATATGATTATTTTGGAGGTTGCGGCCTGAAAAGGTTGAGAAACACTGTCCTACAGTAATGTCATTAGTCTAACCACAGACATTTCTTGACACATGTTTATAGTGGCATAACAGAGATGTCATCATCCTCTCATAACGCCCACTGACTGGTCAGTGACCTGGTCCTTTCACACATCACGCTGTCTGGGCTGAATTAGACTGAATTCTAGGAAGCTGGCATTGTCCAGTCTGTTCATTAAACTAACTTAACTATAGGGAGCTGGCAGTGTCCAGTCTGTTTTGTTCTATGTCACATTCACACATACAGCTCTACTGGTCAACCATATGAACACTAGCGTCCCTATCGTGGGCATGTCGTCAATAGACCAGCATATTGCTGATTAGAGGTGGAAAATACTCAAGTTAAGCCCTTTGCACACAGGACAGTTGTGTTTTTTTTTTTTTTTTTTTTTCGTTTGCTGAATGAATAAAACACATTTGATTTGGTGTGCAATGCTGTGCGGAATCGGCGCTGCGGATCGCAAAAGGAGTCATAAAAGGAGTGATGAGTTTTTTACCGCATGCGACAAGACGCACGAATCGAACTGGGTTCGATCGAGAAAAAAACGCACGGCCGCAGCCACTCGTCGCACGGCTAATTCGGATCCGGTTTGCATGAGGTCGTAGAGAATCATTGTTTTCTTTTAAAAAAATGAAATTGTCCGTTTTATCCGTGCGGATAAACGCGCCTGTGTGCAAAGGGCTTTAAAGTAGTCACGTAAGCCCATCTAATGCCCAGATGTAGAGGGGTTCATCTAGTTCAGAGTTATGAATGGGACCCATATAGAATCTTACGTTGAAATAAATGTAATTAAAAGTGGTTTTCTGAGTAGTATGTTTCTCTTCCTGGTTAATCACATGACATGATTGACATCATATGGGACAGCTAAGGTAACGGGTAACGTGTGACATATGTAATCAATGTTAAAAAGGGGGAGGGTTAGTACTTTTACTATTACTTTTTACTCAAAAAGTAGTTTTAAAAAGGCTTACTTTGAGTAATTTGTTGGACTTGTACTTTTACTTGTACTTTGTCTTTTATTACATTTTCACTAAAGTAGTGGACTTCTACTTTGAGTAGGATTTTTCAGCACTCTTTCCACCTCTATTGCCGATCTAAGAGCTCACAAGTCGTTGCAATGAGGTGTTATGAGCCTGGAGATCACTTATCTGTGCCTAGTTCCAATGAGGCGTTATGACCCTGGAGATCACTTATCTTTGCCTAGTTCCAATGAGGTGTTATGAGCCTGGAGATCACTTATCTTTGCCTAGTTTCAGCTTCAATGAGGTGTTATGAGCCTGGAGATCACTTATCTTTGCCTAGTTTCAATGAGGCGTTATGAGCCTGGAGATCACTTATTTGTGCCTAGTTCCAATGAGGTGTTATGAGCCTGGAGATCACTTATCTTTGCCTAGTTTCAGCTTCAATGAGGTGTTATGAGCCTGGAGATCACTTATCTTTGCCTAGTTTCAGCTTCAATGAGGTGTTATGAGCCTGGAGATCACTTATCTTTGCCTAGTTTCAGCTTCAATGAGGTGTTATGAGCCTGGAGATCACTTATCTTTGCCTAGTTCCAATGAGGCGTTATGAGCCTGGAGATCACTTATTTGTGCCTAGTTCCAATGAGGCGTTATGACCCTGGAGATCACTTATCTTTGCCTAGTTCCAATGAGGCGTTATGAGCCTGGAGATCACTTATTTGTGCCTAGTTCCAATGAGGCGTTATGACCCTGGAGATCACTTATTTGTGCCTAGTTCCAATGAGGTGTTATGAGCCTGGAGATCACTTATTTGTGCCTAGTTCAATGAGGCGTTATGACCCTGGAGATCACTTATTTGTGCCTAGTTCCAATGAGGCGTTATGAGCCTGGAGATCACTTATTTGTGCCTAGTTCCAATGAGGCGTTATGACCCTGGAGATCACTTATTTGTGCCTAGTTCCAATGAGGTGTTATGAGCCTGGAGATCACTTATTTGTGCCTAGTTCCAATGAGGCGTTATGACCCTGGAGATCACTTATTTGTGCCTAGTTCCAATGAGGCGTTATGACCCTGGAGATCACTTATTTGTGCCTAGTTCCAATGAGGCGTTATGACCCTGGAGATCACTTATTTGTGCCTAGTTCCAATGAGGTGTTATGACCCTGGAGATCACTTATTTGTGCCTAGTTCCAATGAGGCGTTATGACCCTGGAGATCACTTATTTGTGCCTAGTTCCAATGAGGTGTTATGACCCTGGAGATCACTTATTTGTGCCTAGTTCCAATGAGGCGTTATGACCCTGGAGATCACTTATTTGTGCCTAGTTCCAATGAGGCGTTATGACCCTGGAGATCACTTATTTGTGCCTAGTTCCAATGAGGTGTTATGACCCTGGAGATCACTTATCTTTGCCTAGTTCCAATGAGGCGTTATGAGCCTGGAGATCACTTATTTGTGCCTAGTTCCAATGAGGCGTTATGACCCTGGAGATCACTTATTTGTGCCTAGTTCCAATGAGGCGTTATGACCCTGGAGATCACTTATTTGTGCCTAGTTCCAATGAGGCGTTATGACCCTGGAGATCACTTATTTGTGCCTAGTTCCAATGAGGCGTTATGACCCTGGAGATCACTTATTTGTGCCTAGTTCCAATGAGGCGTTATGACCCTGGAGATCACTTATTTGTGCCTAGTTCCAATGAGGTGTTATGACCCTGGAGATCACTTATTTGTGCCTAGTTCCAATGAGGCGTTATGACCCTGGAGATCACTTATTTGTGCCTAGTTCCAATGAGGCGTTATGACCCTGGAGATCACTTATTTGTGCCTAGTTCCAATGAGGCGTTATGACCCTGGAGATCACTTATTTGTGCCTAGTTCCAATGAGGTGTTATGACCCTGGAGATCACTTATTTGTGCCTAGTTCCAATGAGGCGTTATGACCCTGGAGATCACTTATTTGTGCCTAGTTCCAATGAGGCGTTATGACCCTGGAGATCACTTATTTGTGCCTAGTTCCAATGAGGCGTTATGACCCTGGAGATCACTTATTTGTGCCTAGTTCCAATGAGGCGTTATGACCCTGGAGATCACTTATTTGTGCCTAGTTCCAATGAGGTGTTATGACCCTGGAGATCACTTATTTGTGCCTAGTTCCAATGAGGCGTTATGACCCTGGAGATCACTTATTTGTGCCTAGTTCCAATGAGGCGTTATGACCCTGGAGATCACTTATTTGTGCCTAGTTCCAATGAGGTGTTATGACCCTGGAGATCACTTATTTGTGCCTAGTTCCAATGAGGTGTTATGACCCTGGAGATCACTTATTTGTGCCTAGTTCCAATGAGGTGTTATGACCCTGGAGATCACTTATTTGTGCCTAGTTCCAATGAGGCGTTATGACCCTGGAGATCACTTATTTGTGCCTAGTTCCAATGAGGCGTTATGACCCTGGAGATCACTTATTTGTGCCTAGTTCCAATGAGGTGTTATGACCCTGGAGATCACTTATTTGTGCCTAGTTCCAATGAGGCGTTATGACCCTGGAGATCACTTATTTGTGCCTAGTTCCAATGAGGTGTTATGACCCTGGAGATCACTTATTTGTGCCTAGTTCCAATGAGGCGTTATGACCCTGGAGATCACTTATTTGTGCCTAGTTCCAATGAGGCGTTATGACCCTGGAGATCACTTATTTGTGCCTAGTTCCAATGAGGCGTTATGACCCTGGAGATCACTAATTTGTGCCTAGTTCCAATGAGGTGTTATGACCCTGGAGATCACTTATTTGTGCCTAGTTCCAATGAGGTGTTATGACCCTGGAGATCACTTATTTGTGCCTAGTTCCAATGAGGCGTTATGACCCTGGAGATCACTTATTTGTGCCTAGTTCCAATGAGGTGTTATGACCCTGGAGATCACTTATTTGTGCCTAGTTCCAATGAGGTGTTATGACCCTGGAGATCACTTATTTGTGCCTAGTTCCAATGAGGTGTTATGACCCTGGAGATCACTTATTTGTGCCTAGTTCCAATGAGGCGTTATGACCCTGGAGATCACTTATTTGTGCCTAGTTCCAATGAGGCGTTATGACCCTGGAGATCACTTATTTGTGCCTAGTTCCAATGAGGCGTTATGACCCTGGAGATCACTTATTTGTGCCTAGTTCCAATGAGGCGTTATGACCCTGGAGATCACTTATTTGTGCCTAGTTCCAATGAGGTGTTATGACCCTGGAGATCACTTATTTGTGCCTAGTTCCAATGAGGCGTTATGACCCTGGAGATCACTTATTTGTGCCTAGTTCCAATGAGGCGTTATGACCCTGGAGATCACTTATTTGTGCCTAGTTCCAATGAGGCGTTATGACCCTGGAGATCACTTATTTGTGCCTAGTTCCAATGAGGCGTTATGACCCTGGAGATCACTTATTTGTGCCTAGTTCCAATGAGGTGTTATGACCCTGGAGATCACTTATTTGTGCCTAGTTCCAATGAGGTGTTATGACCCTGGAGATCACTTATTTGTGCCTAGTTCCAATGAGGTGTTATGACCCTGGAGATCACTTATTTGTGCCTAGTTCCAATGAGGCGTTATGACCCTGGAGATCACTTATTTGTGCCTAGTTCCAATGAGGCGTTATGACCCTGGAGATCACTTATTTGTGCCTAGTTCCAATGAGGTGTTATGACCCTGGAGATCACTTATTTGTGCCTAGTTCCAATGAGGCGTTATGACCCTGGAGATCACTTATTTGTGCCTAGTTCCAATGAGGTGTTATGACCCTGGAGATCACTTATTTGTGCCTAGTTCCAATGAGGTGTTATGACCCTGGAGATCACTTATTTGTGCCTAGTTCCAATGAGGTGTTATGACCCTGGAGATCACTTATTTGTGCCTAGTTCCAATGAGGTGTTATGACCCTGGAGATCACTTATTTGTGCCTAGTTCCAATGAGGTGTTATGACCCTGGAGATCACTTATTTGTGCCTATAGTTTCAGCTTCACGCAGCTGAATTGTCTTTCGTAGGTCGGCCCACTCCAAGGCAACTCCTCTCAACTACTTGCAACCATTATTATTATCCCCAGATGGCACCGGTCTGCAACTGGTCAGTCCTGACCAGGCACACGCACACATAGACATCAGAGGGGCTTGAGCCCCTCCCCTTTTATCCGCCTTTAAAAAGTACCCTCTCCAGACCATGAATGCAGTTATCACTATGGTGAAAGAAACGCAAATGCCCCCTGTCCATGCCATACCTGAAGGCAGCATTCAATAGAATCACCTTGTCCAAACTCTCCTGAACATGAATGCAGCATCTTATGTTGAAAGAATTGCCCTCTCTGTGTAGAAATCCATGCCGTTGCTCCACATCTCCAGTATTGCCTTGATTATGCTTAGTTCAGTGCGATATCAAGCACCGAAAACAGCAGACCTCCAAGCTTGGAGGTCTGCTGTTTTCGATATTTTTTTTTTCACCCTTTTTTAGAAATGTCAGCTCCTGCCTCTCTAACATCCTCTGTGTGTTCCTGGTCCTGACCAATGCAACAGTCTCTAAAACGTTTTTTGTTGCATTGTGTTGCATTGGTGTGAAATCTGTGGACTGGCCTTAGAGCAGGAGAGAGAAGAAAGACGCTCGGAGGAGGAACTGTTATGGGTTAAGTGTCTTGCTCAAGGACTCTTTGACAACGTAGCCGGGAGCCAAACCAGTGACCTTCTGGCCTCTCTAGAGGCCCCAGGACCCCCTCACCTACAGTATGGCCTCCCAAAGCCAGGGGACCAAGTACAGAGCCCTGGGAGCCCCAGTCAATGAAGGAAATAAGATTTAAGTGATTTAACGTCCATGTCACAGCTGTGTGAGTGAGGCATGGGTGATGTAACAGCCACCAGACTTTGTCTTCTTTGGGAAATGATTTTGACCTGGTGTTGTTTTAAGAGCAGGCTCTCTCTCCTCTCCCTACCTCCCTCCCTGTCACTCCGTTTCTCTCTCACACACTCTTTCCCTCTCTCTTTCTCTCTCTCTCTCTCCATGCCCCTTTCCCCATCTCTCTCTCTCTCTCTCTGTCTGTCTTCCTTGAACAATCATGACGGTACAGTGAACTGTACCGTCATGAAACTGTACCTTTTCCTATGCAAACTTCTAATAAAGTCTTCAATCAATCAATCTCTGTCCCTATCTCTCTCCCTCTCTCTCGCTCTCTCTCTCTCTCTCTCTCTTTCTCCCTCACCCCTCTACTAATTCTAATAATAACGCATTTTATTTATAACGCACTTTACATTCTTGCAAATCTTAAAGGTTAAAAGCATGACATAAAAACAACAATAGGCAATTATTTATCCATTACAGGGGACCCAACTAAACTAAAAACGGGTCAGATTAAGAACCAAGTAAAACGAGGCACAGGCAAATTGTCCAGGGACAAATTAAAAAAATGACTCTCTCTCAGCCAATCCTGTGTTAGAGCAGCACGTCATAGTGTTGTTGTGTTCCTGTAACACATGGTGAGTCAGTGGTCCAGACAGATGGAGCCTTCTTGGCTTACTGGTCGTCTCTTCCAGTCCTTGCACCTCCAGTCCAAGTCGGGACGTCCCGAACGCCACCATGACTCCATGTGGCTGGTGGCTGTCTGCTGTCACCACCACCATGGGACACACACTCATAGCCACACGGACCTGACACACACACTGCCTGTTGTCTGTCTGCATGTTGTCCCCAAAAAGACATGGTCTGCTGCTAGACAGCAGGTGTTGTAGAGAGAGAGAGGAGAGAGAGAGAGAGAGAGAGAGAGAGAAGAGAGATAGACGAGAGAGAGGGCGAGATGAGAGAGAGAGGAGAGAGAGAGAGAGAGAGAGAGAGGGAGAGAGAGGTGATGGAGAAGAGAGAGAGAGAGGAGAGAGTGAGAGAGAGAGAGAGAGAGATGAGAGAAGAGAGAGAGAGAGAGAAGAGAGAGAGAGAGAGACTGCTCCTTCTCTGGAAAGAATACTCAAATGTGTTAGTCTACTTAAGTAAAAGTATCAATACTGCAATGTAGAAGTACTCTGTCACAAGTAGGAATCCGGAATTCAAAATGTACTTGAGTAAAAGTAAACATGCTCTGTGAGCATGTAGATCACAATAAAACCGTGTTATACAAAATTCCTCAACTCTTAGTGCTCGTCAGGGTGCCGGGGTCCCCAGTTCAAATATGATTATTTTGGGGGTCACGGCCTGAAAAGGTTGAGAACCACTGGCCTGTCTTTGGGCATTGTGCATAGGAGTAAGCGACTCATTATTGAGATGAATTATTGTTATATAGTCCTGGAAATCGGGTTAAAGATTCTGGAAAGGTTTTGGAAATGAATTGGTAAAGATGTGTGGGAACCCTGAGTTAGTGACGAGTTGTCTTTGAGCAAGACTCTGAACCCCTAGTTGCTCCCGGTGAGCAGGTTGGTGCCTTGCATGGTTTCCTCTGCCATCGGTGTATGAATGTGTGAATGGGCGAATGTAATGCACAATCATTGTAAAGCGCCTTGAATAGAGGAGCTACGTTATATAAATATTTATTGTGATTTATTGTGAGGACCATTTTCCTGGCCCTCACGAGAGAAGTGGTTGTTTTATGGTTAAAAAGGGACTTTAAGAATTAAGCGATTGTAGGAAAAGGTTAGGGTTAAGATTGGACCTTAGGTTTATGGGTCCGTTGGGGCTGGAGTTAGGCCCATTTGTACTCAGTTGTGCGCCAGTGTCGCATACCACAAAATAGACGATCTGCAAGCTCATGCAGTGTGCGTGTGTGTGTGTGTGTTTAAGTGAGTGTGTGCATGTGTGTGTGACTTCATTCTTGTTCTCCTGAGTGTGTTTGGTCCTCTCTGGATTTAATTACTTTGACATTTAAACACAAGCCAGATGCACCAAGAATGTGTACAACATCCACCCACACCCAAGGTAGGTGTGTGTGTGTGTGTGTGTGTGTGTGTGTGTGTGTGTGTGTGTGTGTGTGTGTGTGTGTGTGTGTGTGTGTGTGTGTGTGTGTGTGTGTGTGTGTGTGTGTGTGTGTGTGTGTGTGTGTGTGTGTGTGTGTGTGTGTGTGTGTGTGTGTGTGTGTGTGTGTGTGTGTGTGTGTGTGTGTGTGTGTGTGTGTGTGTGTGCGCGCTCTGTGCGTCCATGTGTGTGCATGTGTGTGTGTGTGTGTGTGTGTGTGCGCGCGCTCTGTGCGTCCATGTGTGTGCATGTGTGTGTGTGTGTGTGTGCATGCAAACTTTGCTCAAAAAGATCCTTCTTTAAGATAGCACAAATTGACTCTAAATTAGAACGTCCAAATAGAGCTAATGACGGGAAAATGCTTTAATTAATGGAGCACTTACTTCACCTATTTCTATCCTTATCTTCATATAAATGGTGCTCACTCATGCTCGTTATCAGATACAGGCTACAACCACCACTCCACTGTATTTAGAAGCAAGTTTAAATGTCATATTATGGACAAATACAATCTTTCCACCCAGTGGCTGAGAATGATCATAAATAGTAATTTTTTTGGGGGGGGATATTCCACTTTCAACAGGGAAACACATTATGGGCTTTTTCAATAACTTTTTTTCATTTATTTTTAATAATTATTTGGGAAAAATTAAATACAAAAAATAATTATTAACAATAAATGAAAAAAAAAGTTATCGAACAAACACAGCCTGCTCACGTATTAGGAGGGTAATATGAGTCACCAGAAAAAAGAATGGGTGTTTTTAATGAATCTATCATGATTAAAATTAAGTTTGAAGTTACAATGGGTGTGTATGGGGAGAGGCCCTGGGCCTGGAGGGCCTGGTAACATTTACATCAAATATCTAAATATTGAATCAAGCAAATTAAAAACTGTTCAGGGTGTTCATAAAAGCCTGATTAGATGATAAAATTACCAACATTTTTTTGAAAGTGAAATATCCTTTAGGTACCAGTATCCTGCCCACTGATATGTAACCATTAGCTTGGCTTCTCTCAGTGTGAATGCAGCATTATGGACGCTAGGGTTCAAGTGGTTAATATAAAAAAGGAGGGGAAAAAAGGTTTCTATCGCACAAAGATTTGGAGGACCCCCTGTAGTAACTCGGAGGGGTGCAACAGTTCATCCATTGTAATTACATTATGTATATATAAATACAACTCAGAGTCAGTAGGACCTGACATAGAACAGACTGGACACTGGCAGCTCCCTAGAGCTCAGTCAGTGTAAGGTTTAACCCATTTAGAACGGTACACATTACAGTGTATTATTATTCTATGCTTTAACTATTGAAAAATAGCAGATATACAAGCTCACAGCGCGGCACGAGTGCCGCGCTGCGAGCTTGTAGTTCTGCTTGTAGTTCTGCTATCGTGAAAATTTGAATTTTGACCCGATTCTATAAGTGTCTTTTGAATCCTTCAAAGGTTTTTGGAAAAAAATATGTTTCTATGTCAGCAATCTGGCCAACCATCGTCAAAGAAAATGTCCTTTTCACTTAACTGGAGCTCAGTTAGTCTGTTCTTGAGAGACTACTGTGTCAGTGGTTCTCAAACTTTTTCATGTGAAGGACCCCCAAAATGATATGAATTTGTCCACGGACCCCCATCTCAAAATATCTAGTTCCAGGGACCCCCCCCAGAAGCAAAATTTGAGTTACAAACATTCGCTTTAAAAATACATACATTCAAAGATTTGCACACATTTTCACGACTTTTTCAAAAATAGCAGATCTACAAGCTCGCAGCGCGGCACCTCGGTGCCGCGCTGTGAGCTTGTATATCTGCTATTTTTCTATAGCTAAAGCATTGAATAATTCTAGGCCTAAATGGGTTAATTCAGCCCCAACAGCGTGATGTGTGAAAGGACCTCTGACGTTATGATGAATGATGATGTCATGTATGTTATGCCACTCAAACAAGTGTCAAGAAATGTCTGTGGTTTTATTATAATGTCTAACAGAACTTCATTTTTTTTGCCACGAACACAACAACATGAGTGGACTATAATATCACCAAAGAACACTTAAAGATCTAAATGACCATAACAGTCAACTGTAACTATGAGAGTGACCAAACAAACCCGTATGGGTTCCATTTGTACACTCTCAGAGTTAAGGAGCTCCTTGCAAATAAAACATTTTTAGAACCACTAGTGCTAGAGCTGGACTCCTAATGTGCCATACATAGTGTAACAGTAAGGCCCTTTGCACACAGGCGCGTTTATCCGCACGGATAAAACGGACAATTTAATTTTTTTAAAGAAAACAATGATTCTCTACGACCTCATGCACACCGGATCCGAATTAGCCGTGCGACGAGTGGCTGCGGCCGTGCGTTTTTTTTTCTCGATCGAACCCAGTTCGATTCGTGCGTCTTGTTGCATGTGGTAAAAAACTCATCACTACTTTTATGACTCCTTTTGGGATCCGCAGCGCCGATTCCGCACAGCATTGCACACCAAATCCAATGTGTTTTATTCATGCAGCAAAGGGCAAAGGGCTTAACTCAGTGTCAGACATACAGTATTCTGAAAAAAACCTGGAGACTTGACATTCATAAATTGGGTCTTGTCCACAGACAAGACTAATATGGGGTTACATTTAGACTTAGGGCTGTATTTTTTATTGTCTTAAGTACCCGCTCTTATGCCTTAACTTCAAGGCCTGTCCATACTGTCTCCGACCACCAAACTTTTTGTCGGAGAGTTCTGACGTGCAGCTTTCCGTACTCTAATCCGGGGTAATGCTTTTCAGAAGATGCGAGTGACGTCATTTTAGTTGAACCGGACCTTTACGACAAAATGTTTGGAGGTTGTTCGGTGGTTCTTCATCCAAGGAGCAGGAAGGTCAGGTTCCAGAGCATTTCAGACAGTAGTTTCTTGGAGACATCTTGTTTGGAAATGAAGTGTTCAGTTAGAAAGACATGGCCGTCCTCACAGCTTAAAAACCGCAAGTGTTGACCACACACACACACACACACACACACACACACACACACACACACACACACACACACACACACACACACACACACACACACACACACACACACACACACACACACACACAGCACACACACACACACACACACACACACTGAGTCACTCATAAACACTCAGTTTGCTGTTTGCTGTTGGCTTTCACTGCCTGCGAGCGCGCGCATGCACACACACACACGCATACACACACACGCACACGCACGCACGCACACACAGCCTGGCTTTCGATGACCGCCCAAGAATTCTCTGGATCGCACTGTTTAGATAACCCTGAGACAAACTCTGCCACTTTCACTTTCAGAAAACATCTGGGTAATTTTGTGTTAATTTTGCATGAATCTGTCTTACGATGAAGTAGGACATTAATTTATGGAGGAGAAGAAAATACAAAAAATTGAAATTATGGAGATTTGGAAGTGGTTTCCCGTCATTGGCAATAATTCACAACAATTCATCCAGACGCCGTACTGTATCTACAAAATCATAAAATAAATACAGAAAGAAAATGTTGCACAAACAGAGTGACAAGTGACAAAGCTGTTTTCGGGGACGCAATAACCAGACGGTTATTGCTTCTTCCTCAGTGCCAAACACACTTCAACCACCACACCTGGCTCCAATTAAGGCCTTAATTCATGATTACCGTAAATCCCGTGGAGGAGGTACACCCATATAACATGTCAGATTAGCATCAGTCATACTGTACACGCATTATTGAGTTAAAAACCCCTCCATCCCCACCTCATTTATCTTCCTCAGCTTCTGCTTCCTATACTGTGTGCTTCCATGATCTATACATTATGGTAATGTCTTCATATTGTACAGTCATTTTAAATGACAGTGAAGCACTATAACACGTACAGTTTATCAAGATAAATCGCTGTAGGGGGAACAGTGGCGAGGTCGGTAGCACTGTCGCCGCATAGCTAGAAGGTCCTGGGTTCAATTCCCACTGGGGCGTGTTCTCTCCTCCGCGTCATCAGCGCCCTAGGTGGGGTTGGCGAAAGGGCCTTTCTGTGTGGAGTTTGCATGTTCTCCCCGTGTCTCCCAGGGTAGATACCCTCACAAAAACATGCAGTAATCCTGGTCTCTATACTGCCTCCCCCTGGCCAGCCGGGGCGCCTGATGGAGGGGAAAGGAACTGGTTGGAATAACACGTTGCTTCCACATGCTACGTCCAACCAGGGAAGCTCCCCCCTGTCAGGTGATAAGAAGCGGCCTGCTCACTCCTCATGCACTGAAGGAAGCATGAGCTTAGTCCAGGGCTCTCCCCAGGTTGGCAGAGGGAGAGCAGCGCCCAGGATTACAGCTTTAGGCAGTTGGCACCGGGTGAAAAATGGGTTACAAAATCGTGGGATAAAAATAAATAAATCGCTGTATAAATGTCAATCCATTATTATTATCATTTTACCCCATATAGTTGTTGTCGGGCAGAAACCTCTTATCTCCATATTTAAACTGACACAAAAGCATCAAAAACAGCAATGATGTGTTTTGTGTGAGCTTGTAGGTCTGCTGTTTTTTGATCATTTTGAATTTGTATCCTGAAAAGTAACAGTTTTGGACATATGAGGTTTCCACCCGACAGCAGAACAATATCATTTGACCTGCCGTCTGGGCTAATAGCCAACATGTTATCTGGGTGTACCTACGCTAGGAGATTTACGGTAATCATTAAGGTATAATTGGAGCCAGGCTGTGTGTGTGTGTGTGTGTGTGTACTCACTCTGTCTTGTTGTTTTGGCACCGACGGAGCGATAATCTCCCCCGAAAAACATTTACGTCAATGTTTTGGTTCTGGACACCGCGGACCTTTCCTTGGTATTTATTAGCTTGCACTGTGCACCTTTTCTTGTTAGTTATTAGCTTGCACTGTGTGCACCTGCGATGGTTATTTATTAGCGTCGCTGCGGAGAGTGCAAGACCGTTGTTATGAGGCTTTTGTTTTGTTTTGAGGCTGAGGCCTTTGTTATGTGTATGTCATTAACGATTTGACCACCAGAGGGTGCTGTAGCTCAAATAGGTTCTAGGCTGACTTGTATTTTGACTGATAAAAGGCAAGTAAATTGCTGTGAATGTTTAAAAAAGAACACATCTATGCCTCTACAGTATATGGGGAGTTGTATCGTGATCCAGTGAATCCAGTGCATATATTTCGATTTACATTTCTAGAGTTATAGGACCAAGAAGTAAAGCTGTCTGTTATAGCGCCACCATGAGGCTGATTTTAAAAGTTTGGGGATTTAGGGTTAGAGTGTCTTCCTTGGCCTACTGGCAGTGTACAAGAAACCTTTCCATCCGGTTTCCTATTTTAGACAAACAGACACGCCAACACATGGTTGATTGAATGATTGAATGCTTCATTAGCAGTTTGCAAAAGAAAGCACAGGAAAGTGCAGTTCAATACAAGGTCTGCTAAGAGGATTATAAACCCAAGAAATCCTATGGCTTCCATTGGGGTCCTTTATACTCAATTCACAGACAATAAAAACCGACAGACATGGCTTATAAAGCAAAACAAGAACGGTTGGTACAACAACCTAGTTGGACGCGGTCAAATCCAGCAACCTCGGAACACCTTCCTGAAATTAAACCCTAAACCTAACGTTATTCCTAAACTTAACTTCAATAAAATTATGTCTAAACCTAACCTTATTCTTAAACTTAACCTCAGTAAAATTATGTCTAAACCTAACCTTATTCTTAAACTTAACCTCAGTAAAACTATGCCTAAACCTAACCTTATTTAGGCTTTTTGTGGTCATTTTTGAATAGAAACTTAAAGCTTATTCTTTTTTATAAAATATCTTCGAAAACATTATTTTTATTTTAGCGTCCGTTTTTTCAAGAGAAAGTTGACTATAGCTCCTTTAACCTCAGTAAAACTATGCCTAAACCTAAACATATCCTAAACTTAACCTCAGTAAACAAATACAAGAACCGTTTGGGCCGAGCGTTCCGCGAAAAACGTTGTTGTACCGAAACGTTCCGGTCATCTCTGCCTCCCAGCCTTCCAGCACCGCCAGAGATGATGAAATATGCAAATATATAATGACTTTGTTATTACCCAGTTCTTCTACATCACAACTCTCTTTTACTGTAAACTGTAAACATAGCGAAAACAAGACACCCGCAAAAGAGACATTTAATTGGAGAGACACAGCAACACGAGGAGTCAGCCTTACTCACTGGGCGGGGGGTTTGTGTGGGGGGGGATTCTCTCTTTCTCTCAGAAGCCCCTTCATCTTCCATTAACATGTCCCAGAGTTTCTTGGTGGTGAGGTTGGAGGGTTAGCCACACTCACAAACAGCCGCGTGGACAGTTCTCTCGTATTCGGGGTCACGGTCAACAATTATGATCTGGTTTGGCTTGGTGTTGTTTGTGTTAGTAATCAATAAAAGATGTTGGTGCGTGGGTTTAGTGGAGCGTGACTGTCAAGGTCTGGGCATGGAAGTTCTAGTGATGCAGAAACAACCTGTCTAGGGTCTGGTTTACACTGCGATGTGTAACTGATCGTAGAGAGACGGATACGTGCCTTACTGCATGTACTGTTGTTGTCGTCGTTTTTCAAGAACCAGCTTTATTGTCACATCAATGGTTTACAGGTGTGGGCTAAAGAAGTGGTCGAAAGCATTTTTTGCGTAAGCTCCATCGTTTTGTTGTTCAGAGAGGGAGAGTAGGAAAAGGGTGAGGGGAGATCATGGAGAAAGGTCTAACTGTGAAGAAGCATGTCAAAGAGAACAAAACAGAAAAATCAAGATATCTACATAAATAAATATAATAGCTGTCGGGCAGAAACCTCTTATCTCCATTAATTTAATGTTTTGTGGTTTTCCGTCAAATTAACTACTTGATCATACTAGGGCATTCACGAATAGTGATCTTTAGTATTCGAATTATTTGACCTCAAAGTATTCGAATGGTTGAATATTCGTCAGGACTGGCCAAACTGTCAAATATTAAGTAAGCAAGAGGCGAACATTGTGAAAATAGCAGATCTACATGCTCACAAGCATGTAGATCTGCTATTTTCACAATGTTTATCTGCGGAACCGAGTCACATTAAATGTAATACCTAAATTCCAAGTGCTTGTCAGGGTGGGGGTCCCCTGTTCAAATATGTTTATTTTGGGGGTCACTGCCTAAAAAGGTTTGAGAACCCCTGGTATAGAGCATTAACAAATTCATCCACCAGGGGCATTGATAACTCATTCTTATGACTTCCTATCTAGCCAAGCTTTATAAACTATATATTTTTTCAAAAGTAGCAGATCTGCAAGCTCAAAACGTGGTGCGTTTTTAGCTTGTTGATCTGCCACTATCTTGGGATTTTAAAAGTAACTGTTTTGGACATACCGTAGGACAGGGTTCCCCAAATAGTTTTCCCCAAGGTTCGAATTATGTCTAGGGTACCAAGCAGAGGGCCACAACATTGTAGGGGGCGACCGGTGGCGTTCCCGCTACTCCAGCAAACAGTTCAGATATTGTCACTCTCGGGCAGAAACCTTGTATCTCCAAGTTTCAAATGTGTAAGTTTTTTGGTAAAGCAAAGCCCTGCTTCATTATACAAGATCGTCGCACAAAACTAGTGAAAACAGCAGATCTACAAGCACACAATGCCTCGCGATGCGAGATGTTGTGTGCTTGTAGATCTGCTGTTTTCACTAGTTTAGTACATTTTATAGATGATAAATACAAAACGAACGGTTTTGGACATACAAGGTTTCCACCCAACAATGACGATATACTAGTGTTGTTTTGCTGTTATTTTAGTCGGTTTTTGGGACGATTTTGGTCCGGTTTTGGGCTGGTTTGGGTCCACTCCCTCCATTTCGGCGCCCCCTCGGCGCCCCCTCTAGGATGGCGCTCTAGGCGGCCGCCAATTCATGGGTTGCATTTGTAGTCCTAAACGGCCATGTTGAGGACCAACACAGGTGTTTCAGTTTGTCTGATTGGCACAATCAGACAAATCAGAACACCTGTGTTGGTCCTCAACGTGGCTGGTGTAGGACTACAAATGCAACCCATGAATACCGCCTATAGCTAAAAACGGCCCTGGTAGGTCAGCTACTGTATGTGGACCTACAATACCGATGTGTTGCCACTTTTGCACCTTATTTCTTTAAATCTTCTATCCACCTTTCCGCACGACTTTACTGTAGCATTATCTGCGGGACACTTCCGGTTAACAGCAGACATACAAGCTCACGTCGCGTCGCAGATGCAACCGTTGTGAGCTTGTAGATCACACTCGGCTGCGACGCCGGAAATGCCGCTCGCCTTCTGCGCAATGCATGATGGGATGTTGGAAAGTTGTGGATACGTTTGTACCTCACAAGTATAGTAATACACACATTGTAACGTTGTCCTGTGTGTGTGTGTGTGTGTGTGTGTGTGTGTGTGTGTGTGTGTGTGTGTGTGTGTGTGTGTGTGTGTGTGTGTGTGTGTGTGGTGTGTGTGTGTGTTGTGTGTGTGTGTGTGTGTGTGTGTGTGTGTGTGTGTGTCCTGTGCAGCTCTATAAGAACCTGTGGTCCACGGTGATGCAGGGCAACAAGGTGCTGGAGCGTCCGTCCTGGTGGAAGGACTTCTGCTTCAGCAAGCCTGAGGTCGGATCTCTGCACGCCAAGCTGTAGAACCCTGATACACTGATGTACCCGGATCCCTGTACCCCAAACTGTACAACCAGAACACCCCAATACCCTGATACCTGATACCCGGATCCCTCCACGCCAAACTGTAGAACTTCTTTTCTAAATTCTGTAGCAAAGACTTAAAGGTAGGGTAAGTGATTTCACTTAAGTTTCAGTTTCAGTTTTCATGTAGGTGACAGGCAGGGGCCTTCATCCAATCATGATCAAGTGGGGGGGCGGGACTTGGTGCTCTTAAGGCCCGCCCACACTCGACCATGATTGGAGGAAGGCCCTGCTCTATCCTGATTGGAGGAAAACCTGTCACCCAGCAGTTTTGGCGGGGCAACTGAGGCCACGTTTACTCGACAACGGTCCGTAGAGAGAACTCAAAATGTCACTGCGTTCTCACATTTTAATCCAGTGTTCAGACGGTGACGATGTAGTGAGCATCGGGTGTGATTTTTTTGTTATTGTTATTTGAATTAAACTAAATCACTTTACCCTACCTTTAAAATGTCTCCATGACACGTTTGGACGTCTTTGTCTGAGCCTCTGTGCTTTGGCCTGTTTGTCCATGACAACATCTGGATCCTCATCAACGCACCAACCTCTGGATAGGATCCACACGACACGACAGGCAGCGTTTAAGATGCTAGAAACCAGGCGCACCAAAACATGCTTTTATTATTATTCACGTGGCGTCTGATGTCGTGACTCCACTGTGATTCTTTAATTTAAATGAAAAGGAACCGTCAGCCATGACAGCAGCCCAGGGGCGTCTCCAGGAATAGATTCTAGGAATCGCGTCCCAAGTAGGGATGGGACGATACGCCATATTATCGTTTATCGTGATAAAAAAACACTCACGATAATCGTATCGTGGAGATTTCATTTATCGTTCTCCGTCATGCACTGGGATCAATTCACCTTTTATTTGCCGAGCTGCATATCCGGTACAACTTACACCCTCTATAATTAGTAAAAGGTATTCATAATATACATACTTAACAGTCTTTTTTTCACTCTCAATCAAAAGTCTTTGCCAAAAAATAGCTGATCTACAAGCTCACAACGTTGCGACGCGTTGTGAGCTTGTAGATCGGCTATTTTTTGGCAAATGTTCCGCCCCAGGATAATGGATTTTGATTATCGCGATAATATCGTAACTCGTGATTTATTTTGTCACGATAATCGTGATATGACATTTTCATATCGTCCCATCCTTAGTCCAAAAGTAATTGGCTACGGCGCCCCCTGTGCCTCCCGTATGGATGGAAGAGCGGCGCCTCAAACATGGGCCGCTCTCTCTCCAAACCGTGCGTGCGTTCGCCTGGGTTCCAAGTAGAGTACAGTTAACCACATTCCCATGTCAACTTTGATTCATCACAATCTCTTTTGCATCAGAAACTTTGTGTGTACTTTGCCTTTGTGGCTTTCATACCGTGCACCAGTCCCTTGATAATGACTGACTTGTACTTTGTTCTGGGTCCCCACCCGCTAGTTGAGAAACGCTACGTCTAATGGCTATAGAACAGCTACTGTAGGACAGCTATTCTAAATCACCGCTTCTCCATCTTTTTCATGACAAGGAAATGTATTTAATTAACCCATTTAAGACCTCTAATTATTTGATGCTTTAGCTGTAAAATGCTTTAGCTGAAAAATAGCAGACATACAAGCTCACAGCGCTAGCCTGATTTAAACTGCCGATTCAGATTTACTCAACTCCAGACCAGAGAAACAGTCCACTCTGAGAGTGGGCTGGAACCTAGGCTATCACAGCGCTGTGAGCTTGTAGATCTGCTATTTTTTGAAAAGTCTGAATCTTGAAAATATTTGTGCAAATCTTGGGGGGGGGGGGGGGGGGGGGTCCCTGGAACTAAATATTTTGAGATGGTGGTCCGTGGCCAAATATACATATAATTTTGTGGGGAAAGTTTGAGCACCACTGACATAGAAACATGTTTCAAAAACCTTAGGAGGAAGACATTTATAGAATCCGGTCAATACATTCAAAGACTTGCTCAAATTGTCACGATTTTTCAAAAGATAGCAGATCTACAAGCTTGCAGCTTGACACTCGGTGCCGCACTGTGAGCTTGTATATCTGATCTTTTTTAATGGGAGCCGCGGACCCCCATCGGAATATATTTTGCACCAGGGACCGCCATACAAGACTTCACGACCTGATGTTGTGAGCTTGTTGATCTGCTATTTTCAAACAGCCAATTAATGTATAAGGTATATTATGGGGTTAAAGTAATTCAACAGATTTCTTTAAGCTGTATTAACTACCTTTGCTGGAGACCGTCTGGAACCCCCTCAAGGACCCTGGGGGGGTCCCCGAACCCCACTTTGAGAACCACTGTCCAGGGAACCAGTTAAGAGTTCAGATTGCACTTTTAAGTTGATTAACGAAACCGTTTCATATCTGTGATTATTGTAATCTGATGGCCAAAACAATTTGGCATATAATATAATACAGTATGTATATATAATTGAACTGTGTGTAGTTAAGAATTCTGATTGAGTTTTAATGTTAATTAAATGAGCTGTTTCATACCTGTGATATTGCATACTGATGCATTATAATTTGATAATGTAAATATTATACATATGTATTTTACGATGTACTATACAATGCTGTGGAAATATTAACAGAATAAATGTCTCTAATAAATGTTTTTGTCTAATAGATTTATTTAGACGTAACAGCCGCATGCTGAAACAATGCCCACATTTGGAGATGAGGATGGTGGTGACATCCACCACGATAACAGCCGCATGCTGAAACAATGCCTACATCACAGACAGGTATTACACAACTGGACGTCAATGGTTACTGTTCTGCCCAACGGGCACCGGTCTGGGTTCTCCAACATTACTTCCGTGCAATTTTAGATGGCTACGTCAACATATTTTTTAATTATTGTGTACAGTATTTCACGATATTAATTCATACATCTCAGACTTGAATGACAGTGTACCCCTATATCAGCTACACAAGCTGTAGCTTACATGTTTCATGAGTTCCTCACAAACTTAACTCATATGTGTGACATTAGCATCACATTACAGTCAGAGAGTGTGTGGTTGAAGATGTACAGGAATCCTTTTGGGGCATCAGTCAGTACTTGTCAGAGTTCTAAAATTTGCCTTTAGAGTTCAATTTAACTCAACTCCAGTTAATTATTAGTAATTCATACGTAGGACTATGTACCATTTGAGTATATTCCATTCATATGTACTCAAATGTTAAATGTTTATAATGTAACAGTGAAACAGTTTGCCATGGATCCATATTTATAAAATAATTCATAAGCCTTAAAGACACTACGCTAATAGGCAATAATTATGTTTGTCGTGTCTATCAAATTCATGCGTTTTAACTTAATTCAGCTCTATGTGTTTCAAGTTTCAATTGTCCAATATGTGTGGCCCTTCACTCACTTTATCAAAGTCAGTATGGCCCCCTGGAAAGAGATGTTGCCCACCCCTGATCTAGGGAGTCTGAAGCTTATCAACTGCTTTTGTCTCTCTCTCTCCTACATTCTCCCTCTCGCGTGCATGTGCATACAGTACATGCCTAACCTATGCACGTAGATACAGTACACACACACACACACACGCACATACATGGACATGCAAACACACACATACAATACATCAGTGGTCTTCAACAGGGGGTCCGGGACCCCTAGGGGGTCCTTGGAGTTACTACAGGGGAGCCACCAAATTCTTCTTGTAGATTGGCTATTTTCAACAAATAGGTTTGGTTTAGAGGTAAAAAAAAAGAGCAGATCAAGTACATAATGAAAGGTCAAGTTTACAAAATATTGACGATTTAAGTGGTTAAAAATGTCTGCAAATACACATTAACATGAATCCAAAATAGACTGATGATAGTGCTGTCAAACATGTCCATGAATCTACCTATGAAATCGATGAAAATCTGCATCACACATTTATACGTTATGTAGAGGGGGTCCCTGCTTCATCTCTCTCTCAGCTAAGGGGTCCTTGGCCTAAAAAAGACCCCTGCAGTACAGTACATAACACACGCAGACCTAGAAACTCCTGACCCAGTTTTAGCGTGGTGTGTGTGTGTGTGTGTGTGTGCGTGTGCGTGTGCGTGTGCGTGTGTGTGTGTGTTGGTGTCATGGTGAGTTTGTCTGGTCTGCGGAGGAAACGGTCATTATTCAACAGCTGTGTGTGTGCGCGTGCGCGTGCACGACTGCGCGTGCGTGCATGTGTGTACACAGTACAACCTTTGTACCAGTGCTGACCGTATATTAGGAAATTATTACCGTACCAAGCCATTCTGGCTGGAAATCATTATGCTGTGTGTTTGTCTGCACTGTACTTTAAGGCTAATTTACGAGACGACGTGTCATAATGGACAAGAAAAATACTTACTTTCTAGTTTAAAATACATCACTTTTGTCGTACATAATTTTTTTGTACAAATTGTAAGCGAGCCTTGGGTGGGTTTCAGGTTTCGGCTGAGCCCCCACTTAAGGTTCATTGTTTAATAAACCATAAACTAATTGTGACATAATCATAATGGATGGTGACTTCAGCCTGGTCCGAACGCTGTTTCCTGTGTCCCCAATATAATACTGTAGTGGACTAGTGGTTAACTTAGGGGTGTCTCACCAAATTCTGGGCCCTGGGTATTACACATTATTTTGCGCTTTACTATTGAAGCCGTGCTGCAAGCTTGTAGATCTTCTATTTTTGAAAAATCTTGAAAATGTGTCCAAGTCTTTGAATACCGGTAATTCAAATCCTTCTAAGGTTTTTTGAAAAAACAATCTTTCTATGTCAGTGGTGCTCAAACCTTTTCATGTGAAGGACCCCCAAAATGATATGTATTTGGCCACGGACCCCCATCTCAAAATATTTGGTTTCAGGGCCCCCCAGAAGCTAAATTTTAGTTACAAATGTTGTCTTAAAAATATACATAATATATTGAAAGATTTGCACACATTTTCACGACTTTTCTAAAATAGCAGATCTACAAGCTTGCTGCGCGACACTTGGTGCCGTGCTGTGAGCTTGTATATCCGCTATTTTTCAATAGTTAAAGTATAAAATCATTCCAGGCCCCTCCACCTTGGGCCCTGGTAACTCAGTCCCACTTTCCCCCCCTTGTGACGCCCCTGTCCGGAATATAATACTGTAGTGGTTAAAGGAATTACTTCACCCCACCCCCCAAAAAAATAAATAATAATAGGCTTCATGATGCGTTGAGTAGAAACAGAAAGTTATTTTGGGGGGCTAAGTGTCCCTTTTGTCACCAAGACAAATTGCTCCGCGGAGAGACAAAATAAACCTTGAACATTAGGGCTGTATTGTGATTGTCTTAAGTACCAGCTCTTAGGCCTGTCCATACTGTCTCCGACCACAGAACCTTTCGACGAAGAGTTCCGACGTGCAGCTTTCCGAACTCTAATTCAGGGTATTGTTTTTCAGAAGATGCGAGTGACGTCATTTTCTAGTTGAACCGGAACTTTCCGACGAAAGGTTTGGTGGTCGGAGACAGTATGGACAGACCTTTAAGTTAAGGCATAAGAACTGGTACTTAAGACAATCAAAATAGAGCCCTTAGTCCCATATGTCTGTACATGTAACCTTTTGGACACATGAGGTCTCACAACAAGACACAGTATGAATCTGGACCAACAATGACCAACAGCAGGAGTCTGTGGAAGAGTGACCGCCCCCCCCCCCCCCCTCTCTCTCTCTCTCTCTCTCTCTCTCTTTCTCTCTCTCTCTCTCATTCTTTTTCTCCCTTCCTCTTTCTCTCTCCTCTCCTCTCCCTCCCTCTCTCTTTCCCTTTCTATAGCCCCCCTCCCCCTCTCCTCCCCAGACACACACAGCTGGATCTCAGAGTTCATCTCTCCATCTGTCTTCTTGGCTGACCTCCATGTTGTTTTGTAATGGTTATGGTCCCCTCCTCCTCCTCTCTCCCCTCTCAGCTGCTCCAGCAGCAGCAGTCACCCCTCCCTCCGCAGCTGTGGGCATCAGGCACTTCACCGTACCACTGTGCCACCTGAGTGCCTGGAATGACAGTTTTAGCCACTTGCACCCTCTTAACCCATTCAGGCCGGGTACACATTTTAGTGTATGGGAGGGGCTTACAGTACATGTACAGTATGTATCAACATATTTGTTTTTGTAGGCTAATTTCTGATTTGGGCCTAACTATAGGTTAGGCCTAAATGGGTTAAGGGCTTTGCACACAGACACTTTCTTTTCGCACGGAAAAAATGGACAATTTCATTTTTTAAAAGAAAACAATGATTCTCTATGACCTCATGCACACCGCCTCCGAATTTGCCATGCGGCAGTGTGTTTTTTTTCCCCCGATCGAACCCAGTTCAATTTGTGCGTCTTGTCGCATGCAGTAAAAACTCATTGACTCCTTTTATGACTCCTTTTGGGATCCGCAGTGTGGATTCCACACAGCATTGCACACCAAATCCAATGCGTTTTAATCATGCTGCAAACGGAAAAAAAAACGCAACTGTCCTGTGTGCAAACTCTTAGTAAAACGGACCTGAGTTACCTGTGGACACCAAATCTCGACGCCTCAGGGTGACAAGCGACCTCGTCCCTTTGGCCATCTGGCCAGTGATGTATATCGGACCAGTTACCCTTATATGGAGACCCGTGGTACCCATATATGGAGATCCATGTATATGTGATATGCTGTGAGACCCCAAACATGCTTACTCAGTTAATCGTTATGTCAAAGTCCTATGACGCCTATGACATCTGACATCATGCCCTTTTATGCCCATACATGGAGATCCCTGTCTAGAACCAGTCACACAGAAATGGGTTGTCTTGGCCATAATACTGTATGGATTCTGTTAGTGTGGTATGTGGCCGATGTGGCCTCCATATATGGGCATTCCCATATGAAGTCCTGTCAGATATGGGCTCAATATTGATGACATCCATATTTGGGCATAAAATTCTATACATCACAGTGAAGCCAGAGCGTGTGAGAGGGGCAAACCCATTCTGTTCAGAGTGGTTCCCCTGACATCACAGTGACATCAGAGCATGATGTCAGAGCGACAAACCCATAGAACCACAGTGTCAGGCGTGACAGAGGTACATACAAACATGTGACCCATAGAACCCATAGAACCACAGTGTCAGGCGTGACAGAGATACATACAAACATGTGACCGTTCACATACTAATAAAAATAGCCGCGCTACATGCTAGGGATGGAGCGACACGCGATATTATTGTTTATCGTGATAAAAAACACTCACGGTATCGTGGAGATTTAATTTATCGTGATATCATCCTCCGTCATGCACTCGGATCAATTCACCTTTTATTTGCCGAGCTGCATATCCGGTACCACTTAAACCCTCTATAATTGGTAAATGGTACCTATAATATACGTAATTGATAGTCTTTTTTTTCACTCTCTATAAGATGTCTTTGCCAAAAAAATAGCCGATCTACAAGCTCACAACGCGTCACATTGTGACGCATTGTGAGCTTGTAGATCTGCAATTTTTTTGGCTAATGTTTCGCCCCAGGATAATGGATTTTGATTACCGTGATAATATCGTAAATCGCGATTTCTTTTGTCACAATAATCGTGATATTACATTTTCATATCGTCCCATCCCTACTACATGCTCACAATGTGTCACATGGCCTTATGTGATCTTGTAGATCTGCAATTCCATTCATAGTGGTTGACTGTGACAATTATTCTTTAATGGTACAGTACAGTATGATGTTTTGTTGAGTTTCCTTTTTCTCATTTTCTTTAATCTCACCCGTGACAAACGACAAACATTACAACAACAACCAAATGAAAGCACGAAAACTAATATAAACTCAACTAAAACCAAGCCTTTTCGGAAACAAATTACATAAACAAAACTATAGCAGAAGCACTTTAAAACTAATCAGAACGGAATTTAAACGGAAAACAGAAAGTCTAAATAAAATGAAAAATGCCTCCGCCTGACCCCTGCTATCTGCAATCATCTTAAACCACACACACATGCACGCACGCACACGCACGTACTCACACATGCACACACACACACACACACACACATGCTGAGTGATTACATTTAATCACTTTCATCTTTGTGAGTTGAAACAAATGAAACCACACAGGCGTGTGCAGAAGAAGGATTTAGAAGACATTCATAGAATAGAATTCAAGACTCTCAGAAATCTTTGCACGATTTAAAAAAAATAGCAGATCTACAAGCTCGCAGCGCGGCACTCGTTGCCACGCTGCGAGCTTGTAGATCTGCTATTTTTCAATAGTTAAAGTAATGGTTAAAGACAGTAATAAAATGCGTTCAAACATACGTGCACGCACAAACACACACACACACACGTGCACGGTGTTCACGTATTGTTGATAAAACCCACAGGCCGCGCTCATGTTTTGGTCTCACTCTGATGTTCTTGAGTCTCCTCCAGACCCTACAGTTGGTTTTCACATCCCCTGTGCACGCGGTGCACTGTGTGAAGATACAGGAACTCAAGCCCCACCACCACTACTTCCTGTTTACATTAGACTTTATAAACCTCTCATATAAGGATGAAATAAAAGAAAACGCAGACTCACTCGCACATGTTTACACCTCCTCCCAGTCAAGGGTTAGGAGGAGTTTACTTGTTCTGTTGCAAGGAAATGAATTAAAATCTCCCGCTGTGTGTGAAAAGGGCAACGGCGGACAATGATCCTGACCCGATTCTCTGCTGGACATTTATTCTCCACAGTTCAGATAAGAAAGAAGAGGCCATGATTACTTTTACTGATTACTTCTAAAGCCCTGCAAGGCCTGGCTCCCAGCTACATCTGATATGCTGGAACTAGGGCATTGACGACTTGATTTTTGAAAGTCGACTCGACTCAGTAAAAAGTTGAGTTGAAGTCGACTTTATCGTTTGATGTCGTCATCACATCACACACGACCCCCCAATTATTTTGGGGGGTCCCCAGAATATTAACTTAATGTGCAACATTGTTTTCTCACTCAACAGTAAACAAACCAACATAAGGTTTAAGTGTATATAGAGGGTATCTTCACATTTCTAAAGTGACAATTTAAGAACTTTTTAATACCTCTGAAATGACAAATTAAACATGTCCAAATTGTCAAATATATAGAGGCAGAAATTGTGAAAATAGCCGATCTACATGCTCACAACGCCTCGCATCGATCGCGAGGCGTTGTGAGCATGTAGATCTGCTATTTCCACAATAGAAAGTATTATTATTTATTTTTTTCAACTTCGACTTTCTCTGGTGGGAGTCGACTTGTGTAATGAAGTCGACTGAGTCGACTTGTCGACTTTTTCGTTAATGCCTATAGCTGGAACCACACAGGCCTTAGATTCCCAGGTAGGGCTCTCTTGGAAGTTCCCTCCTCCTCTCGCCTTGTCACCAGGGGCGATCTGGCTTTTGTGGCCCAGGCGCCCGGGATCTGGGATGCACTGCCTATATGGATTTAAGGCTAGCTCAGTCAGTGTCATCTTTTAAATCACTCCAGTGATTGCCAGTTTGTTACCAGTTTTATTTTTACAAGCTCTATTTGCATCCAGATGTAACATGCATTTTAGTAGATTTTTTGGTTGACAGTATATCTGCATCAGTTGAGTTGAGGTGAATAAATATGCACCGCTTCTGATGAAGTCAGAAGTATTTCATATCTTGTTCTCATGCCGGTTATCAAAGCATTCCCATAACCCGGAAATCGCTATGTGTTATTTTTTTTACAGTATAGTCTATGTCATGTTCGGTGTTCAATTTAGACAAAGTGTATGAAGCCAGGCTGGTTGCTATAATCCTCAGATATTTGTGTCATTTATTTGCCAATAATGACATAATGCTCAAAGTGGTACGGATGCCAGGGTTAATAAATTAATGTGTGGAACTTTCAGAGCTCCTTTCTGTCAAGCCAGCAGCAGTGTAGAGCTCTCTCTCTCGCACGCACGCACGCACGCACGCACGCACGCACGCACGCACGCACGCACGCACGCACGCACGCACGCACGCACACACACACACACACACACACACACACACACACACACACACACACACACACACACACACACACACAGGGGACCTGACCATTTATAGTATCAATCGTCCTGCTCTACGCCCATGCATGAGGAGAAGGAAGCAGTAAATTACAACGTCGGCTTAGGACAAATTACAGCCGACAGGATTGAGACACATTGCTGCCTGCCTGGCTGGCTGGCCCTGGAGAGACTGAGTGCTGAGGGCTGGCCAGACGGCCACTAGAAGCAGTGATGGAAGCTCTACTCATGTTACTGTATATACCAGGGGTCTTCAACGTTTTCATACCAAGGACCCCTTAGTTGAGAGAGAGATGAAGCAAGGACCCCTACTACCTTTTCAGATATTCCATATAGTTTCATTGTTTGACAGCACAATCATCAGTGTATTTTGGATTCATGTCAATTTGTGTCTGATATTTAACCACTTGAACCGTCAATACTTGTTAATAAATTTGACGATCTACAAACTCACAACACCTCGCAGCGCGTGGCATTGTGAGCTTGTAGATTGGCTATTTTTGGCTAAAGTTCTCAGAATAAGGACACTAGAGTTCAAGTGGTTAATATTAAAAAAAGTTTCTGATGGTATCTTCTGCATAGTACTGTGTTCTATCTGTATGTCATTCAATGTTATGAGTTAAAAAAAAAGATCTCAATTGAAACAATATAGGTGTATCCTTTTAGTTGACCTTGGTACCAGTGAACTGTACTGTCATGAAACTGTACCCTTTCCTACGCAAACCTCTAATAAAGTCTTCAATCAATCAATCAATATAAGCATGGATTTACATTTTGTCATATGACAAGCAAATAGCAGACAATCTGCTATTTCCCGGCCCGCTACACCGCCGTACGACGGAATATAAAAGAAGTGGAGCATTTTGTACGTTCATGACACATAGTAGAGCTTTCTGTGGGAAGAGGCTCTTCAGTGCTTACTCATTCTGGCTGGATATACTTTACTTTACTTTACTTTCATCGACAGTTCTTCTGTCAGACACACATGTTATGGTATGTCTCCATAAAGCCCAGTCTAAGCTTTTTCCTAAACATATCATTTTATACGTTGTATATTTTTGGTGGTTGGAGCTTTTGCATTGCTTTGTAGTGTGTGTGAGTGCCATGCATGCATGTGTTTGAGTGTGTGATTGCTTGCGTGCGTGCGTACATGTGTCATCATGTGCAAACTGGTTATTATCTAGCATTTTTCATTCTTTCTGTTTTCACTTTCAATTTAGTTCTGATTAGTTTTAAAGTGGGTCTGCATGGTTTAGTTTATTTACTCTGCTTTGAAAAGGCTTGGTTTTAGTTTAGTTTATATTTGTTTCAGTGTGTTCATTTCTCATATCAAGGCCGAGATTAAAAAAGATCAGATAAATGGAACTCAACAAAACATCATGTCATTAAAAAGAACTGTCACGGTTAATAACCACTGTGAACCTCAGCAGATCTGTGTGCGCGTGCGTGCGTGTGTGTGCGTGCGTGCGTGCGCGTGTACTTGACCTAGTTATGACTTAGTTATGACAGTCAAGCAGACTTACTCTGATCATTACATTTTATCATATTTGTTTTTCTTTTTTCACAGGCTTGTTTTTCCCCCCTGTCATCCTATATTGTTTCAATGTATCGTTTATTAGTCTTGATAGCAGGCTATATTGTACTAATGCTTTTACTTTTCAGGATTCAAATTCAAAAGCGTCAAAAGTAGCAGATCTACAAGCTCAACACGCAGAGGTCAACAGGGTTCAGAAGGAGGATGAAACAGGCGCGTATCCAGTGGTGTAAAGTAACTAAGTACATTTACGCACAGTGTTGAGTTATTTGTACTTTACTTGAGTGTTTCCAGTTTTCAGTGTTTTTACTTCTCGGATCCAAATATTGTACTTTTACTCCACTACATTTATTTGAAAACCTATGTTGCTAGTTACTTTGCGGATATAAATGATTATATTATAAAGCATACATTAATGCACTTTAGCCCTGTTTTCTACCTAGGCTATTTGAAAATAGCCGGTCTAGAAGCTCACAACGCGTTGTGAGATTGTAGATATGCTATTTTCAAACATTTTGTACTTTTACTTTTGGTACTTTAAGTACATTTTGATGCCAATACTTTCGTTCTGGACTTTTACTTGTAACAGAGTATTTCTATGCAGTATTGATACTTTTATAGTCGAGTAAAAAATGTGAGTATCGATATTTCGATGTCCTGTTGTTTCGAGGTCCCAGTAGTCCGAGGCTAACCTGCCAACGCGGTGAACGCTAACCTGCCAACGCAGGTGAATGCTAACCTGTTGAATGCTAACCCAAAGCCTAAACCTGGTGTCCTCAACAGGGGGTCCGGGACCCCTAGGCTGTCCTCAGAGTTACAACAGGGGGTCCTCCAAATCTTCCAATGCTTTTTATATTAACAACTTGAACACTAGTGTCCATATTCTGACTGTAACTGTAGCCAAAAATAGCAGATCTACAAGCTTACAACGCCTCGCGCTGCGAGGCGTTGTGAGCTTGTAGATCAGCTATTTTACAGAGTGAAAGGTCAAGTTTATTGACGGTTCAAGTGGTTAAATATCTGAAAACACAAATTGACATGAATCCAAAATACACGGATGATCGTGCTGTCAAACAATGAAACTATATGGAATCTATGAACAGGTTGTGGGGGTCCCTGCTTCATCCATCTCTCAACTAATGGGTCCTCGGCCTGAAAACGTGGAAGACCCCTGGCCTAAACCCTAACCCTAACCGGAATACTGGGACCTCGAAACAGCGGGATAAATCGAGATTTTGCAGATGAAACCTTGCCAAAACAAACAAACGTCATACATCACATCATAAGACGTGTGACGTCACATGCTGGACAAAATGCATCGGTCCCAGCCAAGATCTGTGTCTTACACCCCGTCTCCTTTTAATATATTTCGACTTGAGATCGGAGCCTCGGATGTCAAACTCTATGTAGGTTTCCAGCTGACTCATATGAGAAGCTGGCTGGCTTTCAGTACTACTCAGTACAAAGTACGTCACGCCGCCTTGTGCGAAACACGTTGTGATTAACCGTCCGGTTCTTCAGAGGTAAAGTCAACAGTGTGTGATTCTCAGAGGATTACATGGTGTCATATCATGGTGTTTCAACACAGCAATACACACACAAATCTTTTTCTTTCTGCTTCTCTCCCACAGCTGTCTCCCCCCTCTCTCTCTCAAACAAACTAAGTCCAGATCAGTGTTGCTGAGCTGTGTGTCTGCGACCGGGAACTTGAATTCACCCGGCGTCAAACTGGAAGCACTATTAAAACTAACATGTTTTCCCGCTAGAAGGTCCTGGGTTCGATTCCCGCCACGGGGGCGCGTTCTCTCCTCCGCGTCACCAGCTCCCACACCCGATAGGTGGGGTTGGCGAAAGGGCCTTTCTGTGTGGAGTTTGCATGTTCACCCCGTGTCCCCTAAGGTACAGGTACCCTCACAAAAAACATGCAGTAATCCTGGTCTCTACACTGCCTCCCCTGGCCAGCCGGGGCGCCTGATTGAGGGGAAAGTGGTTGGAATAATGTGTTCCTTCCACGCGCTACGTCCAGCCGGGGAAGCTCATTCCACAGAGCATCTAATGGGACTTAAAGGAGTAGTTCACCCCCAAAATAATATTTTTTTGTAGTTGTCGCATTCCTAAGACAAAGATGTGATTTTTTTACTCCCATTGATTCCGGATGGGGACCCAAATGCATTTGGGGGTAAATTCATAGTAATCAATTTGTTTTCTTAGGAATGCAACAAAATACAAACAATATTATTGAACTCAAGTCCCCATGGCGTGAGTAATCAATAGAAAGAAAGTCATTTTGGGGGAGAACTATTCCTTTAAAGGGCAATTCCAGGCTAAACCATATTTCCCCCTTAATTTGCCTTTTATAGTCGCCCCTCTTCATAGTTCTCCCGAGTCGTCCCGAGCCCATTCTCACAGTGAAAATGCAGCTAAATATACACAGACAAAAGCGCACATTTTTTCAGTTCCAAAGTTACTTTTTCCTTCATGAATCTTCTTTTTAAAGTTCCAAGAGACGAATCGACGTGCTGTTAGATCCACCACTTGCAGTAATCCGCTTTTAGCGTAACTTACGCGTCTACGTAACGTAGGTACGTAACTAAAGGTAGCTTACAACGCTAGAAGTGTAAGTCAACCGGAACTCGTCTGAGCTCTGTGGAAAGTAAACACAACCGTCTGCTCATGGATTACTGCAAGTGGTGGATCTAACAGCACGTCGATTTGTCTCTTGGAACTTTAAAAATAAGATTCATGAAGAAAAAAGTAACTTTGAAACGGGAAAAAACACGCTTTTGTCTGTGTATATTTAGCCGCATTTTCGCTGTGACGATGGGCTCGGAACGACTCGGGAGAACTATAACAGAAGAGGGGCGACTATAACAGAAATCCAACAAACATGGTAGTAATAATCATGATAAAAGGCAAATTAAGGGGGGAATATGGTTTAGCCCTGGAATTGCCCTTTAAGTGGTTAAAACCATGGGGGGGGCGTGGACCCTGCCAGAGTGCATTGTGGGTCACCGCGGGGAGAGGAGGCCGGTGTCATGGTAAGAATGTAACCTCATTAGTGGAGGGGATTAGTTCTGCCAGCTCTAGGACCCAGGGGGGTCCACGGGGAGCTGTGTTTATTCACTTAGCCGTAGAAACATCTGTCTGACAGTTGCAGTTGCAGCTGTCTTCATTCATATCCCAGAGACACATGTATTTAACAGAGAAAAGAAAATAAAGAAAATATGATGTGAACTAAGGCTGGGCGATATTAGGAAAACCTTCGATATTCGATAACGTTGTTGAATACCTCGATATTAATATTACTCACGATATTAGTAAAAACAATTGCATTATATAGTTTTTAATGTTTTCTGCTTTAGGTCCACTGCCTGCCTAACCCAGATAATGAACAGCATATCCATGCATGCACACTACACAGAATAAAGACATTAAATGACTTATTTTCATTTAACCAACGATGGTTTTATTGAAATAACCATACCTGGTTACAGATGGACTGCTTTATTGCATGTGCTACATGTGTCTGTTCATTCATTTGACACATACACCAATACCTCATTTCAAGCCATCTTCGTCGATATATACCTTGCATGTTGATGCGAGGTATACCTCGGTATCGATATATTTTCGATATATTGCCCAGCCCTAATGTGAACTATTTACATCCCCACATGTTTTCAAAGGGTCTTTGTGTGGGTTGGAAACCTCCAATATGTCCAAAAAAACTGTCATTTTTCAGGATTCAGATTCCAAAATAGCAAAAGTAGTAGCGGATCCACAAGCTTGGCGTGAAGCGACGCGTTTTGGGCTTGTGGATCTGCTACTTTTCGTGCTTTTGTGTAACACTGTAGTATAGATTAACCCATTTAGGGTTAGGATTATTGACTGCTTTAACTACTGAAAAATAGCAGATCTACAAGCTCACAGCGCGGCACCGAGTGCCACGCTGCGAGCTTGTAGATCTGCTATTTTTGAAAAATCATGATTTTTTTTTTGCAAGTCTTTGAATATATCTACTTAAAAGCTAACATTTGTAACTTTAATATTTGCTTCTGGGTGGTCCCTGGAACAACATATTTTGAGATGGGCGTCCGTGGCCAAATACATGTAATTTTGGGGGTCCTTGACATGAAAAAGTTTGAGAACGGCATGATTTAGAAGAAGGATTTTGGAAGTCGGGTCAAAGATCGGGTCAAATATATTCAAAGACTTGCACTCATTTTCACGATTTTCCAAAAATAGCAGATCTACAAGCTTGCAGCGCGGCACTCGGTGCCGCGCTGTGAGCTTGTATATCTGCTATTTTTCTAAAGTTAAAGCATAAAATAATGGTTAAAGTGGTTAAAATCTAACGCGACTCGGGCGCGTTCCAGGTATTTGAGAGTTAAAAAAGAAAACACAAAAAGTTAGCGTTAGGAGGTTTCTGCCCGACAACAAAGAAATATAACTTGACAACCCATTGTTTGGTTTTGTTTTCTTAGTTTTTTTATGTCTCCACTGTGGTTGGAGGCGTTGTATTTTCTGGGGGTTTTTTCTGGTCTTTCCATCTGTTTTGAAGTACTTCTTGTCAAAGGTCAAGGTCACTGCAGTGACCTCACAAAAACACCGGCTCCTTCAAAGTCTTTGTTCGTTCACTGCATGTATGAGTGTGGACAGAGGCAGATCAGCTCTGGTCCATGGCGTCACCTCCAGTGACGCTCTGACAGACCCGTCGGCAAATGAATAGACCGCGTTTTCTCAGCCCCTACCAGCGCTCAACTTGAGTCAAAATAAACAAAACTACTTCACTACTCACCAAACCAACGGTAGTTTTGCGTTGTTGAAAGTCTATTCTCCGCGGTGGTGAGCCCCTCAGCACCCCACCTACTCCGTAAAATACATTATTTTTGTCATGAAACAAAACGCACCCACCTCGAGCCACCCAGCGGCCACCGCAGATACAATGGTTCACAACCCGGAAATAAGTGGCGGTCGAGTTGGATGCACTTTATTTCATTCCAAAAATAGTGTATTTTGCAGATTGGGTGGGGTGCTGAGGGGCTCACCACCGTGGAGAATAGACTTTCAACAACGCAAAACTACCTTCGGTTTGGTGAGTAGTGAAGTAGTTTTGTTTATTTTGACTAGTTGAGCACTCATGGTAGTGGCTGGAAAACGTGGTCTATTCATTTGCCAAAGCGTCTGTCAGAGTGTCACTGGAGGTGACGCGATGGACCAGAGCTAGAGGCAGATGTGGTATTAAGGTTGCATTCATTTGTTACACAGCTTTGTAGACAATATGCCTTCCGGTGTGTTCCAAGATTTCTAGCGGAAGTGCTGTGTTTAATGCGATGCGGGTCTGTTTACATTCCCCAGCGAAAAAACTAAAATAGATTGTAGCTCTTAACTCGCTCTTAATAGGTGTAACATTGCTTGAATCACTGTTTTTGTTTGTATATTGTTTATTGCGAGCGCAACCGACGGAGCAGGAGACGTAGACCTGATTTTTTCATGCAGGGAATACGTTTGCAGGAACACCGCACTGTGAAAAAATACAGCTTCCGGGAAAATTCAGCCCCACCTCCTAGAACCGTTTCTGCCTTCTATTGTCACCAGGCTTTTCTCTTCGCAGATGAGTAAGCCTGGCTACGCGAGGCTACATCCCTATACACTAGGGATGACTGTAGCAGGGTTCCCACACCTTTTTACCAATTAATTTCCAAAACTTTTCCAGAACTTTTCCAGAATATTGAACCCAATTTCCAGGACTATATAACAATAATTCAGCTCAATAACGAGTCGCTTACTCTTATGCGCAATGCCCAAAGACAGGTAGTGCATGCCAGCGGTTCTCAACATTTTCAGGCCGTGACCCCTGAAATAATCATATTTGAACTGGAGACCCCTGACGAGCACTAAGAGTTGAGGAATTTTGTATAACACGGTTTTATTGTGAAAATAGCCGATCTACATGGTCGGGAGCATGTAGATGTGCTAGTTTCACAATTTCTGCCTCTAATATTTGACAATTTGGCCAATGTTTAATTTGTCATTTCAGAGGTATTAACAAAATCAATAACCAAAGACAATGCATAGCTATTTTTTCCAAGGACCTTCCAGGACCCTTGATCAATTCCAAAACTTTTCCAGTACTGGAAAGATATTTTTCTAATTTAAAAATAATTCCAGGAAATGGCATGACCGTGGGAACCCTGCTGTGGGGATACAAATGAGCAGCTGCACTTTAGAAACAAAATGCCACAACCATATACCATTATTTACAAGCGAACATAACAGTAAAAGAAGCCCAGAGTCACTTATGATAAGTGGACTGCTGCGTTGTCATTTCCCATCATCATCTGAAACAGAAAACATCTGAGACAATTCCTCATTGTTTAGACAAGACGGCTTCAAACGCTGACAGGGGAAATAGTGAAAATGCTGACACCGGAGAGAAAAGGCCAGGGGTCCTCAATATGTCCATCCGTACACGTGGCAAAGACCTGGTCTTGTCTGTGGCAAATTTTAGATTTTTTTTACACACCATTATAATGTTCATATTTAGACCATACGACCCAATTATTGCATGTCAAGTCTCCAGGCTTTCATCAGAAAATGTGATACTTATTTACTATGACACTATGGGACATTAGGAGTACAACTACTACAAACGTTTTATTTGCAAGGACCCCCATAACTCTGAGAGTGTACAAATGGAACCAAATGGACGTGTGAGGGAGTTACAGACCTGTTATGGTCATTCAGGGCTAGCTCTTTATGTGTTCCTACTTCCTAGTAATGTTATTGTCCACTCATTTTGTTTGTGTGGCAAAAAATAAAATATATTTTTACAAGAAATGTCCACCACAAAGCCAGGATGGCGGTGACCCCTGAGAGAAACCCCTAACTAACCTCGCCCACCAGGCTTTCTGAGAGAAAGCCTGGTGTTCGTTCACAACAGGCCGTTTGGTTTCCGCCTAGAGAGCGGAAACCACTAGATAGAAGAAGCGGCGTCGCTTTGATTTGGTTCCCCCCGTTTGTTTCCCTACTCCCTATTAAAATGCTCGAGTAGCCTAGTGTAGTCTTGCCAGTCGCTAACAGTTGGAATAAAAGATGCATATACCAAACACATTTTTCAAAAGCAAAGCTACTCCGCATCAAGGAGTTTATTAGGTAGGCCCTCAAAGTATGTCCTTGAGCGCAGGGGAATTAGTTAAAACTGTTTCCGGTGGATAGTTCCGGCCAAATTGTAGTCCTTTGAGTACTACAACATGACGTTTTGTGGTTTCCGCTCCAGACCGGTTACAAGCCCGAAAAGTGAAGTGATCCCAGACTACTCGTAACACCTGACTGTTGAATACTTGTGTGAAGGACGTCCTCGACATGCTAAGCTTCTTGCTTATACTGTACTATACAGTATAGTCCAAACTCTCTCTACACAGCAATAAGGCCATTGAAAGGTTCATGTTAAAACCCTCAAATACCTGGAACGTGCCCGAGTCGCGTTAGATTTTCACCACTTTAACCATTATTTTATTATTTAACTATTGAAAAATAGCAGACATACAAGCTCACCGGGGAGTGCCACGCTTGCAGGCTTGTAGATCTGCTATTTTTGAAAAATCTTGAAAATGTGTGCAAGTCTTTGAATATCTTTGACCCGATCTAAATCCTTCCTCTGAATCAGTGGTTCTCAAACTTGTAAAGGACCCCCCCATCTCAAAATATGTTGTTCCAGGGACCCCCCAGAAGCAGAGATTTGAGTTACAAAAGTTTGCTTTTAAAAATAATATATATATATATTGAAAACTGTGCACACATTTTCACGATTTTTCAAAAATAGCAGATCTACGAGCTTGTATGTCTGCTATTTTTCAATAGTTAAAGCATTCAATAATTCTAGGCCTAAACGGGTTAAATAAAGTGTTTGTGTGAGAGATATAGGCCTATGCACTGGGAAAGGTACAGTACATGTTAAATAAAGTGTTTGTGTGAGAGATATAGGCCTATGTTAAATAAAGTGAGGAGGGTGCGGTGGAACGGGAATCACTTCTGTCTCAACAAACACAGACATCTGAGAGGCTGAGAAATCCAACTCAGGCCAACACGTCCCTACTTGTATCTCTGACAGAGGGGTTCCGATTTGTTGAAACACCCGTTGCAAAAATAACTGATTACAGAAGAAGAAAACAATGGATTCCATACACGTGTATTCATCACATGCACACCTTTGTTTGACCCGAGTAACAGTGATAAAAGAACAGATGTAAAAACCATATAGCTTTAACCTCTTCAACTCCAGCATCTGGCATCGCGGGGAAGGTGGGTGAGAGAAAGTGGACAATTCAAAAACTGGGCACAGTTTAGAGTCAATCTTATTTCAAGTCTTTCACTCCTTTTCTTTTTCTTTTTTGTAGTTTTATATTCTTCAACATACTCTTCAAAAGGTGGGTTATCGTTCATTCTTAGCATCGGGTGGATACCTCATAATTATGTCCAAAATAGCTATGCCCCAGGCAGAAGCCAGCACTATTTTGTGTTATCCTTTTAGCCTTAATGTCTGACTGTAGGCTATAGACTTAATAGGACTTATTTGGGATGTTCCTGTTAGGCAGGGTGTTTAATTGTACTTTTTTGTATTGATTATACTTGCAATGTTATTCATTTAGTCTAATAAAATAAATCAAACCGTGTGTGCTGTTTACATTTCTGACTAATAAAGTATTCAATCAACCTATCAATCAATCAAGTGGTTAAGAGCGGATCTACAAGTTCACGATCCACTGTTCACATCCAAGATGTTGTGTGTGCTTAAATGTAGATCTTCTATTCCTGCAATTTGTCGTTCTTTGACATATAGGGCAATAGTCACAACAACAGCATTCCTCTATTGTCTAGACTCTAGAAGAATGTTGTTATGCTGTATGCTTCATTTTTGGTGGTAAAATAATTACCATGTTGGACTGGTGGAAGAAGTACTCCAATTCTTTTTTTTACTAAGTAAAAGTACCAATAATGTAACAATACTCTGTCACAAGTAAGAGTGCTGTATCCAAAATTATCTTGAGTAAAGGTGCATAATTATTGGCATCAACATCTACCCAAAGGACCAAAAGTATGAAGTACTCATTAGGCAGAATTATGTCTTGTTTCACATGTTTTCAAAAGTATGAAATGTAAAAGTAATTATAATAATAATAAAGACAAATCCTTTGTGAGATTTCAGCTTAGCTATTTAACCCTGTGATGTAATGAAGGACAGTAATTGAGTACATATACTTAGTTACTTACCACCACCACTGCGTTATAATACTGCATATTGTCGTTGTTGGGTGGAAACCTCGTATCCCCAAGTTTCAAATGTGTACGTTCTTTCGCAAAGTAAAGCCCTGCTTCATCGTACAAGGCTGTCGCACAAAGGTAGTGAAAACAGCAGATCTACAAGCACACAACGCCTCGTGGTGCGAGGCGTTGTGTGCTTGTAGATTGACTGTTTTCACTTGTTCAAATCATTTTTAAAATGGAAAATGCAAAACAAACGGTTTTGGACATTCAAGGTTTTCACCCGACAACAACGATATATAGACTCTATATACAGCATAACAATTACTTTACCACCAAAATGTTTGACTGTCTCAACCACAAGCGTCATGGTAGTCAATAAATAGCCACCCAAGTTTGAGAGAAACTGACAAGACATGCTATACTTTTTATGTGTGCTTTTTTGTTAGAGTATTTCAACTTAACTGTGGACGTGCAAAAACGTCCACAGTAAGCTGAACATGATAAAGATAATAAGATAATGAAATGGCCAGGGTTTGAACTTGAGCTTCCCACATGAAAGTCCAACACTTTAACCACTAGACCATGAAAAGAAAAGTTCTCTTGTCTCTGTTTAGATATTTTCCTCTCCTATAAATGGCCATTGTCATTGACAAATGACAATGCATCGTAGATTCAGAATCAAGTTTCTAGGTTAAAATATGAAGGAACAGCGAGGCACCAAAGTTTACAAACTAACTAAAACATTCAAGCATGAGTGCCCACGAAGGTGTCCTGCTATATTGACCATGTTAATTTTCTGTACTTTCAAAGGAGTATATCTCTAAAACTATGAAACAGTTAAAATATTAATTTTCAGGCAAACTGCAAACATGTCCACAGTAAGCTGAACAAGATTAGGTATAAAAGGCCATGTGCATTGCCCAGGAAGTGAACCCTGATCTCCCGCTTGGTTCAATACCTTAACCATTGGACCAAGGGAGATACTACAATTTTAATGCCATCAGGCTAACTTAATGAATCAATCTGCTACACCAGTGTGGTGGAGAGATTGTAGCCTCATGACTGATATCTGAAAGAAGTCTCCTTGGTCTAATGGTTAAGATGATGTACTGCCATGCAGGGGGCCCAGGTTCAATCTCTAACTGGTAGCCAGACAAAATATGTTATTTTCCATTGACTATGCATTGGGAGTGTAAATATTTCAAAAACTACAAATTATTTCAAAGTAAAAGTTTCAAGCATGCAGGCTGACTACCAGAAGAACAACTTTAAAGGAGCACAGAAAGGTGATTTAATCATGTTGTTAAATTGGGACAATATGGCTCAATCACATGATACCATGTAGGTGTGTAGCCTACTCTACTGGTTCAAATTTAGTCACCTCCACCTATAGTTTGGGAGAGACTGTGAGAGAGCATAGACAGAAATTCAAATCAGAAAAAAGGCTTTGGAAAAGCAACCTGCTGATAGCTCAACATGTTGAGATGCTGCATGTGTATAAGAACCAGAGGTTGAGGGTTTGAATCCCATCCTAGTCTTTACTGTGAAGCTATCCCACTGAGCAATAGTCGTTTTTTACACGACTAGTTTTTTTTTAGCCTTAATTTCACCCGGCTAGATTCCGGTTATATTCACACCGAAAATATACTTTGCAATTTATTCCATGATTCGATAACAATTTATTAAAAAAAACAACAGTAAGGTGCTTAACTGATCTCCTAATATTGGACTAACATAATTATAATATCCGTTGATCATTGTTAAGTATAGTTTAGATCTAGCCGAGATTTAGCCAACTAATTATAGTCGCCGTATCAACGTTTATATTTACACCGAATTTAGACAATTAGATTTAATCCATATTTCAATAAACATTTCTTTAAAAAAACAACTCCACGTTGCAGAACTGATCTCGAAATATTGGTGTAAAATGATTCCAATAGCCATCCGATCATTAAGCTATTTGTCTGGGTGTAGTCGTTGTATAGCCGGCTTTTCAACGCCTTTTTTTAAACCAATGTCAATATAAAGTCTTTAAAACAAAAATATACGATGATGAACTCCTCGTCTGTCAGTCAGACAGTGCAGTGCCGCGTGATTATGGATCCAACTGGGAAAGATGGATGGAAACGGCAAAGAGCGCTCGTTTTCAGTTATTGTCCACGACATTGCAAGCGGCCGGCGGAGCGCCGCGCGAGTTACGAAGCCGTGGTGAATGCAATCGTTATATTTACGGCCTGGGCAAGCGCACGATAAACGCCATGATAATTGGGTTTTGGTGCACCTCGCGCGGTCCAAGTGACTACAACGGAGCGCTCCCTACGTCCGGTTCAGCCAATCACAAGCTTCAAAAATGAGTCCGGGGCGTACAGACACACGCACACGCACACGCACACGCACACACACACACACACACACACACACACACACACACACACACTAACATTTAGTTTCCTCAACAATGTGCACTACACTAAAATGAACACAGGTGGGCAATGTCACCTTTTAATACGGCCAGAAAGTCTATACTATCATATCAGCATTGATGGCTGAGTGGATAGCGTCGCCGACTTGAGTGTCAGAGATTAGTGGATCGAATCCCACCGTCGCCCTACTTTTCACTACTTTCGACGGCCGCTAACGGCGAAATGTAGACTTTTTGTATCCGACTAATAGTGGTATATGTAGCAACCCGTGTAAATATAGCCGACTAAACAACTAGTCAAAAATATCAAATCTAGACCTTTACAACACTGATTTTCAACGCGTGGTGTAGAAGATAAAAACACGACTATTAGGCAACTAATACACCTCAAAATGCTTACTGGGATCCTTTGGCAGGCTGCATACCATGAACAAGTTGGAATGAGAACAGAAGGCGGATTGAGTTGTCCTGGTAAAATGGCACAACGCATAGAGCATGTGACATCAATTGACTTCCCTATCCTGCTTTTAAGTATGACATCATTTTGTAGGCAGAGGAGAATTTCTGCCCCCAGTTTCCGTGAATCTTTTTACTATTTTTACTATTTACACATTTTTCTTCTCTTTGTTATTGAAAGGAAAGTGTTAGAATGATACTTTAGTCGTTATTTTTTAGTCGTTGTTTTTTTAAATAGCGAGGGACAGAAAATGCTCTGGGGGCAGATTCTCCTCTGCCTACAAAATGATGTCACGGCTTAAAAGCAGGATAGGAGTGTGCCAGTTCAAATCCAATAAATTGAATTAGTTGATAGAGACCTGTATTGATCATAAAGTTAAGCAGATAATTATTCATATTAGATCAAGACAAGTTGTGTGATTATTTTATGTTGGCTACTTATGTGTGTGGGTGAGTCTATATAAAGTTATTTTATATAAAACTTAAAGGAAAATACATTAATTAAAATAAAAAAACAACTAATTAACAATGTAACTAAATAATAATAAATATAACATAATTACAAGCACCAAGCTTTTGTATAGCAGAGCGGCAGGTCGCGTGCACGTGCGCGTGCGTGCAGGCCATGAATTTAGATACCTTCCTCTGATTGATATCACGCTCATAGGCAGGCAGGGGCGTGTCTTGCCCGATTGCCGTTACGTTTCAATATAATTCTCTGCGGCAGGCGAAATGGCGCTGCTCAGAGATTTTGGTGGATTTTTGCAAAAAGTCAGTTTGCCCGATTGCCGTTACGTTTCAATATCACGCACAACTTAGACTGTTTGTCATTCATCGGCAATCATCGGCGCCGCCGCCGCGGCGCTCGGGGTGGCAGAACCGGGATGTTGTTTCGACGTTTCAAATGCGTCAGGAACCGGGACGGTGTTTTGTCTTCTTGCACCACAGAAACGGCGAAACACCGTCCGAGTTCCGGCTGTGCACAGACCTCCAAACACCATCCCGGTTCCTGCAGATTGCGACACAAAATACAGCGCGCGCACACGCACACACACACACACACACACACACACACACACACACACACACACACGTTTCCTATTGCAAACTTCTAATAAATTCTTCAATCAATCAGACTTATAGTAGCTATGTTAAGAGCAACTTCATCATCATTATCATCATCATCATCATCACCACAATTAGTCTATAGAAATATTCATGTTGTATACTTGTATTTTGTTTGTTTGTTTGATTGATTGATTGAAGACTTTATTAGAAGTTTGCATAGGAAAAGGTACAGTTTCATGTCGGCGTTCAATGGTCCGCGGGTTTCAAGGCAGCACAAATGTGTGTTTTTGCGACGACTAGTGGTGAGGTCTGTGTATGGACGTCTGACTTTGGACGGCGTATGCACGTCGTATAGACGGCGTGCGAACGCTGGTCTAGTAATGGCTGTTTTTTGGTACTTTTTTGGCGTGTGGCAGGTCTGACTTGGACGTCGTATGTATGGACGGCGTCCGTACGCTGAGTGTGCGCCCCCCAGTGGAGGCTATAGGCATCATAACAACGTCTTTGTGCAACATTGAATTATGGCCTTTGGATTGGAATTGAAGTGTTGAGATGGCTGTAGCCTAAGTAACTCATGAAAACCAGTGATATTATTCTCTATGTTATACCAAATAGCAATTAATTACCATGATGCCTGGGATTTGATCATGGAATCTCTGAGAACATTAGACATCTACACTTTAACTCAGTCAGTTTGATTAATGCAGTTGTCTCTTACTATTTAAGAGTTATTTTATATGATTGCCTTCAGTTAGTTAAATTGAAACTCCAGCATTGAATAACAGGAAGCGTGGGATTTGAACAAGGACTGGTTAGTGTGTGTGTGTGTGTGTGTGTGTGTGTGTGTGTGTGTGTGTGTGTGTGTGTGTGTGTGTGTGTGTGTGTGTGTGTGTGTGTGTGTGTGTGTGTGTGTGTGTGTGTGTGTGTCAGATTGGCCTTCAGGAGACGGTGGGGGAAGGAGCGCTTCTTTTCAGTGTCGGCTTCTCGCCAGCGTCCCGTTAAGGAGCGTTGCAGGAACCACCAACTAAACCATGTTGTGAGAGAATATTATTGTAACGACCCTGCAAGACATCAGACCGTAACTCACCATCCCAGCGGACCAGCGTTGCTTCCCTGCTGAGTGGAGGCTGCATGGGGTTGAGACTGCCTTACTCAGTCCACTGAACTTTACACTATTCAGATATTGATATTCATTTCATCATATCATATAGGTCTATATTATCATATTACAATATAATAATAATAATCATTAAAAACAAACTGTAGGAAACATAACATTAAGAGACCCATAATGTGACAGTGTGACCGACCCACAGATGGGGTCGCGCCAAACGGAGCCAACTATTGGGACACAGTTTGGTCTAATTCTGTAATTAAAGCAACAAAGTAGATTTATTTGAGGTAATTGTACTCTAAGTAAGTGTGTTAACATGTTCTAGGAGGAGATGACCCCCAAACCCCCGTTGGGGGGTCGTAAACCCGATGTTTAAAATTTTAGAAACTGAGCAAAAAGTGAAGAAAATGAGCCAGCTGCCGCCCCGAGCGGTGCGGCGGCGGCGCCGATGATTGCCGATGAATGACGAACAGGCAACGCCAAGAACAGAACAGCAGCTGCGTTGCAATCTGCCGGAACCGGGATGTTGTTTCGACGTTTCAAATGCGTCAGGAACCGGGGCGGTGTTTCGTCTTCTTGCCCGCAGAAACGGCGAAACACCGCCCCGGTTCCTGACGCATTTGAAACGTCGAAACAACATCCCGGTTCCGGCAGATTGCAACGCAGCTGCTGTTCTTGGCGTCGCCTGTTCGTCATTCATCGGCAATCATCGGCGCCGCCGACGCGCCACTCGGGTCGGCAGCTGCGCTCATTTTCTTCACTTTTTGCTCAGTTTCTACATTTTTAAACATCGGGTTTACGACCCCCCAACGGGGGTCTGGGGGTCAACTCCTCCTAGAACATGTTAACACACTTACTTAGAGTACAATTACCTCAAATAAATCTACTTTGTTGCTTTAATTACAGAATTAGACCAAACTGTATCCCAATAGTTGGCTCCGTTTGGCGCGACCCCATCTGTGGGTCGGTCACACATACACATTATGGGTCTCTTAATGTTATGTTTCCTACTGTTTGTTTTTAATGATTATTAATATTATTATTAAACGCTCCCAAAAAAGCTAACAGCGGTCAATAACACTTCTTCAATCCCCTGCTTGCTAGTAGCCTACTGTAGGTCTACTGTGTACGGTCTAGGCCTATATAGTCTATACTCTATGACTTAGGCCTACGTCCTCACAGCAGGACATTCTCACCTACTCTTCTCTGCTGTGGTTTTAATAACGACGTGCTTTTAGCTGCACTAAAAGAGTTCGGATGATCAGGTAAAAATAAAGCACATTGTTGTTCCTCTAATGGGAAAGAAGTGTAAGCCCATGTAGGCTGTGTAGGTAGCTCACGGAGTTAGGTCACTGCGTGTGGAGACTCATGGTGATGAGATCAAAACCCACTCCATCCTTTACTTTGAAGACTGATTTCTTAAAACAAAAAGAAAAAAGTCTAGAACACACCAATGCCAACTTATTATCTCATAATTATGTGAACCTGACACTGAAATCCCCTTTTAAAGGGATACCCCGTTTCCTGTCAGCCTACTATGCACCTATCAATCAATAAAGGCAGAAAAAGCCCCCAAAAATATATTTAAAAAAATGTTAGTATTGTAACACACTTCAAAAGATAGGGCCGTTAGTGTAGCGGATTGCTCGTCTTGACTGCGGAGTGGAGGTTTGCAGGTTCGAGACGCGCTCAGTCCTCTGAACTTTACAGCATTAAATATTCATTTATGAACCCATTGTAACGTCAAATTAAATGATAGATTCAATGAAAACACCTGTCCTTTTTTTCTGGTGATTCCTGACGCCATCCTAATAATATACCACACTGTGTGTGTGTGTGTGTGTGTGTGTGTGTGTGTGTGTGTGTGTGTGTGTGTGTGTGTGTGTGTGTGTGTGTGTGTGTGTGTTGCAACCTGCAGGAACCGGGATGGTGTTTGGAGGTCTGTGCAGCAGCCGGAACTCGGACGGTTTTCGCCGTTTCTGTGGTGCAAGAAGACGAAACACCGTCCCGGTTCCTGAGGCATTTGAGACGTCGAAACAACATCCCGGTTCTGCCGCCCCGAGCGGTGCGGCGGCGGCGCCGATAATTGCCGATGAATGACGAACAGGCGACGCCAAGAACCGCAGCTGCGTTCAGAAGGGGAAGGGGGCGGGGGGGAGCGCTCGATGCTTCAGCCCCCCGCGGCATGGACAAAACCCGGCGCCTCTGGGTTGCACATAAAATCAGACACTTAGACCATAACCGTTACACCACCATTCTGAAGAATGTCTGATACATTTTAGCCCCATTCATGTTAGTTTTAAATTAAATTGCTGATTTGAAAATGGAATCTATGTGCTGTGATAATTAGACCAGGCTACTACACCATTCAGTCACACATCTCTTAGTAATGAAGTGTTCTTCAGTATGTTAGCCCATAGTATGTGAAGCTAAAGACCTCAGTGCTGAACTACAGATCACCTAGGACTTGAACCCAGGCCTCTAGGCTGGGAGTCCAATGATTAGGCCACCATACTATGCCTCAAACACTTTTATCATAACTGTTACTCTTACTACTGTTGAAGCTTCTTTAGTTGTTGTTTTTTTAGACTTGAAAATATTTAATTGTAGGAGAACAGGGATTTGAACATGCTGTTGACCTCAAAACAGTTTTGTTGCAAGGAGTTGCATTGACGTGGTTTGGGCTTGAGCGTTGTCGAAGCTTCGTGGAATGTGCGGCAGGACCTGATAGTAACAGTTTACAAGATAAGCTCTGTTGAAATACAGCTATTAACGTCTCGCCCAGATATGTTGGGATTTGAACCCATGGCCTTCTGATGATGAGACAAGAGCTTTTCCAACAGAGCTACCACTACTTGGACACTATAATGGTCAGGGGGTTAAACTATAATGCAGTTTTCAGTAGGAATTGAATCTACAATGCCCAATGCATTTTAGGTGGACAGTGAAAGACAGAACATGTTCATAAAGCTCATTCATTTTTGCCATTTGTCATGAATGATGATGAATTTGTAATTCTAATTTGTACGTTGTTTAGCTAAATAAACCCTGCTTCATACAAGGCCGTCGCACAAAAGTAGTGAAAACAGCCGATCTACAAGCACACAACACCTCGTAGTGAAAACAGCCGATCTACAAGCACACTGTGCTTGCAGAACGGCTGTTTCCACCAGTTTAAATCATTTTTAAAATGATAAATACAAAACGAACGGTTTTGGACATATACGGTTTCTACTCGACAACGATATGTAGGCTACATAAATATTGTCCCTTCATTTGTATACAGGATTAAGCCTAAAAATAAACAACCGCTCAGATTGTCATGTTCTGTCTGTCTGTGGATTGTGACATCATCATCATCATCATACCTGGAAGTTATGCGGGAACGCCTACTGAGTGACAAAAGAATACTTTCTGGCCTTGGACAGTCCATACATCCAAACAGAGAAGTCCTATCTGATTGCATTAAACAACGTTAAACAATGGTGAACTCATTTTGCCACTCGATTTGCAACTCGATCACTTTATGCATGCGCGTACCCTCTATTGAAGTGCAGGAATACCGTAAGAACACATTCATGTGTGTGAAGACATGACCCCAAAGTATCACAACTAAGTTGATGAAAACCTTTTATTTGTTGAAACAAAATGTCAAAAACATGTTCAATCAAACAAGCCCTGCAGACTACAGTAAGTGCAGGTATTATTGCTATGGTGAGTTCCTTTACATGTAAACATTGTATTCTAGGTTGTGCGATAAGGCTGTGTTTTCTATTCATACTAGAAGCAAAGAGTTCCGATATTCAGTTAGGCGTTAAAAAAAAAAAAAAAGAGTAGCAAAAGTACAGCAGCAGTGAGATTGCTCACATTTCAAGCTCTTTATCTCAAATGAATACATCCTTTAAAAGCACAATGGCACACTTTGATACAGGGTCGGGTAGTTTATAGTGGTTCACAGACCTTTTCATGTGAAGGACCTTCAAAGTGATCTGAAAATCTTTCGTAACGGGGACCCCCAGAAGAGAAGATTTGTGTAAAAAACTAAAACATCCGAAACAAGATTTTTTTGAATGGCCAATGTACAGTATACATTGATAAAGTTGTAAACATGATTATGATGTATTAATCGCATCAGAGGATTATGTAATGTGCCTTAACCACTAAGGCAGTGGTTCTCAACCTGTGCACTTCCCAGATGATTAACTGTTTTTCTCACTTAACAAACCAACATAAAGTTTATGGAGGGTATATGCACGTTTCTAAAGTCACAATTTAAGGACTTTTAAATACCTTGAAAATGACAAATTAAACATTGGTCTACATGCTAAATTAAACAATTCTACATGCTCACAACGCCTCGCAGCGCGTTGTGAGCATGTAGATCAGCTATTTTCACAATAGAACCGTGTTATACAAAATGCATTGCCTCAACTCTTAGTGCTCGTCAGGGTGGGGGGTCCCCAGTTAAAATATGATTATTTTGTGAGTCGTGGCCTGAAAAGGTTGAGAACCACTGTGCTAGGGCAGCAGAGCCCCAAATGATGAAATTTATTTCTAATCAACGGAGCCAACCTTTGAAAATATCTCACAATGTTTGTATTAATTGTTTAGTTACCATCATGACAAGGTCTGTCTGTCTGTCCGTCCGTCCGCCCGTCCGTCCGTCCAAAATACCAGAGCCACAAAGAGTTTGGTGGCCCCCCATCTCTTGAACATGGAATGAAGTAATCCACAACCCAGACCTGTCCCCTACCTAAAGTATCAATGTGCTTTAAAACTGACCACAGCTAAAGTGTTCACATTAAGGTTATGGAATGACGTATAGAGTTACAGCATATCGGAAGGGCTCGACTACTACGCACCCTCCTGTCATCCACAAGCAGAACAAACAAAACGCATCACAACTTTTCTCATTTTTTTTATAACCGGTGTTCACTTTCATTAGGAGGGAGTGAAGTGTCTTGACATATAACAATTGCAATTTTAAATGTAATACAGCATGACCACAGTGGACACAAAACATTACAAAACAATTAAGAACAAAAAGATAAAAATATCAAGTGTCTCCTCTTATTAATGTCCGGCTCGCACCCACAATCTTTTCTTTGTGGCGCGTGGGAAAGAAGTCCATAGACGCTTCTGTCCGACCATCAATGTTCAGTGTGAGACAACCTCCATCTTTACTGCCACAGAGTGGTCCAAGGAATGCTTTAGAAGGAAGAGACACCAACGTCATTTTCGCTATCTCGCAATTCCAAACGACAGATGCGTCAACACCATGGGTGCCAAACTGCAGCCGGAAGTTGGGTAGAATGCACTGGAGTCAATGGAAGCCTGTGGAGCAGCTCATGAACAAACACCATTATCTGAACAATTGAGACTCAGCTCAGGAAAATAAAAAGAAGGCATTTCCCACATTATTTTCTGCCGTGTTGATTTTCGATGTGCACAGACACAGTGTCATTCTAGAGCGGTATCTAAAGAGCACAAAGTATGTTTCTAAACGTGCCAAGTAACGCGAGACTGTCCACCGCTTCCTGTCTGGGAACCAAATCTCGCAATATTTCAGAGACAGAAACAATTATTATTTACTGTTTGATTTCATTATGTGCTGTGCACATCGAAAAGCAAGTGACTGTAAAAATACCTGCGATATGTTTTCTTTTATATTCCTGATAATATGACAAAGGTGTCAGTCGTTCATAAACGGTGTTTGTTCATGAGCTGGTCTAGCTCAGCTCCATTCACTGTCATGTATTTCATCGCACTTCCGGTGCGAGTTTTGGCACCCATGGTGAGGGTCATGGCGCATGCCCGGTGGTCACGCGTTTCCCATCCTCCTGTCCTTGAGTGGTCCAAGGAATGACGTATTTTCTGTAGTCTATTGTGGAAGGTGTCGCCACATTGGTCCTCTCTGACGTCCTGGCTCTATCAAAGTGATGCTAATAAAGCCGGATTTATACTCGTCGGTGCATGCCGGTATCACGCACCCAAAAATAGCGGATCTGTAAGCTCGCGGCGTGTCGTGGCACGACGCGCGATCAAATATAAATCGTGCCTAAAGCCGCTATCGCACTGGCAGCTACAAAAGATACAAAACTACAAAACGTATGTATCAAATACAAGAGTGTATCTGTCGCTGGTGACGTGTTGATCAACGTCCGCTGAGCGAGAAAAATATGAAGGAAAACTTTTAAAACAGGGGTTAAAAAGAACAGGGAACTTTAGTTCCCCCCCCCAGCCCATTACAAGCTTGGATTGTGTGGAGAGTGAAGGAGAATGCATGGAAATTGTGTTATTATTTTGTAGATTTGTTGCTGCAAGTTAAAGCCAGCTGAACTTCGTAGCTGAAGATCGTAGCTTTTGTAGATTTTTGCAGCAGCTACAAACGGACGGGGCGTCGCTTTGTATATTCGTGCTGCCGCGATTCCATTGAAAACTTTGGAACGGTAGCTTTGTCTCTGCCTGTGTGAACGCAGCATTAATGAAGCGTTGTGTCGTAAAAAACTCCAGAGTCTCTTCTTGATGACGTCAGCTCGGAAAAACCGACGACCCCTCCTCCAACGACAGTGCTTTAATAAGAGTTCTTTTGAGGGTGGGGCGGGGTTTCAACCGAAGTAAACGAAAAGGGGAAATCGACGACAATGACGTTAGTGCCTTTGGATTGTTTGTGCGAGCGAGCGACGTAATGCCGCGGCGACCCCCCGACCCCGGGGTGTCCGTCCGTCTGTCCGTCTACTGCATGATGACGTCGGGCTGGATGTTGAAGAGCAGGTCGTCGTTGCCCCGCCTCACCTCCAGCAGCAGGGCCGTCTCCTCCTGCAGCGCCCCCTGCAGGTCGGAGGTGCTCAGCAGAGCACGGCCGTTCAGCTTCACGATGATGTCGCCGTCCTTGATGCCTCCTCTGGTGTGTGTGGAGGGGGGAGAGAGAGAGATTAAGTGGTTTAGTGCAGTGGTTCTCAACCAGTGGCTCATGATTAACTTAATGTGCAACTGTTTTCTCACTCAACAGTAAACAAACCAACATAAAGTTTAAGTGTATACTGCAAACTTCTAAAGTGACAATTTAAGGACTTTTTAATACCTCTAAAATGATGAATTAAACATTGGCCAAGTTGTCAAATATTAGAGGCAGAAAAATAGCCGATCTACATGCTCACAACGCCTCACAACGTGAGGTGTTGTGATGTTGCTACTGTACATCATTGGTGCTTAAAGCTTTTCATGTCATCCCAAAATCATTATGCATTTGGCCGTGGACCTGAATCTGAAAATACTTTGCTCCAGGGACCCCCAGAAGTCAAAAGACTTAAGCTTGTTTTAAAAAAATTATTATATTCAAAGATTCACACGTCTTCCAAAAAAAAAGCAGATCTACAAGCTCATAGCACGACACAAAGTGACACACTGTGTGCTTGCATATCTGCTATTTTGGAGAAATCGTAACACCATCATTGGCATCTGAGAGAGAGAGAGAGAGAGAGAGAGAGAGAGAGAGAGAGAGAGAGAGAGAGAGAGAGAGAGAGAGAGAGAGAGAGACTATGGAGTCGCGCTCTGGATAGGGGTTCTACTGCTATTGGTGCAGTGTCGGGTGTGGCTGAATTGACCTAAGCAGGATTTGCATTCTCTTCCGCACTTCACACAGAGGAAGAGAATGCTGTTCTGTCTGTCTGGCTTTAGGCCTTGTTCTCACGTTTAAGCGTCTCATGGAACTTGAAGCAACACTGATGTTCTTTTCCCGGTTTTAATAGGTTAACGTCTAATGAACAACACGTACTTCTGAGCAGGAGAGTCAGGGATGACCTCGTGGACGTAGATCCCTGTGGAGACGTCAGGGAAGTCTGGGCTGTGTTGTTTAAGCTCCTCCATCAGCCTGGAACACACGTTTTAGCCAGTTATTTATGTCCACACACACAAGGAGAAACATACAGGGACACAAATATGATATATAGTAGGTTCAATAAGGTTACATTCACACAACCATGGCATATGTTTTCATGATGATTGACTGTTTCTCTGATGATATCTTCTGCATAGTACTGTGTTCTGTCTGTCATTCAATGTTATACGAGTTAAAGATAAAAAAGGATCTCGATTGAAACAAGCCATAGGCTTTCTTGGGCATGTTCTTTTAGTTGACCTTGTACCAGTGAACTGTACTGTCATGAAACTGTACCTTTTCCCATGCAAACTTCTAATAAAGTCTTCAATCAATCAATCAATCAATCAATCAATCAATCGGCATGTCAGTACACTGTGGGTATAAGTAACAGTGTCTCCGCCATATATGGAGGCTGCCAATTATAGCTGAGACAACACAATACTTTGACAGCCTTTTGCCTCCTTTTTGGGCATCCCAAGTTGTTGAAACCCTCTACCAACCAATACACACTTACACACAGGCACGCACGCGCACATGCACACATCTACACACACGCGTGCACACATGCACAAATGCACAACCACAGGCAGTGATTAATTACTAAAAACATTGTTGGATGCATCATGGCCAGGCAGAGATAGCTCTGACAAGAACCCTGTCCCGATGTTTGGTAGGTTTTCATGACTGTGGGTTTAGTCAGTTTGTTGTTTATAAAACACATTCCTCAGCCCTACGGTCATTCAGATCCATTCATTCATTCAATGATTCATGCATTCATTCATTCAGACTTACGATGGAGTAATAGTCAGCATCCGTATTCCAATAAATCGCTTCTTCATGGACCTCACATCTGTCAAAGAGAGCTCTGTTAGTCGCCGTACATTTCAAAACAAATCCTGTTCTCGTGGTGTGTGTGGATTATGAGCGCATCAAATATACTATGTCTTCAAAAACACCAAATACTTTAATACAGGGGTCTTCAACATTTTCAGGCCAAGGACCCCTTAGCTGAGATAGAGATGAAGTAGGGACCCCCCCACTACATATCGTATAAATGTTTGATGCAGATTCTCGTCAATTTCATAGATAAATTCATAGACTTATTTTACAACGCTGTCATCAGTCTATGTTGGATTTGTGTTTTTTTTTTCAGACATTTAACCAATTAAATCGTTGATACTTGGTAAACTTGACCTTTCACTCTGTACTTGGTCTGTTCTTTTTGACCTCTACACCAAACCTATTTGCCAAAAATAGCAGATCTACAAGCTCTCAACGCCTCGCGCTGCGAGGCGTTGTGAGCATGTAGATCTGCTAATTTTCACAATAGAACCGTGTTATACTAAATGTAATGGCTCAACTCTTAGTGCTCGTCAGGGTGAGGGGGTCCCCAGTTTGCGGCCTGAAAAGGTTGAGAACCACTGGTGTAGAGGGTTGTGGTTAAAAGATTGAGTCACGACAGAGAAATAACGCCTAGAATTATTGAATGATTTAACCAGTGAAAAATAGCAGATATACAAGCTCACAGCGCGGCACCGAGTGCCGCGCTGCGAGCTTGTAGATCTGCTATTTTTGAAAAAAGTCGTGAAAATGTGTGCAAATCTTTGAATATGTGTATTTTCAAAGCAAACGTTTGTAACTCAAATTTTGCTTCTGCGTGGTCCCTGGAACTAGATATTTTGAGATGGGGGTCCGTGGCCAAATAAATATCATTTTGGGGGTCCTTCACATGAAAAGGTTTGAGAACCACTGACATACAGTAGGAGTCTCTCAAGAACAGACTAACTGAGCTCCAGTTAAGTGAAAAGGACCTTTTCTTTGACGATGGCTTAGCCAGATTGCTGACATAGAAACATAGGTTTTTCAAAAAATCTTTGAAGGATTCAAAAGACACTTATAGAATCGGGTCAAAATTCAAATTTTCACGATTTTTCAAAAATGGCGGATCTACAAGCTCACAGCGCGGCACTCGGTGCCGCGCTGTGACTTGCAATGATCTACTATATCGTTTGCAAAAGCAAAGTATCGTACCGTTTTGGCTTTGTATCGTATCGTTTTAAAATGCGGTAATCGGTATCGAATCGTTTTGCAATGCAAATGATTGACTGTATGGAAACTAAGTATTTGTGCCTTGCATTTGGTGATTTTAAGAGGGAAAATGAAAAAGAGGGGTCTAATTACTTTTCCATTCCATATAGCTACACTTGGTCTATCGATAAATGTGTGTAAACTCTGTGTTCATGTCAAGGTGGGCTTGTCCATATGTGCTGAAATATAATGTCCATGTATTTGCAAGAGAATCACAGTGTTTACTTATTTGTATCCATAATAATAGATTTTCCCTTAAAAACCTGCACTGTTGAAACATTTCACACTGATTTAATGTATTTGCTAAATAGTTACTATATCGATTTTAAATCGTTGAATCAAATCATATCGCCATGAATTAACCAATATCGTGCGTGTATCGTATCGTCAACCGTGTATCGTGATGCGTATTGTATCGCTGTTAAAATGTATCGTTACACCCCTACTGTTTACGTATCTTCTTAGATAGCTTGGGTCAGCCTGGACTGACTGCCCATCTTAGTGCATTGGGGCAATTAAGACCTTCAGTTACACACTGTAAAGAGTCTGGAGCCAGACTGGCTTATGCTTTTCTCATCGTCAGCAGGGCCTGAGGAGACCCAGTTGTCTAGTGAAGAAATACTGGTTGGGTCGGGTTGTCTTTGTGGGAATCTAACTAGTCTCCAAGTAGCAGTGAACCATTGTTTTATGTAGATCTGCTATTTGTGCAATCGTAAACATTTGTGCAAGTCTTTCAATATTTTTGACCCAATTCTATAAATGTTTTCTAAATCACTTTTTCATGTCAAGGACCCCCAAAATTACAAATAAATGATGTACTTGGCCGCGGACCCCCATCTCAAAATATGTTGTTGCAGGGACCCCCAGAAGCAAATATTTGAGTTACAAATGTTCGCTTTTAAAAACATATATTCAAAGACTTGATACGATTTTTCAAAAATAGCAAATCTCCAAGCTTGTATATCTGCTATTTTTCAATAGTTAAAGCATTCAATAATTGCAGGCCTGGGGCGCCCGCTGGCCTACTGGTCCAGGTGCATACCATTTAGGCAGTGCCACATAGGCATCGCCAGTTCGATTCCAGATCCAGAAGGCCTTTGCCCGCATGTCTCTCCCCACATCTCCTGTCAGTCCTGTCCTGATTTCTCACATGGCCCTCTTCTAGCGCCAACATCAGGCCATTTTTTTCAAAACACATTTTTGGACACTGCTCCTACAGATGTTGGCCTAAAATCACGCAAAGCGGTACACAGTATCTCTAAAGTCATGTCATCAACATGGATCTGTCCCATTTCCCACATTCCCTCCTGATTGGCTACGATTGCCTTCTAAAGTTGGTATTGTACCTGTGTTTGTGTGTGTAGTTTTTTTCTTTTGCCAAATGGACCCAGCTATAATTCTTGGTGCTGTGGACACCAGACATGTATTCATTGAAATTGAATAATAAGAATCAATATACCTTGTAATCTGACCACTGGGAACGTCCTAATGTTTTACTCATATGTGTGTGTGTGCGTGCGTGTGTGTGCGTGCGCTCACCCTGAGCACGGTGCTTGTCCAGGGACTCGTTGAGGAAGCGGGTGATCCTGTCAGAGGGGATGGCGAAGGAGATGCCCGCTGCCACCTTCAGGGTGTTGATGCCTATCACCTCTCCGTCCTGAAGGGCGGGCACACACACACGCACACACACACACACACACACACACACACGCACGCACGCACGCATGCACACACAGAGTACAGGATAGGTGGGTCAGCGTGGCATTACTGTGATTGCGAGAAATTAGTTTAGTACTGATGTTTACTCCATAATAAATTAACAGTTCTCAAGGTCTAATGTTTTACTTTCGTCACTGTTAGGCAGAAACCTCTTATCTCAAAGTTTCAAATTTGTACGTTTTTTTTTTAACCCGGCTTCATACAAGACCTTCGCGCAAAACTTGGGAAAATACCCGATCTACAAGTAGATGTAGATCGGCTATTTCATTTCATTTTTTAAATGATGAATATAAAACGAACAGCTTTGAACATACAAGGTTTCGATAAGACAACAACGACTTAATCCTTCTCATCGAGTTGTTTTTCCTGTACTGCACCTATTATAGCATTTAGGTGTTTGGATGAGAACGCTTTCACACAGTGTAGCCTGTACACGGTGGATTTTAAAAGGAGTCGTTCACCTCCAAAATGCCTTTTTTGATTACTCTCGCCATGGAGTTCAATAATATATTTTTTCGTATTTGTCGCAAGACAACTTTTTGATTACAATAAATGTACCCCCATTGATTCCGCAACTGGATGCGTTTTAAACTTGCAGATCTGTTATTCTTGGCATCGAGATTTAGCGACACACACTTTGAGAAACCCTGATCCATACGGTATGAAAGAGAACTTCTAGAGGAAAACATTCCAAGCCTTACCAGGTTGACGAGAGGTCCTCCCGAATTCCCATACTGAAAAACAAAAGAGAAAATGTCAAATATTGCATTCATACGGTACATGTACATCTATATACAGTAAGTAGGTATGTAATCCTACATATGTGGGTAAAACACGAGTGAATTCTCTTCACATTTATCACATAGTTCTTTATCAACTAAAATCTTTCTCCACCACCACAAACAAGCGTGAAACCTTTTCTACGAAAAAATGAGGAATTTGATGTTTCTTTTAAAGATATTTTTTTAACCCATTTACATTTAGACTGGGAACGCATTATTACGCGTTATTTTATGCTTTAACTATTAAAAAAATAGCAGATCTACAAGCTCGCAGCGTGGCATTCTATTTTTGAAAAATCATGAACATTTGTGCAAATCTTTGAATATATTGACCCGATTCTATAAGAGTCTTCTAAATCCTTCTAAGGTTTTTTTGAAAAACATTATGTTTCTATGTCGACGGTGCTCAAACATTTTCACGTCAAGGGGCCCCAAAATTATATTTATTTAGCCACGGACCCCCATCTCAAAATATTTAGTTCCAGGGACCCCCCCCCCAGAAGCAAGATCTTTGTTACAAATGTTCGCTTTAAAAATACATACATTTAAAGATTTGCACACATTTTCACTACTTTTCAAAAATAGCAGATATACAAGCTCACAGCACGGCACTGATATTTTTCAATAGTTGAAGCATTCAATAATTCTAGGCCTAAAATGGGCAGTTATTAAGGCAGTTATTGCTTTACATAGGAGGGCGTAGGGAAGACCAGACGTGTAGGAGAGGAGAGAGGCTGAAAGACATGCAACACATGGCTCCAGATAGACTCCAACAGGAGATATGGTACAGTATGTGTGGAGTATGGAATATTTCTGCAGACTATCCCCCAGACGGGACATTTTAAACCATTCCAATATGATACCATAGGGGCCCTATTTAGATGATGTATGGTGCACGGTAGTGCACGGTCCAAAGCTGTCCAACAACTACAGCTAGACAGCAGATAATGTTGCTGCAAAAGTATGGCCAGTGGTGGAAAAAGTACATATTTTTTGACTGCATTTGGAGCTTGTAGATCTGCTACTTTTGCGGTTTTTGAATTTGAATCCCGAAGAGATTTCCACCATATACTTCATCCCGAAGAGATTTCCACCATATACTTGTATAACGCATATACATAATCCCCATACTTCTATTCAACAGTTTGATGTTAAATTATTGTTATTCATCATCAATATACTATTAGTATAAATATAGTATATATAAATATACTACTTTCATTTCAAAGTATGATGCAGGTCTATTGTTATTTCATTTTTACCGATCAAGTATATTCACAACTATAGCAAAGCAACCCTTCTATACATTTATCAACACTGTCTCAATACCTCCATTGGCTGCTCCTTACATTATGAAGCTCCCACATATTCACATTCACGCACCAGTTACAGTTACTTTCCCCATAACCCACACTCTACACATATTTTGGAGCACATACTGTATCTTCGAACGGGTAAGGTCTAGTTCTTACATTAATGATAGCATCAGTCTGTATATATATACAGCATACAGTATATTCTTACATTAATGATGGCATCAGTCTGGATGTAGTCCATGTCAGAGTCGGTTAGTCCCAGCTCCTTGCCGTCCCGCTGGGCGGTGCTGACGATGCCCGTGGTGACGGTGTTCTGCAGGGCGAAGGGGCTGCCGATGGCCACCACGAACTCCCCGGGACGCAGGTCTGCACTGTGACCCAACAGCAGCACTGGGAACTTGATCTGGAACCACACCACACCACACCACACCACATACATTTAGATTAGGGATGATCTGGAACCACACCACACCACAACACAACACAACACATACATTTAGATTAGGGATGATCTGGAACCACACCACACCACAACACAACACATACATTTAGATTAGGGATGATCTGGAACCACACCACAACACAACACATACATTTAGATTAGGGATGATCTGGAACCACACTACAACACAACACATACATTTAGATTAGGGATGGACGCAGGTCTGCACCCAGCAGCAGCACTGGGAGCTTGATCTGGATATAGGAAGGAAACCACATAATGGATAATATTGTAAATCACCACATTTTCATAATAATCCAAAGGATTACCCCGTTTTGTTTTTCTGCAGATGGATTCCCAGATTGATTCAGATCAGACGAAATCTAATCAAATCAAAGACCAATCAGATTAAATCCAATCCCATCTAATCTAATCTAATTTTAATTGCAAGGCCCCCCCATAACGTTTTTTTAAAGATAAAGCTATTTTGGGGGGGCTTTGCCTTTAATTGACAGTTTACACAGTGTAGAATAGATGGACAGGACACAGGGAGAGACAGAGAGAGATGGGGAGAGAGACATGCAGCAAGGATCGTCGGGAACGGGATTCGAACCCGCGACACGATCAGTGGTTCTCAACCCAACAAACAAACCGAGAAAGAAAGAAAGAAAGAAAGAGTGAAATAAATGAAGAAGGACAGACAGAATGAGGGAGTCATTGATGCGAGGTAGCAGCAGCATTATGAGTAGAAACACATGCAGGCTGCTGCAGGAACACATGGTGTGAGTCAGAGAGAGAGAGAGAGAGAGAAACACTCATGATTTAAGGAGGTCCTGCCTGACCTACAATACATCTCCCCCTCCCCTCTCCTCTCCTCCCTTTCCCGGTCTCCCTTCCTCCCATCTGGGCCGTGGGTCGTGCTGGGGATTTGGGTCAAAAACACTTACATAAGTTCTGTGCTCTAAAAACTCAAGGCTTTACCAAAGCAAGAGCCAGGTGTGAGAGGCCAGGCTTTTTGTAATGAACTCATTTCAATTGGGAAAGCATTTGTGTCACGTTAGATTTCAACCGCTTTAACCATTATTGTATGCTTTAACTAGCAGATCTACAAGCTCACAGCGAGCTGCGAGCTTGTAGATCTGTAATTTTTTTTTAATCCTGACAATTTGTGCAAATATATTTTTTTTTAATCCTGACAATTTGTGCAAATATATTGACCCGACGCTGTAAAGGTCTTCAAAAAGGTTTTTTAGAAACTCAAGTTTCTATCAGTGGTTCTCAAACTTTTCCACGTCACAATGACCCCGATCTCAAAGTATGTTGTTCCAGGGGACCCCCAGTAGCAAAGATTTGAGTTACAAAGGTTTGCTTGCACACAAGATCTTTCAAAAATAGCAGATCTACAAGCTCATAGCGTGGCACTCGGTGCCGCGCTATGAGCTTGTCTTAATGAGCATCCAAAGTGAAAAAGGGCGACATGGTGAAAATGTGACACAAGGAAAGGAAACTTTGTTCCTCCTCTGACTATCAACAACACTGATGGTCTGTTGACACACAGTGTGCTTGTAGATAGGCTATTTTCATTAGTTTTGTGCGACAGTCTTGTGCGATGAAGCAGGGCTTTACTTTACGAAAATACGTAAAGATTTGAAACTTGGAGAAACAAGGTTTATGCCCGACAGTGACGATATACTTGCATCCAAAGAGTGGGAGCCTTTTCTGGCAAAAGTAAAACCTACATAACATCACCCTGCCTGACACACACACACACACACAGACACAGACACGTGCAAACACACTAGGGCATTAACCAAATATTCGAAGTCACTATTCGACGTTGTTTACCAAAGTCGAATATTCGCTTATTTTAATTTTTTTATTGTTTTCTCTTTAAAAACATTTTTTTTTTTAAGCTTGGCTAGATAGGAAGTCATAAGAATGAGTTGTCAATGCCCCTAGCGGATGAATTGTTAATGCTCTATACCAGGGGTTCTCAAACCTTTTTAGGCCGTGACCCCCAAAATAAACATATTTGAACTGGGGACCACCACCCTGACAAGCACTTGGAATTGTAGGTATTACATTTAATGTGACTCGGTTCCGCAGATAAATATTGTGAAAATAGCAGATCTACATGTTGCGAGGCGTTGTGAGCATGTAGATCGGCTATTTTCACAATGTTCGCCTCTTGCTTACTTAATATTTGACAGTTTGGCCAGTCCTATTCAAATACTTTGCGGTCGAATAATTAGAATACTAAAAATCACCATTCGTGAATGCCCTAACACGCACAGAGCTGAAAATCTATATTCCCACAGAACCTTGGGACTCAGAATGACCCCCACACACCTGTGGCCAGGAAGAGAGATTAAACTGGGGTGGAGGGGTATGGGTGGATGCTGTGCTGTGCAACGGACCACACCCTAACTATGTGTGTGTGTGTGGTGACGCCCGTACTATGTGTGTGTGTGTGGTGACGCACACACTGTAAACACACTGGGACTGGGCTCTGATGATGATAATGCTTTTTGGACCGAATTCCCATCCCAGAGACTCACTCTCACTCATCAGCCTTTGGGAATTCCTCCCCGATTAACAATGAGCCCTCCCAAAAACGTTTGGGAAAGTACCGCTGTGTGTGTGTGTGTGTGTGTGTGTGTGTGTGTGTGTGTGTGTGTGTGTGTGTGTGTGTGTGTGTGAATAACTAACAGAATAATGATATGAACAATGTGTGCAGTGTGTGTCTGAGGATGAGGTGTCCATGTCTCTGCTCTCTCACTATGGGAACAGGTGAGCTTGTCTGGTGCAGCGTCTTACAGTCATATGTCAACTGAGGAGCTTAAACAATGGCTCTTACAGTGTAGAGTTGGACCCTCGACAGCAAGTCTAGGATGAGAGCTGAGGGCAGATTCTACAAATGACTTCTAAATCAGTAGTTTGCAAACTTTGTCTTGCCACAAGGACCCCCTAAATGACAAGTATTTGGCCACAGACGCCCCTCATCTGAAAATATTTCGTGACAGGACAGGGACCCCCAGAAGAGAATATATTTGTGTTAAAAAATATATGATTATTAAAATGAATTCTAACACTTTCAAGATTTTTCCCAAAACAAAACAAAAATATTGCAGATACAAAAGCTCGCAGAGAGGCACCAAGTGTTGCGCTAGCTGTGAGCTTGTACATCTGCTTTGTTTGAGAACCACTGTTCGAAACCACTGCTCAAAATCCTACGAGTTTTCTGATCTAAAATGACAAAGATGCTTTTCCCTGATTGAACGGTTTAATTGTTTAATGGTTTAACTGTTAAACAATGGCTCTTACAGTGTGAGTTGGACTCTTGAGCTCTTGCTCAGTTCCTCATCCAGAAACACCATCAATGGCATGGTTGTCTTCCATGAGTGACTCACCTGTGACTCACTTTATGGAGGAGAGCAGAAGACTCCTCACCTGTGCGTTGATCTTATGGAGGTCAATCCATAGGCCTAGAATTATTTAATGCTTTAACTATTGAAAAATAGCAGATATACAAGCTGCGAGCTTGTAGATCTGCTATTTTTGAAAATCATAAAGATTTGTGCAAATCTTTGAATATCTCATTTTTAAAGTGAACATTTGTTAACTCAAATATTTGCTTCTGGGGGGGGGGGGGGGGGGGTCCTTGATAAAAAAATATTTTGAGACGGGGCTCGGTGGCCAAATACATATAATTCTAGGGGTCCTTGAAATGATAGAGTTTGAGAACCACTGACGTAGAAACGTGTTTTAAAAAAAAATACTTAAAAGGATTTAGAAGACACTTATAGAATCGAGTCAAAATTCAAACGTTCACGATTTTCCAAAAATAGTAAAATCTACAAGCTCGCAGCGCTGTGAGCTTGTAGATCTGCTATTTTTCAATAGTTAAAGCATAAAATAATAATACGCAATAATGTGTACCCCGTCTAAATGGGTTAACAGAACATAAGAAAGCTCACCTGTGCATTGATCTTAAGGAGGAGAACAGAACAGAAAACTCCTCACCTGAGCGTTGATCTTGATGGTAGCGATGTCCGACTTCTTGTCGATGTCCTTGATGCTGGCTTCATACACGTCACCGTTGGACATCTGGACCTGAGAGGAGAGAACCCAGAGATTACACACATTATATCGATAGACCAGTGTAGCTATATGGAAAGGAAAAGTACTTTTCATTTTTTCTTCTTAAAAATGCTAAATATAATGCACAAGTAGGTAGTATTGATACAATCGATTATTTGCACTACCGATTTTAGCCGTTTTCATTTTGATATACTTCATTTCTTTTTTTATTAAAAACGATATTTCGATGCAGTTACTATATTGTTACACCCCTAGAAGAAAGCTATTGGTAAGCATTTAGTTTCCAGATTGGTCAAAGACTTGGCTAACACTTGGCTAACTTTCCCTAACTAATAGTGTGTTATGTACCTTTAGGTGCTGGCGGCCTGACACAGGGTTGTTGTTGGACACCACATTTAGTATAGTGTATTATGTATTATAGTGTATTGTAGAGGTGTTATGTACCTTTAGGTGCTGGCGGCCTGACACAGGATTGTTGTTGGACACCACGTGGGCGTTGGTGACGATCAGGCCCGTCTCTGACATCACAAAACCAGAGCCGCTGGACAGAGGGACGTTACGGCCAAACAGGGGGTGCCTGCGAGGTCAAAGGTCAAACCATCAATGATTATTTAGCCTCATTCAGACTTCAACATGTTACGACCTAAACAGAACGTCTCTGTTGGAAACCTCATATGTCCAAAACTGTTACTGTTCAGGATTCAAATCCAAAAACAGGCAAAAGCATGCAGCAGATTCTTAAAGCTCAAAACACGTTGTAATAGAATTATGACAATACTACACTGTTCTAACCATGATGATAGTTATAACTCCATGGATCCTTCCATTGGAAGGACATTTGCCCACTGTGCAGATTCATCTACAGCTCAGAATAGCAGGCAAGCCATGTTCTCACCTGTTTGTAGTCTGTCAGAATAACCGTTTCTAAATAGAGCCATACGACTCTGTTCACAACCACACCTCCAGCTGTTTGTGTTTTCTGATGTTGTATAAAGAAGGCACAGGCCTGACAATCCGAACGCTGAGCCCTTTAACGGCAAGATTAACTATATTCCAATTATGCAATAAATGGTTAAATCTACTTTGACGCGAGTGTTCCTGACTAAATTTCATTTTATACTGAAGTAAGGTTTATCAAAAATGGCACTGTGAGCAGGGTGTATCTACTATCCATCAGCATTCTCTTTTTCAAATTATCAATGATAGCGCACCAGGCAAAAGCGACACTCACAAAACAGTGATGGGCCGGTGGATCGGAGGTGCTGATCCGACAGAGACTACACTCCAAACGAACAATGGGTGAGAGCGGTATGATCCAATGTACGTTCTAGTCATTCATTTGAGAAACTTGGTATTGGAATCTGTTTAGCGTCGCTTCCAGATACGTTTCGTGCTTGTTGATCTGCTACTTTTGATACTTTTCTGTGACACTGTAGTATGATCAAGTAGGGTGTTAATTAAAAAAAATGTTACAATAAGGAGATATGATCTTTCTGCCCGACAGCAACGATCAAAATGAACGAATATTTGAATAAAATGTGACGTCCTGTGCGCAACAGCAACGAGGCGGTATGTTATGTGAATAAAACGTGCGGTTGACCCTCCTGTGCATACAGTATGTGAATACAGTATGTGCGGTCGGTCCTCCTGGTCGTACGTACTTGAGGAAGAGTTCGATGTGCACCACGGCCGGGGCGATCTTCTCCACCACGTCGGCGATGAAGTTGAACTTGTAGCGAGGACTGGCAGGGTGTAGGAGAGCTGTACGACACAAGCACACACACAAGCAGGGTGCGTTTAATACAAGAACGTAATACAATATGTAAAACATCGAACTTCATACAATGAAGCAAACATGTGATATAAAATGCACAAACAAAAATTTCATATTGCCCAAAATAGGGACGTCAGTTTAGAAGTGGGCACCATTGGCTGCATAATTGCATAGTCTACTTGCTGATATTGATGTTAAAATGTAAAATAACCGATATACCAGTCAGACCGACACACTGGCCAGGCTCTAGTGGGATTAGAATAAACATTATGAGAAGGCGGTGGACTTTGATTGGGCATGTACTGTAGAGAGCAGGACAACATCACCCAAACTGTCCTTCACTAGACAGTAGACCATAAACGTAAAAGAGGCCGCCGACCAAAGAACACCTGGCCTTGGACAGTCAGGGCTTGACATTAAGGCTTGTCCTGTTGTCCGGGACAAGTAATAAATCCTTCCGGACAAGTTAATTAAAAATGTACTTGTCCATTGGACAAGCGACTCTTGGTTTCACTTTTGCTGTGACGCTCCTAGCAGCTTTGTGCTGTATGCAGACTATGGACTGGCGATATTATGGAGTGGAGGGTGGAGGGACCAAGGAGGGTCCTTTTGTTATTTATTCTATTTCAATGTCTGACTCCTATGCATGCATTTAAGAAAGAAATTACTGTGAAAAGATTTCTCATTTTTATCCGGACAAGTGACTTTTGTGCCCGGACAAGTGAATGGGAATTCTACATGTCGATGTCAAGCTCATCGAGTCTCGCTGTGAGTTTGTACTAGATTGTTGTTGCCATTTTTGAATAATTTTGGAAGTGAACGGGGTAGTGGTAGTATGTCTGTAGGTTCTATTAATATTGAACAAATTAAAAATACACCCTGCATCACATCTGGCCCACAACAGACAGGAGTGGAGATCCTTCGTAGCTGCCCTACATGGCCGCCGGCATAAAAGGAAGTAACCAAGTAAGTGTGTGTGGGTGACAGAAATGGACGACTGAAAAACCCTTGTCAGAACAAACCATTCTTGGCTCAAACGCCCTGTAGTTATGTCTAGGACCTCACCGCTATTATTTACTTTTGCACTGAGTTTTTCCCCCATTTTTCTTGTTTCCTCTCTTATTATGCCTTGCGGTGGAAAGGTTCACCTGACGTGCACTTGTCTCTCTAAGTACAGTATAAATAATCAGGCTTGGCAAAAACACAGCCCAGCTCCTGCATGCTGAAACCACCAGAACAAGGAACAAAGCAGTGACGGAAAAAACATCCTCATGTTTTACTTTAGTACAAGTATGTTTGGATTACCAGCAAGATACTTGGAAAATGTAGTTACCAAAGCTACAAGTTACACTCGATTAAATATAGCTAAAGCTGCAGTGAAGCTATCCCCAAAGAAATGTAGTTACCTACTGTAAGATACAAGCTAGCAGCCAAATCGACACTAGGCCTACTTCTTTTTATTTCTTTCTGTATTAAAATTAAATTGTCACTTCACTGTCATCTGGGGATCCCCCTGGGGAGGGGATCAGACGTCTTGAATGTCCCTTCACTATTGGGGACACTATTGCATGGGCAGATCTACAAGCTCACAATGCGTCACATCGTGACACATTGTGAGCTTGTACATCTGCTCATTTCAAATGGCCGATTATTGGAAATTGGAAATACTCAAGTAAAGCACAAATACCTCAACATGGTATTTCTACAAGGTTACTTTAAACCACAGGCCCTTGGCAACAAACACCGTCCTTTTTGCAGTGAAACCAGACCAGACCAAGGAACAAAGTATCCATGGAGAGAGTCCTCTACCACTGTGTTCTACAAATAACCTGTGTCTCTGACCATAATTACCCTGGGTTTCCATGTATGTGGATGTGTGTTGGATTCAATGTCGCCTCCAGCCACCCAGAAACCAAAGGGCCCTGAACAGAACTCCAAAAAGACTCCAAAATCACCCATTTCCTCTCTTTAAAGGAACACGAAACCCTAGCTAGGATGCAGTTTGTAGCTAGTTTTCCAGGCTCTTTACAGCACTGTTTCCCAAAACATTGGGTTGCGACCCATTTGTGGGTCGCAGGCACATTTTTATAGGTCCCTTTGTTTTTGGTTTCCTACTTAAAATAAAATATATATATTATTCCAAATATTTTCAAAAAACATTCCCAAAAAAAGCAAAAACTTTCATGTTTTTAAAAACAAAATTAAATGATTTTTTTTTCCAGTAATTTCATGACGAAATGAAAGAAAAAGCTAAGAGAAATCCCATAAATTAGAACACAAATGTTTAAGAGGTAGTGAAAATAGCAGACACAAGCTCACAACGTGGCATGAAGCGCATTGAAGTGATGTGTTAGTTTGGGTCCTGGGAAATTTAGTCTATTTTCTGTTTTGGGTCACGAGCTGAAACGTTTGTGAACCACTGCTTTAGAGGCCTCTCACACGAGATGCGATGTTGCATCAGATCAGATCTCGGCCCCAGGGTTTATCGGTGTTCATTTCAAACGACAGCGATCCTCTGTCTGTCTATCGGGCCCGGTATATCCCGCTGTGCCAAGTGAAATATCTCAGACCATTACAAATGAGCCAGATATCCTGGATGACCACCCCTAGCGATCTCGGGCCAGAGTTGAGTGGGGAAAAAGTTTTATTTTATTTTTTCTGGCAGTTGATTGAATAAAGAAACAAGGCTCCAGCCTCGGTTCTCAAACTATGTGTCCCGACCCAACGTGGGGTCGCGGAAGGTGCCATGGGCTCGCACATTGACGACCATACTACTGTGTATAACGTCTATTTGCCCTTCAACTATAAAATATATATTGTTTTTTATGAGACACAAATTAGGCTATGCTCCCAAATACATTTTATTACCTTCTGTTTGCATATGCAATGAGTCCCGCAGTGCTGCCAATCTGTTGAAGGTGAAAATCATGGAGGTTTTTTAGCGAGGTGAAACGCCATCAAAAGCCACCTCGAAGATGCAGGTTGGAACTCATTTATATGGAGCTCAAATTAATCATTACATCATTGCGCGAAACTAGGCCAGATAAATAATTAGCGCATCAGTTCCAGGTGGTGGTCCGCTCTCAAAAGTGGCCAAGCTTCTCATCATTGAGAATGCTTGCAGGTGTGCATGTTCAATATAGGAAATTGCCCATTACATCAAAGTGAGCCTTTCTCCGCACTCAATAGGCCAAGTAAAAAAAAAGAGAGAGAGGTTAAACTTGAACTCGGTCTGTGACTGTCCCACCTTAAGCGCCTTCAACCAACACTGTCAGAGTAGCACTTGTATAGGTCGACTTAGAACCCTTTTTAGCCGGGGAGCCACTGGGCCAAAATGAGAGAGGACCTGTGATGTCATGACATACTCCAAATTTTTGTTTGTCCTATTAATTTGGTCAATAAGGTACACAGAATGAGAGGCCTGCTCTGCCGGAAATCCTGCGAAAAAAAGTTTCCCATTGACTTCACTATACTGGAAAAAAACACACCAAAAAAAGTAGCATGTGAGGGGTCAAACTAAGGGTTCTTCATGATTCTGAATCCATTGCAAGCATTTGTTTTGCATGAAAAACATTCCTTGGGCTAGATTTCAGCCTCTCAAACCTGTGAAAAGTGATGAGTCAACACTTTTCACCGTTATTTTGGTCTGTTTTCTAGCCCAAGGAATGTTTTTCATGCAAAACAAATGCTTGCAATGGATTCAGAATCATCAAGAATCCCTAGTTTGACCCCTCACATGCTACTTAAAGCATATTTTTTTTGGTGTGTTTCTTTCCTTTATATTGAAGTCGATGGAGTGAATATACAAATGGCCATAACTTTTTTTCGCAGGATTTCCGGCAGAGCAGGCCTCTCATTCTGTGGACCTTGATGACCAAATTAATAGAAAAAACAAAAATTAAAAGTATGTCATGACATCACAGGTAACATCCTATTCTTTGAGCTTTTGGGCCTGTGGCTCCCCGGCTATTTAATTTACTAATATATTAGGCTGAGTCGTGAACCTTTTTCATGTAATATCCATCTTCGCGTTCGTTGATAGCCAAAAAAGCAGATACAAGCTCACAATGCACTGTGCCATGGCTGCGTCTACAGAGAACAGATCTGTTATTTTGGGAACATAACCATGCTGCGCATTTTGATGACCAAATAATCCTGTGTGCACTGTAATATTACGTGGGAATGATATACCTTTTTGAACAATAGCCTAAATTGCGTGGTGTTAATGAGTTGTGGTCGTACAACACCAAACAAAACAAGAAAAAAGACCGCACGTAGTAAAAAAGAAAAAAAAATCCCAAGGAATGTATGTCTCTCTGACTTTGAGTATGATGACATTATATGAATAATAATGTGGCATATAGCATCAACCAGCATTTTAACGGCAACCAGCCAGACATTAAACAGACATGAGCTTAATCAGCTAATAGCAATTATGAATGTCCAAACCTCGCCGTTGTGGGCGTGCAGTCGCAGAAAAAAAAAAGTTTAACCTCTCGCTTTTTTTACTGTCCCACCACCTCATCCAAGCATAGAATAGGGACTAATAGGCCTAGGTTCCTCAATATCATTTAGCTGGGGACCCCCTGGAACTCCCCAAGGACTGGCGGTCCTCTTTGAGGACCAATGAACAAACTGACAGCACGAGAGGCGCAATGATGTGCCCGCAGCCCGCGCGTAAAAGTAAAAAAAAAAAGAAGGAATGCAATGGAATGTCTCTGACTTTGAGTACATGTTGCGTGAGAGAGTTTGAACTTGAACAATGCGCTACATCGTGATTACATAATACAATTAATTAAAAGGGGAAAAACACGCAAATTAACCCGGAATATATTATTGTGATTTCTCCTCCTATAGCTCTCTCCCTCTCCTCCGTTGTGAGCTTGCAGATCGGCTATTTGTCATACACTGAAACTTGTTGAAGGATGAGTCAGTGTGATGCCAGTCAGATAGACCTATTAGCCTGTTATATTATTAGCCATATTATTTTGAAAGGGGCAGCGGTTCTCAAACTATATGGTAATATGGATAATGATGAAAGGGTTCACTTTGCGAACGCTACTTCAGTGGAGAGACGACATGGAATAAGCCCACCTACCAGCCAACTTTCTACATTGCAACTCCCGTGCAGTCGGAGAAAAGATGATTTCACAGCGAACTCCAAGATGATAGCCCAATATATTATTATCTTTTATAAATATAAAAAATATATTATATATCCCCATGTGTTGTCGTGGGGAAAGGCTTTCGTGAGGTGATAGAATAGGCTACAGTATACACTGCCTTGTCGCCAAATGACTGCGCAGAAGAAAAAAAGAAAAAAAAAGAACGCTATAGGCTATAACGTTTTTGAACAAGTGATTACAACATTTTAGGGAGAAAGTAGGCTAAAGTAAAAAGTAAGTAGGCTAATAATAATAATAAAAGTGTAGGCTGTTCTATTGTGAGGTGACAGAATAGCCTACACTCTGCGCAGCCTAGGGAGGAGCTGGCTTCATATAATCTGAAGCAATCCCGTGCGCTCATTCAGACGACAATAATTGTAAAGGATTCCTACCCGATGACCCGAGAATATCAAGCTTTTTTGATATTATAGGGAGCGCTCCCGACGAGTCCCGAGGTCATAAAAAGCTAATTAACATAATCTGATCGTGTCGGGGTACTGTTCAAACCCAAGACCGATTCCGGGGCCGACCGAACGATTTCCCCGGGGGATCATCCCGACAATCGGCCCCGGGGAATCGGTCCCGGGTTCGGCCCAGTCTGTACGGGCCTTTACAGCAAGTTAAGAACACGGCAGGCGATGCAGCTGCAGCTAATTAGATTAATTAACGGTCGTGTTAGATTTGACGGTAGTCAACAGATGTGTCGACACCTTAAATCTAACACCTCCCCTCCAGCTGCGGCTGTGTTGATTCTTGCATCAAATCTGGAAAATGTGTGCAACTTCTTTGAATATTTCAAATCCTTCTACGGTTTAAAAAAACAAAAAACCTATGTTTCTATGTCAATGGTGCTCAAACCTTTCCATGTGAAGGACCCCCAAAATTATATGTATTTGGCCACGGACCCCCATATTTAAACCCAAGAACCAGAAGCAACATTTGAGTTGCAAATGTTCGCTTAAAAAATACATATATTCAAATATTTGCACACATTTTCACGACTTTTCAAAAATAGCAGATCTACAAGCTCGCAGCGCGGCACCGAGTGCCGCGCTGCGAGCTTGTATATCTGCTATTTTTCAATAGCTAAAGTATGAAATAATTCCAGGCCCCTCTACCTTTGGGCCCTAGTACCTCAGTCCCACTTTCCCCCCCACTTGTGACACCCCTGCTATGAGGTCAGCATCAGGGCCCGGTCGGTCGCTCACACGTACGTGACAGAAGGCGTTCTAGCAGCCAACGCATTCCGAGGTGTCGGACGCTTCAGTTTTACCCGTGTTGTCTTGGGTTTCTGGTGTGTGGTTTTGCATTTGATTTGTGCGAACACAGCAGCAAGATTTGTGAACTGTCTGCTGCGATAAAAGAAGGCTAGCCAATGGCATGCAACACTCCTAAGGACAACAAACCATTCAATTCAATTCAAAGGAGCTTTATTTGGCTTGAGAAAACATACGTTTACATTGCCAAAGCAAGTGTCACAAATAAAATAAAAACAGTTGAAAATGGGGAAAATATATACACTTGGAGGGGGTACAGCATTGTGTAAACAGAGCTATGTCGCATTGTGATATTTTATCCACAACTTTCCAACATCCCATCGTGCATTACGCAGAAGTTGCACGGAGCTTTCGGCGCCGCAGCCGAGTGTGATTTACAAGCTCACAACGGTTGCATCTGCGACGCGACGTGAGCTTGTATGTCTGCTGTTAACCGGAAGTGTGGTGCAAAAAAATCTCAATCCCAGTAAATTCCCGCGGAAAGAGGTGGATATAAATACAGGCCAGGGTATAAAGCTTTTGGAACAAATAGCAGCATTATTTTTTCTCAAAATGCATTTAAAGGTAGCAGCTCTGTTTCATACTGTATGTGCAGTAGGTCTAGATGTCAATCCATTCAGTGTCCCACGCTGTCTAGTGCCTAGACCTACTGTACTGCACATACTGTATAAACATAGCTGCTGCTAGCCTACTTTAAACACATTTTAAATCTGAAGATGTAGTTTTTTTTGATAGGCCTACTATTTAAAACGTTTTGAAAATTTTTAAATGATGCCATGTGCATGTCCCAAAGTGACTGCAAGAGGTTGCTACGTATTTGTTTCAAAAAAATGTTATAGCCTGTATTTATAACGTGTATAAAACAACACAATGTGACATAGCTCTGTTTACACAATGCTGTTTCCCCTCCAACTGTATACGTTCAACAGTTTTATTATATTATGACTCTTGCTCTGGCATTGTAAACGTATGTTTTCTCATGCCAATAAAGCTCCTTTGAATTGAACTGACTTACGTTGGAGAGGTTGGCTCACTGAAGGAAAACTACAAGCTAAATGGCTGCCAATTGGGGTCAGAAATCAAAGAGAGGTCAAATATTTGCACACCGAGTTACTGTAGAGCTCACAAACAAAATGTGTCCACCTTAGGTCTTCATGAGGCAAAACCATGTGGGGTCAACCACAGCACGTCTTTCCTATTGAGCAATGTGACACTTTGTGAGCTTGTAGATCAGCTATTTTCAAAATATTTTTCATACAGTTTTAACTTGAGTACTGACTGAGTAAGGACTGCTTTTACTTTTGGTACTAGTATATTTTGATGCAGATATTTTGGACTTTTACTCAAGTACGTTTTGAATCCTGGACTGCTACTTGTAACAGAGTATATCTATATTTATTTACTATTGATACTTCATTAACTCTTTCTCTGCCACGGGGAGCCACTTAATATTAAAACCGGATTAAACCGTACTTCTTCTGTACTTAAATTAGACGACCGGAATTTTCCGCATTAGGTCATTAAACCCGAAATAAATGAAATGATAAAAAAACGATCGGGAGCCCTTCTCCATCTCTTCTTCGACTGATCTAAAATGATCATTCTCTCAACCCTCTGAACCGGAAATGCTTCTGGTAGCTTTTCGTTCTCTATAGCCACAGTCCCGTCCACTTTCATTGTAGGAGGAGGCGTTAGCATAGCATCTATCCGCGATGTTTTTGATCAGAAAAAAGTTGACATGGGCGCTTCATACGGAGTGGATTACATTCGCTTACCTCGATGTGCACGGATCGTGCACGCGAAGCACACGGGGGGGAAGACGACTCGGCCAAAATCCCCACTATATGCCAATGCAGATCGAGACACTTCGCGTGGTGAGTAAAGAATAGCCGACGAAAGAAAAAAAAAAAAGAACGGTGCCATCCAAGAAGGACGGGGGGCGCGCTGATGTTCTTGTAAAATGAATGCTGTCTCAGATCATATTACAATAATAGAAATTTCCGGCTAGTCCACAGACAAGCCATTCTGGCCAGGCTGGGGAAGTGATAAGCGTCCAGTGAAGCTTGACCAGGGCGGGACATAAGTTCAAACAGACAAAGCCAGATGTAGGAGCGCTCAGCACCTCTCCAAAATAAAAGTCCTTTTTGCCAGACCCAGGGGGTCGGCCTACATAAGGCTTTGTCGGTCGGTCTGTCTGTCTGTCTGTCTGTCGGTCGGTCTGTCTGTCGGTCGGTCCCTCTTTTCCTCAGTGTGCCTGTCCCTCTTTTCCTCAGTGTGCCTGTGTTTGCCTCTGACTGCTCATCTGCCCCTCCCTTCCCTTGCTCGGCTGATTGCCTTGAGTGCCGTCACCTGTACGGGACCAGCTGAGTTGAGTTGGCTGACGAGCTGCTGAGACTATAAATTCCTGTGTGTTCATGTGTTAGTTCAGTGCTGCAAAACATTTGCCCCACAGCCATACTAGTGAAAACAGCCCATCTACAAGCTCACAAACATTTCCAGCTGCTCAGCCTATAAAATCCTGTGTGTTCATGTGTTAGTTCAGTGCCATACTAGTCAAAACAGCCGATCTACAAGCTCACTACGCTTTGTTGCTGAGACTATAAAATCCTGTGTGTTCATGTGTTAGTTCAGTGCCATACTAGTGAAAACAGCCGATCTACAAGCTCACTACGCTTTGTTGCTGAGACTATAAAATCCTGTGTGTTCATGTGTTAGTTCAGTGCCATACTAGTTTTCATTGCGGGTCTGGCACAACCAGGTGACCTGGTCTAGTTTCCCCACCACAGCTATATAAAGCCACACACCTTAGCGGTGGCACCGCAACAAGGCAGGAAACGCAGTGACAGGAAAAAACGCTCCGACAGGAAATGCTGCAACATTCTCAAAGAATGTAAAATTAACAAGAGGCACTTCTGACACACGTGATTTTAATCTGCTGCAGTTTCTAACCTCAGCTGGAAAGAAATTATTGTGGGGCCCCCAGATGATTCACTCAGCATTGTTTCCTCACTCAACAGTAAACAAACCGACAAAGTATAAGTGTATAGCCTAGACTCCTCTAGGCCCTAGAGGATATCTGCACATTTCTAAAGTGACAAATTAAGGACTTTTTAATCTTACTATAAATGCGAGAAATCTCTGTGAGTATGTATGTAATCCGCGTATCTCGAGAACAGTTCGTCCCACTGGCTTCGGCACGCGTGTTCCCCGCTGCGGCGCGGAGTGCAGTGCCTGGCCTCGACCCGACCCGATGCGCGGGTATCCGGAACCGCCGTGAAAGGTTTGGAATCTCCATATGCAGAGCTGAGGTTGCCATGGTTACGTATTGAATGTTGAAACCCATATATGGAGAGCCCCATATTTGGACCTAATAGATCATGTAGATCTGCTATTTTTGCAATTTCTTTCCCTTTTCAAAATGTAACTACTTGTCTTAAACCCCCTCTTAGTAAAAACAGAGCTGAGTTGCAAATGTACTTGCGCTTTTCCCTCCTGCCCTCTACACACCAGATCTCCAGCAAGAGCCGCTGATACAAACGACCTACGGCCTGGTCGCGACTTAGGCCACGACTTGGAGGTCGTAGGTCCCGGTTCTGGAGGTTTTGCGCGATCTCGGTCGTAATTCAGCGACCTGGGAAGTCCGCGATCGAAACTCTACGCTTGCTAAGGGAAGGGACGCGAGTTTAGAAACTCTACGCTTGCTAAGGGAAGGAGCGCCGCGATCGAAACTCTACGCTTGCTAAGGGAAGGGACGCGAGTTTAGAAACTCTACGCTTGCTAAGGGAAGGAGCGCTCGTTTTCAACAGCGTCGGCAGGTTAGCTACTCAGTGTCGGCAGGTTAGGGTTAGGGTTAGGGTTAGGGTTAGGGTTAGAGTTGGGGTTAGGGTTAAGGTTAGGGTTAGAGTTAGAGTTGGGGTTAGGGTTAAGGATAGGTTTTGGTGCACCTCGCGCGGTCCAAGTGACTACAATGGAGCGCTTCCTACCTCCGGTTCAGCCAATCACAAGCTTCAAAAGGTTGAATAGCGCTGCTGCTCTAGAATATTCTGCAAAAAGACCTTTTAAATACGACCGCGGACTTCCCAGGTCGCTGAACAACGGCCCGATCGCGCAACAACGGCCCGGGGACGACCGAGGTGGCGCAACCACGGCCGGGGGTCGCGAAACTAGACCGGCCGCGACCTAACAAGTATGTACCGCGAACTACGACCTCCAGAACCGGGACCTACGACCTCCAGGTCGTGGCCTAGGTCGCGACCAGGCCGTAGGTCGTTCGTATCAGCGGCTGTCTCTCCAGATCTCCTTACATGGACTTGTAGATCGACAATTTTCTGCATACAGTATGTTAGGGATGGCAGAGGCTCAGGAAAATTCAAAATGTAAAAAAGAATATCCCATCTATTGTAGATCGTCTATTTTTGCTTTTTACTTTTCTATTGCCAGGGTTAAAGTGGTTAAAACCACTGCTGACAGCACTTTTTAGACTCCACGAGTAAACCCCCCCCCCCCCATCCCCCCCGCCCGCTGACCGCACGTTCCCTCTGATTGGCCTGTTATTGGCTCCCGTTCTGTCACGTGCGGTGACTCTCTCTCTCTCTACGTGCGGTGACTCTCTCTCTCTCTGTCTCGCTCTACGTGCGGTGACTCTCTCTCTCTCTACGTGCGGTGACTCTCTCTCTCTCTCTCTCTCTCCACGCCGCTCCGCTTCGCTCTGGAATCACTTTGACCAAACATCTGCTTGTCATTGGACTCCTCCAGGGAGGAAAACCTGGAAATGTGAGCCCAGATCAGTTTCACGGTTTCAGAAGAGAAGAGGAAGATGAAACTTCTTTGTATTTTATTTTGTGACCGACTCCACGCACTTATAAAGTGGAATTGGGTGCAGGGCCCTGGTCTGGAATCATCTTATCCCTCATCTCTCTCTAGGTTCATCCTGGCCAATTAAATTCAACCGCTGGGTTTGAGTTATTGTCAGAGTGTGTAGCGCTAAGGATGAGAGCAGAGCTGGAAGGTATATTGTTCATGTCGGGCAGAAAATCGATGGCCTCTAATATCCATATTTTAACCTTTTTTTTTTCGTAAATGCATGCCCTACTAGATAATATACTACAGCATCACACAAAAGCATCAAAAGTAGTAGATCTACAAGCTTGAAACGCAACACGAAGTGTTGTGTTTTGAATTTGAAGCCTGAAAAGTACCAGTTTTAGACCCTAACCCTAACCCGACGATATTTTAATGCTTTACTTTCAGTAAAAAGGTGTGATGTCTTGTAGATCTGCTATTTTTTGAAAAATTGATAAAATGTGTTTTCGAATATATTGACCCGATTCTATAAATGTTTTCTAAATCCTTCTTCTAAATCAGTGGTTCTCAAACCTTTTCATGTCAAGGACCACCAAAATGACACGTATTTAGCCCCGGACCCCCATCTCAAAATGTGTTGTTCCAGGGAGAGACCCCCATGTATAGCAAAGATTTGAGTTACAAAGGTTTGCTTTGAAAATGATATATTCAAAGATCAGCACACATTTTCATGATTTTTTCAAAAATAGCAGATCTACATGCTCGCGGCACTCGGTGCCGCACTGTGAGCTTGTATATCTGCTATTTTTGCAATAGCTACGGTATAAAATGTCTTAATGGGTTAAGTAAAACGACGTGATGTCTTCTTCTTCTTCCACCACTGTCTACAGACAGGAGGAACATGATACACATGAAGCAACCTGAGGACAAGGACATGATGCATGAGGAAGTCATTATGAGATCATCATGCATGCTGACCCACAGAGCTTCAGCGGAGGACCCTGTTGGCTCTAGCAGTCGACCACCGTTGCAGTGATTAATCCATTAAAACCGCGAACGCATCTGTTTCGTGTAACCAATATTTCTTCCTACTTTCAAAAACAGCAGATATACAAGCTCATATGAGCTCGCAGATCTGCTGTTTTCATGAGAAATCATGAAAATCTGTGCAAATCTTTGAATATATATATATATATATCTTCCAAAGCAAACTTTTGTAACTCAAATCTCTGCTTCTGGGTGGTCCCTGGAACAACACATTTTGAGATGGGGGTCCGCAACCAAATACATGTCATTTTGGGGGTCCATGACATGAAAACATTTGAGAAACACTGATAACAGAAGAAGGATTTGGAAGAAATTTATAGAATTGGGTCAATATATTCAAACAAAGAATTTTAATGATGTTTTAAAAAAAAATAGCAGGTCTGCGAGCTTGTATTATCTGCTGTTTTTTTAATAGTTAAAGCATTAAATAATGGTTAAAGTGTTGAAAATCTAACGGTTTTAATGGATTAAAGGACTGTAGGCTTGTTAAGGCTCAGGGTGAGTGATGCTGATCCACTGGTCTGGCCGGGAGAGACACAGATTAGGGGTTTGGTCGAGAGGAAGAAGACTGAGACAGAGACGTCCACTTCTAAAAGTCATGTCAGACAACTCACTTACTGTCCATAAGTGAGATGTCTGAGTGATAATATACTCTAACAACTGATGATACACGAATGAACACACACATGCACGCAGTGTATTCCTATGGGCTCAGGAGGTATAACTGGGAATCAGAAGGAATCAGAAGATTCCCGGTTCGAATCCTGGCTAGTGTCATTCAATAGGAGACTGGACCCCTAACTGCTCCTAATGGCCAGGTTGGTTCCTTGCATTTGTCAGTGAGTGAATGTGTATGAATGGGTTCATCTAATGTACACTGTAAAGTGCTTTGGAGAAAGGTGCCATTATAAATGCACCATTTACCATTTTAGTTAAGCAGCAGCATGCTAGAATCATAACTCTGCACTAGTGTCAACTCCTCCCAGCTCAACCTCAAAGAGTGATGGCTAAGCAGTTGAAATTTACCAGGTATAGTAGTCACAAAGAGAAACAGAGTATCACAGAGTTACAGATTGTGTGGTGATGGTCATCTACCACATCAATAGAAACACAGAGGGTATAAATAAATGGTACATCTTTATATAGCGCTTTTTATCCAAGTTGCTTTACAGATTGACCTCACGGTTTCCATCCAGCCACTCTACCTCTGAGCCACTGCCACCCCTCATCCCTATGTCCCCAGCGTCCTATTATGTTTCTGTCCAATAGGTTTCCAATGTTCTATTTTTCAAGGGCCCTATCTTTTCCAGGTTCCAAATGCAGGAACACAAAAACTCCAGGTGTATGCTCCCAGAAAAACCCCTCTTTGGGACGACTTAATAACGAAGAAACACTGAGGAGTAGACCGCCATCTAACTCCAAAAAATGTCTCACACTGGTGGTCTGGAACAGAGACTCTCTTCCCATGGAAAGCAGAAGGTTTGAACAGCCTCCATGTCGAGTGATCTCACCAGTAAAACCTGACATCACCTCACCTTTGAGCCAACTGATGAATGATGTCCAAAACGGCATGATCCAAGCCCTCTCATCTACACACATGAAACATTATGCAAGCTAAGGGAATCTCACCATTAATACCCATTCAGAATGGGTACACATTATTGTGTATCATTACTTTATGCTTTGACTATTGAAAAAAAAATCAAATTAGAATTTTGACCCGATTCTATAAGTGTCTTTTGAATCCTTAAAAAAAAACCCTATGTTTCTTTGTCAGCAATCTGGCCAGCCATCGTCAAAGAAAAGGTCCTTTTCACTCAACTGGAGCTCAGTTAGTCTGTTCTTGAGAAACTACTATGTCAGTGGTTCTCAAACCTTTTCATGTGAAGGACCCCCAAAATGATATGTATTTGGCCACGGACCCCCATCTCAAAATATTTTGTTCCAGGGACCCCCCAGAAGCAAAATTTGAGTTACAAACGTTCGCTTTAAAAATACATATATTCAAAGATTTGCACACATTTTCACGAAAAAATCAAAAATAGCAGATCTACAAGCTCGCAGCGCGCGCTGTGAGCTTGTATATCTGCTATTTTTCAATAGTTAAAGCATTCAATAATTCTAGGCCTGAATGGGTTAAGACAGACAGACACACACACAGCAAGCCTACAAATGACCCCGGTCCGTGGCTCTTTCTGGTTTGGCTCTTCCCCCACATTATCAAAAACCCCACCTGATGGCACAAACTTGGCAGCGCACTTGGAAAACGCAGAGGCATGAGACGCCCGCCATCGCTGGGTGGTAATAATGATGACTGTGCGTCTGCCTTTCAAACGGGACAGAATCGGGTCTGAGGTTTTGTGCGCAGTCAGCTGCATGATGATACCACTCAAAGGCATTTTTTGGTGCCTTCTAGGAAAATGTGGTTTGGTGTCTCTCTCTCTCTCTCTCTGGGTCTGTAGGGTGAGCTGGCATTCAGACGGTGGGTACATGGTCTGAATCCAGCTGAGATCTAGAGTCACTGGGTTTGTTTCAATTTAGCAACATAGTCATTACTTAAAAAAAAATCAAACCTCGGTTCGAAGTGAAGCGGTGGACAGATAAAACCTCTATTCTGAATGTATTTGGAGAGCCGGTATGACAGTTGGTATAATAGCCTATTCATTCTGAACTGAAATGACCATATATGGACATGGGACACACATTTTGCTTTTTGAAAAAGCCTATTCATTCTGGCCTATATTTTGCACGTACGGGACAGGAAAAACCTGTTCATTCTGGCCTGGAGTGACCATATATGGACATAAGGTAACATACATTGTGTTTTTGAAAAACCCTGTTCATTCTGGACTGAGATCACCATATATGGTAATTAAACGGACATTCTGTTTTTGAAAAAGCCTATTCATTCTGGACTGATATTTTGCACGTACGGGACAGGAAAAACCTGTTCATTCTGGCCTGGAGTGACCATATATGGACATAAGGTAACATACATTGTGTTTTTGAAAAACCCTGTTCATTCTGGACTGAGATCACCATATATGGTAATTAAACGGACATTCTGTTTTTGAAAAAGCCTGTTCATTCTGGACTGAAATTACCATATATGGGCGTGATACACACAAAGCCATTCATTGGAAGCGGTTTTCACCGCTTCAAAAAACACATAGCCCATGGTTCATACGCAGGCCATTCAAAAATAACAGAGCTACACACTCGAGCAAGTAGATCTTACATTTAGATATGTATTTCTTTTGTAGATGTGCTATTAAAGGGGCTACACTATAACATTCAAAATGTTCCATTTTTGTATTCTTCTCAGTATATTCTCCCACCCCAAAAGAGACAATTTATTAACTCTAAGCCTTGCCTTTCCTCCTCTGTGATTTCCTGAGTGGGCGTGTCAGAACGGTTCTCTCCTGAAAAGTTCCCCTGGATGACATCATCCAGGGGAGCGTTGCTGTTGGCTCGTTCAGAGCCAGCTGCGTTAGCTGCTTCTGCTTCCTCAAAGGGACGAGAGGCGGGCCATATTCTGACAAAAGGCTTGGGCAGGATCCTGGCAGGATCCTGGATATTTGGCTCATTTAGAAGTTCCTGGATGCCTAATAGGATCTGCTTAATTGTGATGGTGGGTTTCCAATCCTTGTCCTCCCTAGAATAGATCACAGCGGAAGTGGTTTACTGGTAGCCTAGCTGAGCTAGACATCCCAGCCATGTTAAAACAAGGTAGGGATACTGCAGTTAGTTAGCTAGATGCATTAGTATCTAGGCTGGCCCCAGGCTAGTTTACTGGTGCCACTTTAAATCACCCATTCATTTTCCCCATAGACTTTTACAAAAATATTTATAACAATTATGTTAAGCCTAGAACCAAGCCATCCAGGATTGCAGTGAATCTTGACCATACAACCTTTGTTTCTATGTGAAAACATATTTTAATATTACATTATTTGATACTACATTTAATAACTACCCTTTGTTTAGCGATTTTCAAAATGTTCTTTTCATAGAAACAAAGGTTGTATGGTCATGATTCACTGCAATCCTGGATCGCTTGGTTCGAGGCTTAACATAATTGTTATAAATACTTTCGTGAAATTGAATAGGAGATTTTAAGTGGCACCAGTAAACCACTTCCGCTGCGATGCTCTATAGATAGGCATACTGTGCCTGACGGATATACATTTGGATGGAAGAGTGGAGGCTTAAATGTACATTTTGGTATTGCAGCTGAAAAGCCTTTGGAATGAAAGAACATGAAAATGTATTATCTGAGTGGTTGTTGAGGCTTAAACCTGTCTTGAACCAATATCTATACAAAAATATAGTTTATATGCACAATGTGTCCCCTTTAAAAACGTTGCATAGTGTTGCTTTAATATGTACAACATTTCTTGTAGGCCAAACTTCCAAAGATATGCAGTGAATGTTGCTCCAAACTCAAAGATATGCAGTGAATGGCTGGTGAATATTGCTCCAAACTCAACAAGAGGGGAAGGATAACATAAACAGAGACTTCCAGGAAGTGTAGAATTATAGAGATTATCTTCAAACTGACTATGTGTAATCTAAGAGGTCACCCTGGGTGGTTCACAACAATACACACATCAGATTAGGGAGTGAACACACACACACACACACACACACACACACACACACACACACACACACACACACACACACACACACACACACACACACACACACACACACACACACACACACACACACACACACACACACACACACACACACACACACACACACACACACACACACACACACACACACCAGAGTTGTAAAGTAACTAAGTACTTGAGGTGTTTCTTTACTTAACTCGAGTATTTCCACTGTACTTTTACATCTACTCCACTACATCTCAGAGGCTAATATTTTACTTTTTGCTCCACTACAATTATTTGAAAACCTTAGTTACTAGTAACTTTGTAGATTTTGCCCTAATATACATTTCTGCCACTTCAAAATAGCCGATCAGCAAGTTCACACTGTGTTGCGATGTGACACATTCGGAGCTTGTAGATCTGCTATTTTCAAAAGATTGTATGCATTTTAAAAGTATGAAAACTTGTGAAACAACCGGGAAATCCTGGATAATGACTACTTTCTACTTTAGTTACATTTTGATACCGATACTTTTGTACTTTTACTCTGGAATTTTACTTGTACCAGAGGGTTTCTGCATTGCAGTATTGGTACTTTTACTTGAGTACTTTTCCCACCACACACACACACACACACACACACGCACACACACACGCGTGCGCGCGATTTCCTGTTACAATAACAAGTTCTAGTAACCCTACAGTAAGTTGCTCTAATGACACAGACATTCACGCTTGCACGTGCGTGCACGCTGCTCAGACACAACAATAAAGGTCTTATGTGATCAAAGAGCAGTGCAAATAGTCTCTATACTTTGGGGACGTCTTACTTCCTGAGTTAAGGGTTGTTCACTGGCCTGACCGCAGGCAGGGTGTGCGTGCGTGCGTGCGTGCGTGCGTGTGCGTGCGCGTGTGTGTCCAAAAATCCCCACTAAGGATAATAGGACCATAAAACCTGACCTATCTGGGAAATTTTCAGGTCCCCTGTGGTACGGCTGTCATTCTCATTCTCACAATTAGTAAAGCAGTCATGACGTTGGGGTCAGGGTTATGGGATTAGGTTTTAGGGATTTAGGGATTAGCAGCATTGGGGGGGTGGGGGTTTACTTTTAGGATTAGGTGTACTCTACTGTAGGACAGTGGTTCTCAGAAGTGGGGTCCGGGCACCCGCAGGGGGTCCTCGAGAGGGTTTCCAGGTGGTCCCCAGCAAGATGTGGTAAATACAGTGTCAAAATCAGTTTGACAATTTTGTATAGCCTACATTGGCTACTTGAAAATAGCCGATCTACAAGCTCACCACACTCCACGATGCGACGCATTGTTAGGAGGTAGAGCGGCTGTCTCAGAACTGGAAGGTTCCCAGTTCGATCCCGGGCTCCCCCAGAGTTAGTGTGGAAGAGTCCTTGAGCAAGACTCTGAACCCCTAGTTGCTCCTGATGAGCAGGTTGGTGCCTTGGGTGAATGTAATGTACAATCTATGTAAATCGCCTTGGATAAAGGTCATAAATAAATGCACCATTTACCATTTGTAAATCGGATATTTTCAAACAATATATAGAATACATTTTTTTGGAGCTGTGTGGAACACAAGCTTCCCTATACGTGGCCGTGTGTGTAGGTATGTATGTTTGTGGGTGGGTCTGTCTGTATGTAGCCTCAAGCCTGTGGTGTAGTACCTTTTTTGACCACACATGTTAAGGGAGGGGCGCTGTTTTCAACTGCAATGCACGCACGCACGCACGCACGCACGCACGCACGCACGCACGCACGCACGCGCACGCACACACACACACACACACACACACACACACACACACACACACACACACACACACACACACACACACACACACACACACACACACACACACACACACACACACACACACACACACACACACACACACACACACACAGCTCCACTTCGAACAGAGGTTCGATTTTTTTTTTAAAGTAAGGCGGTACCTGGCACACCCAGGTCTGCAGTCAAATAATGCATATTAATTTTGGGGGGTCATTGACATGAAAATGTTTGATGGGAACCACCGGTATCAGATAGGAAATGGCAAACTAAAAAAAAAACTAAAATGGCCTTTGTAATGAATAAAAATATACTTTTGAGGTCCCCAACAACTCGAGTGCATGTGTGGGTGTATGTGTGTATACACACACGTGAGAACATGTGCATGCGTGTGTTATGTTTTGGTTTTCCACATGTGTGTGACTGTCAAGACTGTCCCGAGACCGGGGATTCACAGTCTCTGTGGGACCATACTGATGAGTCTACCATGTACACACACACACACACACACACACACACACACACACACACACACACACACACACACACACACACACACACACACACACACACACACACACACACACACACACACACACACACACACACACACACACACACACACACACACACACACACACACACACACACACACACACACACACACACACACACACACACACACGCTGTCGGGCAGAAACCTCTTATCTCAAAAGTCTAACTTTTTGTGTTTTTCTAGTTTTGTTGCAAATTAAGGCCTTACTACAGCGTCACGCAAAAGCATCAAAAGTAGCAGATCTACAAGCTCTAAACATGGTGTGAAGTGACACGTTTTGAGCTTGTAGATCTGCTACTTTTTGATGCTTTTGAATTTGAATCCTGCAAAGTAACAGTCTTGGACATACGAGGTTTCCACTGGACCAACATGCTTCTGTTTCCTCCATCACCTACTTTG